>NW_028187462.1:1997500-2365000 GCF_964204655.1 Triturus cristatus
AGACTGATTTGCATATGGCTAGGTTCAAACTGGAATGGCATGGTGAGCAAGAAAACAATGGATTTAGGCCCAGATCTCTGTACTGTGGTGAGTGTATGACATTGTTCTGCATTCTGTCAATCAACTGTTGTTTTTGCATTTGTCACCCCGAGTGGTATGGGTATGCCCAGACGTGGGTCCCGTGCTCTCCATGCCACTGGAATCAAGCTCTCCTGGCTGAAGAGTGGTGAAACCCCAAAAGCGGTCCTAGGATGCTTGTTTCCAGTCCAGGGAGGACCTAGCTTGGCAGTTTGGGCTGGACTGTTGCCATGAGGCACAGGGTCAAGACTGATTTGCATTTGGCTAGGTTCAAACTGGAATGGCATGGTGAGCTAAACAAGATGGATTTAGGCCCAGATCTCTGTACTGTGGTGAATGTATGACATTGTTCTGCATTCTGTCCATCAACTGTTGTTTTTGCATTTGTCACCCCGAGTGGTACGGGTATGCCCAGATGTAGGTCCCGTGCTCTCCATGCCACTGGAATCAAGCTATCCTGGCTGAAGAGGGGTGAAACCCCGAATCCGGTCCTAGTATGCTTGTTTCCAGTGCAGGGATGACCTGGCTTGGTAGTTCGGGCAGGACTGTTCCCTTGAGGCACAGGGTCAAGCCTGATTTGCAAATGGCTAGGTTCAAACTGAAATGGCACGGTGAGCAAAAAAACGATGTATTTAGGCCCAGATCTCTGTACTGGGGTGAGTGTATCACATTGTTCTGCATTCTGTCCATCAAATGTTGTTTTTGCATTTGTCACCCCGAGTGGTACGGGTATGCCCAGACGTGGGTCCCGTGCTCTCCATGCCACTGGAATCAAGCTATCCTGGCTGAAGAGGGGTGAAACCCTGGAACCGGTCCTAGGATGCTTGTTTCCAGTCCAGGGAGGAGCTGAATTGGCAGTTCGGGTTGGACTGTTCCAATGAGGCACAGGGTCAAGACTGATTTGCATATGGCTAGGTTCAAACTGGAATGGCATGGTGAGCAAAAAAACGATGGATTTAGGCCCAGATCTCTGTACTGGGGTGAATGTATGACATTGTTCTGCATTCTGTCCATCAACTGTTGTTTTTGCATTTGTCACCCCGAGTGGTACGGGTATGCCCAGACGTTGGTACCGTGCTCTCAATATCACTGGAATCAAGCTATCCTGGCTGAAGAGGGTTGTAACCCTGAAACCGGTTCTAGGATGCTTGTTTCCAGTCCAGGGAGGACCTGGCTTCGCAGCTCGGGCTGGACTGTTCCCATAAGGCATAGGGTCAAGACTGATTTGCATATGGCTAGGTTTAAACTAGAATGGCATGGTGAGCAAAAAAATGATGGATTTAGGCCCAGATCTCTGTACTGTGGTGAGTGTATGACATTGTTCTGCATTCTGTCCATCAACTGTTGGTGTTGCTTTTGTCACCCCGAGTGGTATGGGTATGCCCAGACGTGGGTCCCGTGATCTCCATGCCACTGGAATCAAGCTATACTGGCTGAAGAGGGGTGAAACCCCGAATCCGGTCCTAGTATGCTTGTTTCCAGTCCAGGGATGACCTGGCTTGGCAGTCCGGGCTGGACTGCTCCCATGAGGCACAGGGTCAAGACTGATTTGCATATGGCTAGGTTCAAACTGGAATGGCATGGTGAGCTAAACAAGATGGATTTAGGCCCAGATCTCTGTACTGGGGTGAATGTATGACATTGTTCTGCATTCTGTCCATCAACTGTTGTTTTTGCATTTGTCACCCCGAGTGGTACGGGTATGCCCAGACGTGGGTCTCGTGCTCTCAATGTCACTGGAATCAAGCTATACTGGCTGAAGAGGGTTGTAACCCCGAAACCGGTTCTAGGATGCTTGTTTCCAGTCCAGGGAGGACCTGGCTTCGCAGTTCGGGCTGGACTGTTCCCATGAGGCATTGGGTCAAGACTGATTTGCATATGGCTAGGTTTAAACTAGAATGGCATGGTGAGCAAAAAAATGATGGATTTAGGCCCAGATCTCTGTACTGGGGTGAATGTATGACATTGTTCTTCATTCTGTCCATCAACTGTTGTTTTTGCATTTGTCACCCCGAGTGGTATGGGTATGCCCAGACGTGGGTCCCGTGTTCTCCATGCCACTGGAATCAAGCTCTCCTGGCTGAAGAGTGGTGAAACCCCAAAAGCGGTCCTAGGATGCTTGTTTCCAGTCCAGGGAGGACCTAGCGTGGCAGTTTGGGCTGGACTGTTGCCATGAGGCACAGGGTCAAGACTGATTTGCATTTGGCTAGGTTCAAACTGGAATGGCATGGTGAGCTAAACAAGATGGATTTAGGCCCAGATCTCTGTACTGGGGTGAATGTATGACATTGTTCCTAATTCTGTCCATCAACTGTTGTTTTTGCATTTGTCACTCCGAGTGGTACGGGTATGCCCAGACGTGGGTCCCGTGCTCTCCATGCCACTGGAATCAAGCTATCCTGGCTGAAGAGGGGTGAAACCCCGAAACCGGTTTTAGGATTCTTGTTCCCAGTCCAGGGAGGACCTGGCTTGGCAGTTCGGGCTGGACTGTTCCCATGAGGCAAAGGGTCAAGCCTGATTTGCAAATGGCCAGGTTCAAACTGAAATGGCACGGTGAGCAAAAAAACAATGTATTTAGGCCCAGATCTCTGTACTGGGGTGAGTGTATGACATTGTTCTGCATTCTGTTCATCAACTGTTGTTTTTGCATTTGTCACCCCGAGTGGTACGGGTATGCCCAGACGTGGGTCCCGTGCTCTCCATGCCACTGGAATCAAGCTATCCTGGCTGAAGAGGAGTGAAACCATGAAACCGGTCCTAGGATGCTTGCTTCCAGTCCAGGGAGGAGCTGGCTTGGCAGTAAGGGCTGGACTGTTCCAATGAGGCACAGGGTCAAGACTGATTTGCATATGGCTAGGTTCAAACTGGAATGGCATGGTGAGCAAAAAAAACGATGGATTTAGGCCCAGATCTCTGTACTGGGGTGAATGTATGACATTATTCTTCATTCTGTCCATCAACTGTTGTTTTTGCATTTGTCACCCCGAGTGGTACGGGTATGCCCAGACGTGTGTCCCGTGCTCTCCATGCCACTGGAATCAAGCTATCCTGGCTGAAGAGGGGTGAAACCCCAAAACCGGTCCTAGGATGCTTGTTTCCAGTCAAGGGAAGACCTGGCTTGGCAGTTCGGGCTGGACTGTTCCCATGAGGCAAAGGTTCAAGACTGATTTGCATATGGCTAGGTTCAAACTGGTATGGCATGGTGAGCAAAAAAACGATGGATTTAGGCCCAGATCTCTGTACTGGGGAGAATGTATGACATTGTTCTGCATTCTGTCCATCAACTGTTGTTTTTGCATTTGTCACCCCGAGTGGTACGGGTATGCCCAGACGTGGGTCCCGTGCTCTCCATGATACTGGAATCAAGCTATCCTGGCTGAAGAGGGTTGAAACCCCGAAAGAGGTCCTAGGCTGCTTTTTTCCAGTCCAGGGAGGACCTGGCTTGGCAGATCGGGCTGGACTGTTCCCATAAGGCATAGGGTCAAGACTGATTTGCATATGGCTAGGTTTAAACTAGAATGGCACGGTGAGCAAAAAAACGATGGATTTTGGCCCAGGTCTCTGTACTTTGGTGAATGTATGACATTGTTCTGCATTCTGTCCATCAACTGTTGTTTTTGCATTTGTCACCCCGAGTGGTACGGGTATGACCAGACGTGGGTCCCGTGCTCTCCGTGCCACTGGAATCAAGCTATCCTGGTTGAAGAGGGTTGAAACCCCGAAACCAGTCCTAGGATGCTTGTTTCCAGTCCAGGGGGGACCTGGCTTGGCAGTTCGGGCTGGACTGTTCCTATGAGGCACAGGGTCAAGACTGATTTGCATATGGCTAGGTTCAAACTGGTATGGCATGGTGAGCAAAAAAACGATGGATTTAGGCCCAGATCTCTGTACTGTGGTGAGTGTATGACATTGTTCTGCATTCTGTCCATCAACTGTTGTTTTTGCATTTGTTACCCCGAGTGGTACAGGTATGCCCAGATGTGGGTCCCGTGCTCTCCATGCCATTGGAATCAAGCTATCCTGGCTGAAGCGGGGTGAATCCCCAAACCGGTCCTAGGATACGTGTTTCCAGTCCAGGGAGGACCTGGCTTGGCAGTACGGGCTGTACTGTTCCCATGAGGCACAGGGTCAAGACTGATTTGCATATGGCTAGGTTCAAACAGGAATGGCATGGTGAGCAAAAAGATGATGGATTTAGGCCCAGATCTCTGTACCGGGGTGAATATATGACATTTTTCTGCATTCTGTCCATCAACTGTTGTTTTTGCATTTGTCACCCAGAGTGGTATGGGTATGCCCAGATGTGGGTCCCGTGCTCTCCATGCCACTGGAATCAAGCTTTCCTGGCTGAAGAGTGGTGCAACCCCAAAAGCGGTCCTAGGATGCTTGTTTCCAGTCCAGGGAGGACCTAGCGTGGCAGTTTGGGCTGGACTGTTGCCATGAGGCACAGGGTCAAGACTGATTTGCATTTGGCTAGGTTCAAACTGGAATGGCATGGTGAGCTAAACAAGATGGATTTAGGCCCAGATCTCTGTACTGGGGTGAATGTATGACATTGTTCCTCATTCTGTCCATCAACTGTTGTTTTTGCATTTGTCACCCCGAGTGGTACGGGTATGCCCAGACGTGGGTCCCGTGCTCTCCATGCTTCTGGAATCAAGCTTTCCTGGCTGAAGAGGGGTGAAACCCCGAAACAGGTTTTAGGATTCTTGTTCCCAGTCCAGGGAGGACCTGGCTTGGCAGTTCGGGCTGGACTGTTCCCATGAGGCAAAGGGTCAAGACTGATTTGCAAATGGCTAGGTTCAAACTGAAATGGCACGGTGAGCAAAAAAACAATGTATTTAGGCCCAGATCTCTGTACTGGGGTGAGTGTATGACATTGTTCTGCATTCTGTACATCAACTGTTGTTTTTGCCTTTGTCACCCCGAGTGGTACGGGTATGCCCAGACGTGGGTCCCGTGCTCTCCATGCCACTGGAATCAAGCTATCCTGGCTGAAGAGGAGTGAAACCATGAAACCGGTCCTAGGATGCTTGCTTCCAGTCCAGGGAGGAGCTGACTTGGCAGTAAGGGCTGGACTGTTCCAATGAGGCACAGGGTCAAGACTGATTTGCATATGGCTAGGTTCAAACTGTAATGGCATGGTGAGCAAAAAAACTATGGATTTAGGCCCAGATCGCTGTACTGTGGTGAATGTATGACATTGTTCCTCATTCTGTCCATCAACTGTTGTTTTTGCATTTGTCACCCCGAGTGGTACGGGTATGCCCAGACGTGGGTCCCGTGCTCTCCATGCTTCTGGAATCAAGCTTTCCTGGCTGAAGAGGGGTGAAACCCCGAAACTGGTGTTAGTATTCTTGTTCCCAGTCCAGGGAGGACCTGGCTTGGCATTTCGGGCTGGACTGTTCCCATGAGGCAAAGGGTCAAGCCTGATTTGCAAATGGCTAGGTTCAAACTGAAATGGCACGGTGAGCAAAAAAACAATGTATTTAGGCCCAGATCTCTGTACTGGGGTGAGTGTATGACATTGTTCTGCATTCTGTTCATCAACTGTTGTTTTTGCATTTGTCACCCCGAGTGGTACGGGTATGCCCAGATGTGGGTCCCGTGCTCTCCATGCCACTGGAATCAAGCTATCCTGGCTGAAGAGGGGTGAAACCATGAAACCGGTCCTAGGATGCTTGCTTCCAGTCCAGGGAGGAGCTGACTTGGCAGTTCGGGCTGGACTGTTCCAATGAGGCACAGGGTCAAGGCTGATTTGCATATGGCTAGGTTCAAACTGGAATGGCATGGTGAGCAAAAAAACGATGGATTTAGGCCCAGATCTCTGTACTGGGGTGAATGTATGACATTGTTCTGCATTCTGTCCATCAACTGTTGTTTTTGCATTTGTCACCCCGAGTGGTACGGGTATGCCCAGATGTGGGTCCCGTGCTCTCAATGGCCCTGGAATCAAGCTATCCTGGCTGAAGAGGAGTGAAACCATGAAACCGGTCCTAGGATGCTTGCTTCCAGTCCAGGGAGGAGCTGGCTTGGCAGTAAGGGCTGGACTGTTCCAATGAGGCACAGGGTCAAGACTGATTTGCATATGGCTAGGTTCAAACTGGAATTGCATGGTGAGCAAAAAAAACGATGGATTTAGGCCCAGATCTCTGTACTGGGGTGAATGTATGACATTATTCTTCATTCTGTCCATCAACTGTTGTTTTTGCATTTGTCACCCCGAGTGGTACTGGTATGCCCAGACGTGTGTCCCGTGCTCTCCATGCCACTGGAATCAAGCTATCCTGGCTGAAGAGGGGTGAAACCCCAAAACCGGTCCTAGGATGCTTGTTTCCAGTCAAGGGAAGACCTGGCTTGGCAGTTCGGGCTGGACTGTTCCCATGAGGCAAAGGTTCAAGACTGATTTGCATATGGCTAGGTTCAAACTGGTATGGCATGGTGAGCAAAAAAACGATGGATTTAGGCCCAGATCTCTGTACTGGGGAGAATGTATGACATTGTTCTGCATTCTGTCCATCAACTGTTGTTTTTGCATTTGTCACCCCGAGTGGTACGGGTATGCCCAGACGTGGGTCCCGTGCTCTCCATGATACTGGAATCAAGCTATCCTGGCTGAAGAGGGTTGAAACCCCGAAAGAGGTCCTAGGCTGCTTTTTTCCAGTCCAGGGAGGACCTGGCTTGGCAGATCGGGCTGGACTGTTCCCATAAGGCATAGGGTCAAGACTGATTTGCATATGGCTAGGTTTAAACTAGAATGGCACGGTGAGCAAAAAAACGATGGATTTTGGCCCAGGTCTCTGTACTTTGTTGAATGTATGACATTGTTCTGCATTCTGTCCATCAACTGTTGTTTTTGCATTTGTCACCCCGAGTGGTACGGGTATGACCAGACGTGGGTCCCGTGCTCTCCATGCCATTGGAATCAAGCTATCCTGGCTGAAGCGGGGTGAATCCCCAAACCGGTCCTAGGATACGTGTTTCCAGTCCAGGGAGGACCTGGCTTGGCAGTACGGGCTGTACTGTTCCCATGAGGCCCAGGGTCAAGACTGATTTGCATATGGCTAGGTTCAAACAGGAATGGCATGGTGAGCAAAAAGACGATGGATTTAGGCCCAGATCTCTGTACCGGGGTGAATATATGACATTTTTCTGCATTCTGTCCATCAACTGTTGTTTTTGCATTTGTCACCCAGAGTGGTATGGGTATGCCCAGATGTGGGTCCCGTGCTCTCCATGCCACTGGAATCAAGCTTTCCTGGCTGAAGAGTGGTGCAACCCCAAAAGCGGTCCTAGGATGCTTGTTTCCAGTCCAGGGAGGACCTAGCGTGGCAGTTTGGGCTGGACTGTTGCCATGAGGCACAGGGTCAAGACTGATTTGCATTTGGCTAGGTTCAAACTGGAATGGCATGGTGAGCTAAACAAGATGGATTTAGGCCCAGATCTCTGTACTGGGGTGAATGTATGACATTGTTCCTCATTCTGTCCATCAACTGTTGTTTTTGCATTTGTCACCCCGAGTGGTACGGGTATGCCCAGACGTGGGTCCCGTGCTCTCCATGCTTCTGGAATCAAGCTTTCCTGGCTGAAGAGGGGTGAAACCCCGAAACCGGTTTTAGGATTCTTGTTCCCAGTCCAGGGAGGACATGGCTTGGCAGTTCGGGCTGGACTGTTCCCATGAGGCAAAGGGTCAAGCCTGATTTGCAAATGGCTAGGTTCAAACTGAAATGGCACGGTGAGCAAAAAAACAATGTATTTAGGCCCAGATCTCTGTACTGGGGTGAGTGTATGACATTGTTCTGCATTCTGTTCATCAACTGTTGTTTTTGCATTTGTCACCCCGAGTGGTACGGGTATGCCCAGACGTGGGTCCCGTGCTCTCCATGCCACTGGAATCAAGCTATCCTGGCTGAAGAGGAGTGAAACCATGAAACCGGTCCTAGGATGCTTGCTTCCAGTCCAGGGAGGAGCTGACTTGGCAGTAAGGGCTGGACTGTTCCAATGAGGCACAGGGTCAAGACTGATTTGCATATGGCTAGGTTCAAACTGTAATGGCATGGTGAGCAAAAAAACTATGGATTTAGGCCCAGATCTCTGTACTGTGGTGAATGTATGACATTGTTCTGCATTCTGTCCATCAACTGTTGTTTTTGCATTTGTTACCCCGAGTGGTATGGGTATGCCCAGATGTGGGTCCCGTGCTCTCCACGCCTTTGGAATCAATCTATCCTGGCTGAAGAGGGGTGAATCCCCAAAACCGGTCCTAGGATACGTGTTTCCAGTCCAGGGAGGACCTGGCTTGGCAGTACGGGCTGGACTGTTCCCATGAGGCACAGGGTCAAGACTGATTTGCATATGGCTAGGTTCAAACAGGAATGGCATGGTGAGGAAAAAGCCGATGGATTTAGGCCCAGATCTCTGTACCGGGGTGAATGTATGATATTTTTCTGCATTCTGTCCATCAACTGTTGTTTTTGCATTTGTCACCCCGAGTGGTACGGGTATGACCAGACATGTGTCCTGTGCTCTCCATGCCACTGGAATCAAGCTATCCTGGCTGAAGAGGGGTGAAACCCCAAAACCGGTCCTAGGATGCTTGTTTCCAGTCCAGGGAAGACCTGGCTTGGCAGTTCGGGCTGGACTGTTCCCATAAGGCAAAGGGTCAAGACTGATTTGCATATGGCTAGGTTGAAACTGGAATGGCATGGTGAGCAAAGCAAGATGGATTTAGGCCCAGGTCTCTGTACTTTGGTGAATGTATGACATTGTTCTGCATTCTGTCCATCAACTGTTGTTTTTGCATTTGTCACCCCGAGTGGTACGGGTATGCCCAGACGTGTGTCCCGTGCTCTCCATGCCAATGGAATCAAGCTATCCTGGCTGAAGAGGGGTGAAACCCCAAAACCGGTCCTACGATGCTTGTTTCCAGTCCAGGAAAGGCCTGGCTTGGCAGTTCGGGCTGGACTGTTCCCATGAGGCAGAGGTTCAAGACTGATTTGCATATGGCTAGGTTCAAACTGGTATGGCATGGTGAGCAAAAAAACGATGGATTTAGGCCCAGATCTCTGTACTGGGGAGAATGTATGACATTGTTCTGCATTCTGTCCATCAACTGTTGTTTTTGCATTTGTCACCCCGAGTGGTACGGGTATGACCAGACGTGGGTCCCGTGCTCTCCGTGCCACTGGAATCAAGCTATCCTGGTTGAAGAGGGTTGAAACCCCGAAACCAGTCCTAGGATGCTTGTTTCCAGTCCAGGGGGGACCTGGCTTGGCAGTTCGGGCTGGACTGTTCCCATGAGGCACAGGGTCAAGACTGATTTGCATATGGCTAGGTTCAAACTGGAATGGCATGGTGAGCAAAAAAACGATGGATTTAGGCCCAGATCTCTGTACTGTGGTGAGTGTATGACATTGTTCTGCATTCTGTCCATCAACTGTTGTTTTTGCATTTGTCACCCACAGTGGTATGGGTATGCCCAGACGTGGGTCCCGTGCTCTCCATGCCACTGGAATCAAGCTTTCCTGGCTGAAGAGTGGTGAAACCCCAAAAGCGGTCCTAGGATGCTTGTTTCCAGTCCAGGGATGACCTAGCTTGGCAGTTCGGGCTGGACTGTTGCCATGAGGCACAGGGTCAAGACTGATTTGCATTTGGCTAGGTTCAAACTGGAATGGCATGGTGAGCTAAACAAGATCGATTTAGGCCCAGATCTCTGTACTGGGGTGAATGTATGACATTGTTCCTCATTCTGTCCATCAACTGTTGTTTTTGCATTTGTCACCCCGAGTGGTACGGGTATGCCCAGACGTGGGTCTCGTGCTCTCCATGCTTCTGGAATCAAGCTTTCCTGGCTGAAGAGGGGTGAAACCCCGAAACCGGTCTTAGGATTCTTGTTCCCAGTCCAGGGAGGACCTGGCTTGGCAGTTCGGGCTGGACTGTTCCCATGAGGCAAAGGGTCAAGCCTGATTTACAAATGGCTAGGTTCAAACTGAAATGGCACGGTGAGCAAAAAAACAATGTATTTAGGCCCAGATCTCTGTACTGGGGTGAGTGTATGACATTGTTCTGCATTCTGTTCATCAACTGTTGTTTTTGCATTTGTCACCCCGAGTGGTACGGGTATGCCCAGACGTGGGTCCCGTGCTCTCCATGCCACTGGAATCAAGCTATCCTGGCTGAAGAGGGGTGAAACCATGAAACCGGTCCTAGGATGCTTGCTTCCAGTCCAGGGAGGAGCTGACTTGGCAGTTCGGGCTGGACTGTTCCAATGAGGCACAGGGTCAAGACTGATGTGCATATGGCTAGGTTCAAACTGGAATGGCATGGTGAGCAAAAAAACGATGGATTTAGGCCCAGATCTCTGTACTGGGGTGAATGTATGACATAGTTCTGCATTCTGTCCATCAACTGTTGTTTTTGCATTTGTCACCCCGAGTGGTACGGGTATGCCCAGACGTGGGTCCCGTGCTCTCAATGTCACTGGAATCAAGCTATCCTGGTTGAAGAGGGGTGAAACCCCGGAACCAGTCCTAGGATGCTTGTTTCCAGTCCAGGGGGGACCTGGCTTGGCAGTTCGGGCTATACTGTTCCCATGAGGCACAGGGTCAAGACTGATTTGCATATGGCTAGGTTCAAACCGGAATGGCATGGTGAGCAAAAAAACAATGGATTTAGGCCCAGATCTCTGTACTGTGGTGAATGTATGACATTGTTCTGCAATCTGTCCATCAACTGTTCTTTTGCATTTGTTACCCCGAGTGGTATGGGTATGCCCAGATGTGGGTCCCGTGCTCTCCATGCCATTGGAATCAAGCTATCCTGGCTGAAGAGGGGTGAATCCCCAAAACCGGTCCTAGGATACGTGTTTCCAGTCCAGGTAGGACCTGGCTTGGCAGTACGGGCTGGACTGTTCCCATGAGGCACTGGGTCAAGACTGATTTGCATATGACTAGGTTCAAACAGGAATGGCATGGTGAGCAAAAAGACGATGGATTTAGGCCCAGATCTCTGTACTGGGGTGAATGTATGACATTTTTCTGCATTCTGTCCATCAACTGTTGTTTTTGCATTTGTCACCCCGAGTGGTACGGGTATGACAAGACATGTGTCCTGTGCTCTCCATGCCACTGGAATCAAGCTATCCTGGCTGAAGAGGGGTGAAACCCCAAATCGGTCCTAGGATGCTTGTTTCCAGTCCAGGGAAGACCTGGCTTGGCAGTTCGGGCTGGACTGTTCCCCTGAGGCAAAGGGTCAAGACTGATTTGCATATGGCTAGGTTGAAACTGGAATGGCATGGTGAGCAAAGCTAGATGGATTTAGGCCCAGATCTCTGTACTGGGGTGAATGTATGACATTATTCTTCATTCTGTCCATCAACTGTTGTTTTTGCATTTGTCACCCCGAGTGGTACGGGTATGCCCAGACGTGTGTCCCGTGCTCTCCATGCCACTGGAATCAAGCTATCCTGGCTGAAGAGGGGTGAAACCCCAAAACCGGTCCTAGGATGCTTGTTTCCAGTCAAGGGAAGACCTGGCTTGGCAGTTCGGGCTGGACTGTTCCCCTGACGCAAAGGGTCAAGACTGATTTGCATATGGCTAGGTTGAAACTGGAATGGCATGGTGAGCAAAGCAAGATGGATTTAGGCCCAGATCTCTGTACTGGGGTGAATGTATGACATTATTCTTCATTCTGTCCATCAACTGTTGTTTTTGCATTTGTCACCCCGAGTGGTACGGGTATGCCCAGACGTGTGTCCCGTGCTCTCCATGCCACTGGAATCAAGCTATCCTGCAGAAGAGGGGTGAAACCCCAAAACCGGTCCTAGGATGCTTGTTTCCAGTCCAGGGAAGACCTGGCTTGGCAGTTCGGGCTGGACTGTTCCCATGAGGCACAGGGTCAAGACTGATTTGCATATGGCTAGGTTCAAACAGGAATGGCATGGTGAGCAAAAAGACGATGGATTTAGGCCCAGATCTCTGTACCGGGGTGAATGTATGACATTTTTCTGCATTCTGTCCATCAACTGTTGTTTTTGCATTTGTCACCCCGAGTGGTACGGGTATGACCAGACATGTGTCCTGTGCTCTCCATGCCACTGGAATCAAGCTATCCTGGCTGAAGAGGGGTGAAACCCCAAATCGGTCCTAGGATGCTTGTTTCCAGTCCAGGGAAGACCTGGCTTGGCAGTTCGGGCT
Source organism: Triturus cristatus (assembly GCF_964204655.1). Taxonomy (NCBI): domain Eukaryota; kingdom Metazoa; phylum Chordata; class Amphibia; order Caudata; family Salamandridae; genus Triturus; species Triturus cristatus. The sequence goes on from NW_028187462.1 coordinate 2,009,773, forward strand.
GGACTGTTCCCATGAGGCAGAGGTTCAAGACTGATTTGCATATGGCTAGGTTCAAACTGGTATGGCATGGTGAGCAAAAAAACGATGGATTTAGGCCCAGATCTCTGTACTGGGGAGAATGTATGACATTGTTCTGCATTCTGTCCATCAACTGTTGTTTTTGCATTTGTCACCCCGAGTTGTACGGGTATGCCCAGACGTGGGTCCTGTGCTCTCCATGATACTGCAATCAAGCTATCCTGGCTGAAGAGGGTTGAAACCCCGAAAGAGGTCCTAGGCTGCTTTTTTCCAGTTCAGGGAGGACCTGGCTTGGCAGATCGGGCTGTACTGTTCCCATAAGGCATAGGGTCAAGACTGATTTGTATATGGCTAGGTTTAAACTAGAATGGCGTTGTGAGCAAAAAAACAATGGATTTTGGCCCAGGTCTCTGTACTTTGGTGAATGTATGACATTGTTCTGCATTCTGTCCATCAACTGTTGTTTTTGCATTTGTCACCCCGAGTGGTATGGGTATGCCCAGATGTGGGTCCCGTGCTCTCCATGCCATTGGAATCAAGCTATCCTGGCTGAAGAGGGGTGAATCCCCAAACCGGTCCTAGGATACGTGTTTCCAGTCCAGGGAGGACCTGGCTTGGCAGTACGGGCTGGACTGTTCCCATGAGGCACAGGGTCAAGACTGATTTGCATATGGCTAGGTTCAAACAGGAATGGCATGGTGAGCAAAAAGACGATGGATTTAGGCCCAGATCTCTGTACCGGGGTGAATGTATGACATTGTTCTTCATTCTGTCCATCAACTGTTGTTTTTGCATTTGTCACCCCGAGTGGTACGGGTATGACCAGACGTGGGTCCCGTGCTCCCCGTGCCACTGGAATCAAGCTATCCTGGTTGAAGAGGGGTGAAACCCCGAAACCAGTCTTAGGATGCTTGTTTCCAGTCCAGGGGGGACCTGGCTTGGCAGTTCGGGCTATACTGTTCCCATGAGGCACAGGGTCAAGACTGATTTGCATATGGCTAGGTTCAAACTGGAATGGCATGGTGAGCAAAAAAACAATGGATTTAGGCCCAGAACTCTGTACTGTGGTGAATGTATGACATTGTTCTGCATTCTGTCCATCAACTGTTGTTTTTGCATTTGTCACCCCGAGTGGTACGGGTATGCCCAGACGTGGGTCCCGTGCTCTCCATGCTTCTGGAATCAAGCTTTCCTGGCTGAAGAGGGGTGAAACCCCGAAACCGGTTTTAGGATTCTTGTTCCCAGTCCAGGAAGGACCTGGCTTGGCAGTTCGGGCTGGACTGTTCCCATGAGGCAAAGGGTCAAACCTGATTTGCAAATGGCTAGGTTCAAACTGAAATGGCACGGTGAGCAAGAAAACAATGTATTTAGGCCCAGATCTCTGTACTGGGGTGAGTGTATGACATTGTTCTGCATTCTGTTCATCAACTGTTGTTTTTGCATTTGTCACCCCGAGTGGTACGGGTATGCCCAGACGTGGGTCCCGTGCTCTCCATGCCACTGGAATCAAGCTATCCTGGCTGAAGAGGAGTGAAACCATGAAACCGGTCCTAGGATGCTTGCTTCCAGTCCAGGGAGGAGCTGACTTGGCAGTAAGGGCTGGACTGTTCCAATGAGGCACAGGGTCAAGACTGATTTGCATATGGCTAGGTTCAAACAGGAATGGCATGGTGAGCAAAAAGACGATGGATTTAGGCCCAGATCTCTGTACCGGGGTGAATGTATGACATTGTTCTGCATTCTGTCCATCAACTGTTGTTTTTGCATTTGTCACCCCGAGTGGTATGGGTATGCCCAGACGTGGGTCCCGTGCTCTCCATGCCACTGGAATCAAGCTATCCTGGCTGAAGAGGGGTGAAACCCCAAAAGCGGTCCTAGGATGCTTGTTTCCAGTCCAGGGAGGACCTAGCGTGGCAGTTTGGGCTGGACTGTTGCCATGAGGCACAGGGTCAAGACTGATTTGCATTTGGCTAGGTTCAAACTGGAATGGCATGGTGAGCTAAACAACATGGATTTAGGCCCAGATCTCTGTACTGGGGTGAATGTATGACATTGTTCCTAATTCTGTCCATCAACTGTTGTTTTTGCATTTGTCACCCCGAGTGGTACGGGTATGCCCAGACGTGGGTCCCGTGCTCTCCATGCTTCTGGAATCAAGCTTTCCTGGCTGAAGAGGGGTGAAACCCCGAAACCGGTTTTAGGATTCTTGTTCCCAGTCCAGGGAGGACCTGGCTTGGCAGTTCGGGCTGGACTGTTCCCATGGGGCAAAGGGTCAAGCCTGATTTGCAAATGGCCAGGTTCAAACTGAAATGGCACGGTGAGCAAAAAAACAATGTATTTAGGCCCAGATCTCTGTACTGGGGTGAGTGTATGACATTGTTCTGCATTCTGTTCATCAACTGTTGTTTTTGCATTTGTCACCCCGAGTGGTACGGGTATGCCCAGATGTGGGTCCCGTGCTCTCCATGCCACTGGAATCAAGCTATCCTGGCTGAAGAGGAGTGAAACCATGAAACCGGTCCTAGGATGCTTGCTTCCAGTCCAGGGAGGAGCTGGCTTGGCAGTAAGGGCTGGACTGTTCCAATGAGGCACAGGGTCAAGACTGATTTGCATATGGCTAGGTTCAAACTGGAATGGCATGGTGAGCAAAAAAAACGATGGATTTAGGCCCAGATCTCTGTACTGGGGTGAATGTATGACATTATTCTTCATTCTGTCCATCAACTGTTGTTTTTGCATTTGTCACCCCGAGTGGTACGGGTATGCCCAGACGTGTGTCCCGTGCTCTCCATGCCACTGGAATCAAGCTATCCTGGCTGAAGAGGGGTGAAACCCCAAAACCGGTCCTAGGATGCTTGTTTCCAGTCAAGGGAAGACCTGGCTTGGCAGTTCGGGCTGGACTGTTCCCATGAGGCAAAGGTTCAAGACTGATTTGCATATGGCTAGGTTCAAACTGGTATGGCATGGTGAGCAAAAAAACGATGGATTTAGGCCCAGATCTCTGTACTGGGGAGAATGTATGACATTGTTCTGCATTCTGTCCATCAACTGTTGTTTTTGCATTTGTCACCCCGAGTGGTACGGGTATGCCCAGACGTGGGTCCCGTGCTCTCCATGATACTGGAATCAAGCTATCCTGGCTGAAGAGGGTTGAAACCCCGAAAGAGGTCCTAGGCTGCATTTTTCCAGTCCAGGGAGGACCTGGCTTGGCAGATCGGGCTGGACTGTTCCCATAAGGCATAGGGTCAAGACTGATTTGCATATGGCTAGGTTTAAACTAGAATGGCACGGTGAGCAAAAAAACGATGGATTTTGGCCCAGGTCTCTGTACTTTGGTGAATGTATGACATTGTTCTGCATTCTGTCCATCAACTGTTGTTTTTGCATTTGTTACCCCGAGTGGTACAGGTATGCCCAGATGTGGGTCCCGTGCTCTCCATGCCATTGGAATCAAGCTATCCTGCAGAAGCGGGGTGAATCCCCAAACCGGTCCTAGGATACGTGTTTCCAGTCCAGTGAGGACCTGGCTTGGCAGTACGGGCTGTACTGTTCCCATGAGGCACAGGGTCAAGACTGATTTGCATAAGGCTAGGTTCAAACAGGAATGGCATGGTGAGCAAAAAGACGATGGATTTAGGCCCAGATCTCTGTACCGGGGTGAATATATGACATTTTTCTGCATTCTGTCCATCAACTGTTGTTTTTGCATTTGTCACCCAGAGTGGTATGGGTATGCCCAGATGTGGGTCCCGTGCTCTCCATGCCACTGGAATCAAGCTTTCCTGGCTGAAGAGTGGTGCAACCCCAAAAGCGGTCCTAGGATGCTTGTTTCCAGTCCAGGGAGGACCTAGCGTGGCAGTTTGGGCTGGACTGTTGCCATGAGGCACAGGGTCAAGACTGATTTGCATTTGGCTAGGTTCAAACTGGAATGGCATGGTGAGCTAAACAAGATGGATTTAGGCCCAGATCTCTGTACTGGGGTGAATGTATGACATTGTTCCTCATTCTGTCCATCAACTGTTGTTTTTGCATTTGTCACCCCGAGTGGTACGGGTATGCCCAGACGTGGGTCCCGTGCTCTCCATGCTTCTGGAATCAAGCTTTCCTGGCTGAAGAGGGGTGAAACCCCGAAACCGGTTTGAGGATTCTTGTTCCCAGTCCAGGGAGGACCTGGCTTGGCAGTTCGGGCTGGACTGTTCCCATGAGGCAAAGGGTCAAACCTGATTTGCAAATGGCTAGGTTCAAACTGAAATGGCACAGTGAGCAAAAAAACAATGTATTTAGGCCCAGATCTCTGTACTGGGGTGAGTGTATGACATTGTTCTGCATTCTGTTCATCAACTGTTGTTTTTGCATTTGTCACCCCGAGTGGTACGGGTATGCCCAGACGTGGGTCCCGTGCTCTCCATGCCACTGGAATCAAGCTATCCTGGCTGAAGAGGAGTGAAACCATGAAACCGGTCCTAGGATGCTTGCTTCCAGTCCAGGGAGGAGCTGACTTGGCAGTAAGGGCTGGACTGTTCCAATGAGGCACAGGGTCAAGACTGATTTGCATATGGCTAGGTTCAAACTGGAATGGCATGGTGAGCAAAAAAACTATGGATTTAGGCCCAGATCTCTGTACTGTGGTGAATGTATGACATTGTTCTGCATTCTGTCCATCAACTGTTGTTTTTGCATTTGTTACCCCGAGTGGTATGGGTATGCCCAGATGTGGGTCCCGTGCTCTCCACGCTTTTGGAATCAATCTATCCTGGCTGAAGAGGGGTGAATCCCCAAAACCGGTCCTAGGATACGTGTTTCCAGTCCAGGGAGGACCTGGCTTGGCAGTACGGGCTGGACTGTTCCCATGAGGCACAGGGTCAAGACTGATTTGCATATGGCTAGGTTCAAACAGGAATGGCATGGTGAGGAAAAAGCCGATGGATTTAGGCCCAGATCTCTGTACCGGGGTGAATGTATGATATTTTTCTGCATTCTGTCCATCAACTGTTGTTTTTGCATTTGTCACCCCGAGTGGTACGGGTATGACCAGACATGTGTCCTGTGCTCTCCATGCCACTGGAATCAAGCTATCCTGGCTGAAGAGGGGTGAAACCCCAAAACCGGTCCTAGGATGCTTGTTTCCAGTCCAGGGAAGACCTGGCTTGGCAGTTCGGGCTGGACTGTTCCCCTGAGGCAAAGGGTCAAGACTGATTTGCATATGGCTAGGTTGAAACTGGAATGGCATGGTGAGCAAAGCAAGATGGATTTAGGCCCAGATCTCTGTACTGGGGTGAATGTATGACATTATTCTTCATTCTGTCCATCAACTGTTGTTTTTGCATTTGTCACCCCGAGTGGTATGGGTATGCCCAGACGTGGGTCCCGTGCTCTCCATGCCACTGGAATCAAGCTATCCTGGCTGAAGAGGGGTGAAACCCCAAAAGCGGTCCTAGGATGCTTGTTTCCAGTCCAGGGAGGACCTAGCGTGGCAGTTTGGGCTGGACTGTTGCCATGAGGCACAGGGTCAAGACTGATTTGCATTTGGCTAGGTTCAAACTGGAATGGCATGGTGAGCTAAACAAGATGGATTTAGGCCCAGATCTCTGTACTGGGGTGAATGTATGACATTGTTCCTAATTCTGTCCATCAACTGTTGTTTTTGCATTTGTCACCCCGAGTGGTACGGGTATGCCCAGACGTGGGTCCCGTGCTCTCCATGCTTCTGGAATCAAGCTTTCTTGGCTGAAGAGGGGTGAAACCCCGAAACCGGTTTTAGGATTCTTGTTCCCAGTCCAGGGAGGACCTGGCTTGGCAGTTCGGGCTGGACTGTTCCCATGAGGCAAAGGGTCAAGCCTGATTTGCAAATGGCCAGGTTCAAACTGAAATGGCACAGTGAGCAAAAAAACAATGTATTTAGGCCCAGATCTCTGTACTGGGGTGAGTGTATGACATTGTTCTGCATTCTGTTCATCAACTGTTGTTTTTGCATTTGTCACCCCGAGTGGTACGGGTATGCCCAGACGTGGGTCCCGTGCTCTCCATGCCACTGGAATCAAGCTATCCTGGCTGAAGAGGAGTGAAACCATGAAACCGGTCCTAGGATGCTTGCTTCCAGTCCAGGGAGGAGCTGACTTGGCAGTAAGGGCTGGACTGTTCCAATGAGGCACAGGGTCAAGACTGATTTGCATATGGCTATGTTCAAACTGGAATGGCATGGTGAGCAAAAAAACTATGGATTTAGGCCCAGATCTCTGTACTGTGGTGAATGTATGACATTGTTCTGCATTCTGTCCATCAACTGTTGTTTTTGCATTTGTTACCCCGAGTGGTATGGGTATGCCCAGATGTGGGTCCCGTGCTCTCCACGCTTTTGGAATCAATCTATCCTGGCTGAAGAGGGGTGAATCCCCAAAACCGCTCCTAGGATACGTGTTTCCAGTCCAGGGAGGACCTGGCTTGGCAGTACGGGCTGGACTGTTCCCATGAGGCACAGGGTCAAGACTGATTTGCATATGGCTAGGTTCAAACAGGAATGGCATGGTGAGGAAAAAGCCGATGGATTTAGGCCCAGATCTCTGTACCGGGGTGAATGTATGATATTTTTCTGCATTCTGTCCATCAACTGTTGTTTTTGCATTTGTCACCCCGAGTGGTACGGGTATGACCAGACATGTGTCCTGTGCTCTCCATGCCACTGGAATCAAGCTATCCTGGCTGAAGAGGGGTGAAACCCCAAAACCGGTCCTAGGATGCTTGTTTCCAGTCCAGGGAAGACCTGGCTTGGCAGTTCGGGCTGGACTGTTCCCCTGAGGCAAAGGGTCAAGACTGATTTGCATATGGCTAGGTTGAAACTGGAATGGCATGGTGAGCAAAGCAAGATGGATTTAGGCCCAGATCTCTGTACTGGGGTGAATGTATGACATTATTCTTCATTCTGTCCATCAACTGTTGTTTTTGCATTTGTCACCCCGAGTGGTATGGGTATGCCCAGACGTGGGTCCCGTGCTCTCCATGCCACTGGAATCAAGCTATCCTGGCTGAAGAGGGGTGAAACCCCAAAAGCGGTCCTAGGATGCTTGTTTCCAGTCCAGGGAGGACCTAGCGTGGCAGTTTGGGCTGGACTGTTGCCATGAGGCACAGGGTCAAGACTGATTTGCATTTGGCTAGGTTCAAACTGGAATGGCATGGTGAGCTAAACAAGATGGATTTAGGCCCAGATCTCTGTACTGGGGTGAATGTATGACATTGTTCCTAATTCTGTCCATCAACTGTTGTTTTTGCATTTGTCACCCCGAGTGGTACGGGTATGCCCAGACGTGGGTCCCGTGCTCTCCATGCTTCTGGAATCAAGCTTTCCTGGCTGAAGAGGGGTGAAACCCCGAAACCGGTTTTAGGATTCTTGTTCCCAGTCCAGGGAGGACCTGGCTTGGCAGTTCGGGCTGGACTGTTCCCATGAGGCAAAGGGTCAAGCCTGATTTGCAAATGGCCAGGTTCAAACTGAAATGGCACGGTGAGCAAAAAAACAATGTATTTAGGCCCAGATCTCTGTACTGGGGTGAGTGTATGACATTGTTCTGCATTCTGTTCATCAACTGTTGTTTTTGCATTTGTCACCCAGAGTGGTATGGGTATGCCCAGATGTGGGTCCCGTGCTCTCCATGCCACTGGAATCAAGCTTTCCTGGCTGAAGAGTGGTGCAACCCCAAAAGCGGTCCTAGGATGCTTGTTTCCAGTCCAGGGAGGACCTAGCGTGGCAGTTTGGGCTGGACTGTTGCCATGAGGCACAGGGTCAAGACTGATTTGCATTTGGCTAGGTTCAAACTGGAATGGCATGGTGAGCTAAACAAGATGGATTTAGGCCCAGATCTCTGTACTGGGGTGAATGTATGACATTGTTCCTCATTCTGTCCATCAACTGTTGTTTTTGCATTTGTCACCCCGAGTGGTACGAGTATGCCCAGACGTGGGTCCCGTGCTCTCCATGCTTCTGGAATCAAGCTTTCCTGGCTGAAGAGGGGTGAATCCCCAAAACCGGTCCTAGGATACGTGTTTCCAGTCCAGGGAGGACCTGGCTTGGCAGTACGGGCTGGACTGTTCCCATGAGGCACAGGGTCAAGACTGATTTGCATATGGCTAGGTTCAAACAGGAATGGCATGGTGAGGAAAAAGCCGATGGATTTAGGCCCAGATCTCTGTACCGGGGTGAATGTATGATATTTTTCTGCATTCTGTCCATCAACTGTTGTTTTTGCATTTGTCACCCCGAGTGGTACGGGTATGACCAGACATGTGTCCTGTGCTCTCCATGCCACTGGAATCAAGCTATCCTGGCTGAAGAGGGGTGAAACCCCAAAACCGGTCCTAGGATGCTTGTTTCCAGTCCAGGGAAGACCTGGCTTGGCAGTTCGGGCTGGACTGTTCCCCTGAGGCAAAGGGTCAAGACTGATTTGCATATGGCTAGGTTGAAACTGGAATGGCATGGTGAGCAAAGCAAGATGGATTTAGGCCCAGATCTCTGTACTGGGGTGAATGTATGACATTATTCTTCATTCTGTCCATCAACTGTTGTTTTTGCATTTGTCACCCCGAGTGGTACGGGTATGCCCAGACGTGTGTCCCGTGCTCTCCATGCCAATGGAATCAAGCTATCCTGGCTGAAGAGGGGTGAAACCCCAAAACCGGTCCTACGATGCTTGTTTCCAGTCCAGGAAAGACCTGGCTTGGCAGTTCGGGCTGGACTGTTCCCATGAGGTAGAGGTTCAAGACTGATTTGCATATGGCTAGGTTCAAACTGGTATGGCATGGTGAGCAAAAAAACGATGGATTTAGGCCCAGATCTCTGTACTGGGGAGAATGTATGACATTGTTCTGCATTCTGTCCATCAACTGTTGTTTTTGCATTTGTCACCCCGAGTGGTACGGGTATGACCAGACGTGGGTCCCGTGCTCTCCGTGCCACTGGAATCAAGCTATCCTGGTTGAAGAGGGTTGAAACCCCGAAACCAGTCCTAGGATGCTTGTTTCCAGTCCAGGGGGGACCTGGTTTTGCAGTTCGGGCTGGACTGTTCCCATGAGGCACAGGGTCAAGACTGATTTGCATATGGCTAGGTTCAAACTGGAATGGCATGGTGAGCAAAAAAACGATGGATTTAGGCCCAGATCTCTGTACTGTGGTGAGTGTATGACATTGTTCTGCATTCTGTCCATCAACTGTTGTTTTAGCATTTGTCACCCACAGTGGTATGGGTATGCCCAGACGTGGGTCCCGTGCTCTCCATGCCACTGGAATCAAGCTTTCCTGGCTGAAGAGTGGTGAAACCCCAAAAGCGGTCCTAGGATGCTTGTTTCCAGTCCAGGGAGGACCTAGCTTGGCAGTTCGGGCTGGACTGTTGCCATGAGGCACAGGGTCAAGACTGATTTGCATTTGGCTAGGTTCAAACTGGAATGGCATGGTGAGCTAAACAAGATCGATTTAGGCCCAGATCTCTGTACTGGGGTGAATGTATGACATTGTTCCTCATTCTGTCCATCAACTGTTGTTTTTGCATTTGTCACCCCGAGTGGTACGGGTATGCCCAGACGTGGGTCTCGTGCTCTCCATGCTTCTGGAATCAAGCTTTCCTGGCTGAAGAGGGGTGAAACCCCGAAACCGGTCTTAGGATTCTTGTTCCCAGTCCAGGGAGGACCTGGCTTGGCAGTTCGGGCTGGACTGTTCCCATGAGGCAAAGGGTCAAGCCTGATTTGCAAATGGCTAGGTTCAAACTGAAATGGCACGGTGAGCAAAAAAACAATGTATTTAGGCCCAGATCTCTGTACTGGGGTGAGTGTATGACATTGTTCTGCATTCTGTTCATCAACTGTTGTTTTTGCATTTGTCACCCCGAGTGGTACGGGTATGCCCAGACGTGGGTCCCGTGCTCTCCATGCCACTGGAATCAAGCTATCCTGGCTGAAGAGGGGTGAAACCATGAAACCGGTCCTAGGATGCTTGCTTCCAGTCCAGGGAGGAGCTGACTTGGCAGTTCGGGCTGGACTGTTCCAATGAGGCACAGGGTCAAGACTGATGTGCATATGGCTAGGTTCAAACTGGAATGGCATGGTGAGCAAAAAAACGATGGATTTAGGCCCAGATCTCTGTACTGGGGTGAATGTATGACATAGTTCTGCATTCTGTCCATCAACTGTTGTTTTTGCATTTGTCACCCCGAGTGGTACGGGTATGCCCAGACGTGGGTCCCGTGCTCTCAATGTCACTGGAATCAAGCTATCCTGGTTGAAGAGGGGTGAAACCCCGAAACCAGTCCTAGGATGCTTGTTTCCAGTCCAGGGGGGACCTGGCTTGGCAGTTCGGGCTATACTGTTCCCATGAGGCACAGGGTCAAGACTGATTTCCATATGGCTAGGTTCAAACCGGAATGGCATGGTGAGCAAAAAAACAATGGATTTAGGCCCAGATCTCTGTACTGGGGTGAATGTATGACATTTTTCTGCATTCTGTCCATCAACTGTTGTTTTTGCATTTGTCACCCCGAGTGGTACGGGTATGACAAGACATGTGTCCTGTGCTCTCCATGCCACTGGAATCAAGCTATCCTGGCTGAAGAGGGGTGAAACCCCAAATCGGTCCTAGGATGCTTGTTTCCAGTCCAGGGAAGACCTGGCTTGGCAGTTCGGGCTGGACTGTTCCCCTGAGGCAAAGGGTCAAGACTGATTTGCATATGGCTAGGTTGAAACTGGAATGGCATGGTGAGCAAAGCAAGATGAATTTAGGCCCAGATCTCTGTACTGGGGTGAATGTATGACATTATTCTTCATTCTGTCCATCAACTGTTGTTTTTGCATTTGTCACCCCGAGTGGTACGGGTATGCCCAGACGTGTGTCCCGTGCTCTCCATGCCACTGGAATCAAGCTATCCTGGCTGAAGAGGGGTAAAACCCCAAAACCGGTCCTAGGATGCTTGTTTCCAGTCAAGGGAAGACCTGGCTTGGCAGTTCGGGCTGGACTGTTCCCCTGAGGCAAAGGGTCAAGACTGATTTGCATATGGCTAGGTTGAAACTGGAATGGCATGGTGAGCAAAGCAAGATGGATTTAGGCCCAGATCTCTGTACTGGGGTGAATGTATGACATTATTCTTCATTCTGTCCATCAACTGTTGTTTTTGCATTTGTCACCCCGAGTGGTACGGGTATGCCCAGACGTGTGTCCCGTGCTCTCCATGCCACTGGAATCAAGCTATCCTGGCTGAAGAGGGGTGAAACCCCAAAACCGGTCCTAGGATGCTTGTTTCCAGTCCAGGGAAGAACTGGCTTGGCAGTTCGGGCTGGACTGTTCCCATGAGGCACAGGGTCAAGACTGATTTGCATATGGCTAGGTTCAAACAGGAATGGCATGGTGAGCAAAAAGACGATGGATTTAGGCCCAGATCTCTGTACCGGGGTGAATGTATGACATTTTTCTGCATTCTGTCCATCAACTGTTGTTTTTGCATTTGTCACCCCGAGTGGTACGGGTATGACCAGACATGTGTCCTGTGCTCTCCATGCCACTGGAATCAAGCTATCCTGGCTGAAGAGGGGTGAAACCCCAAATCGGTCCTAGGATGCTTGTTTCCAGTCCAGGGAAGACCTGGCTTGGCAGTTCGGGCTGGACTGTTCCCCTGAGGCAAAGGGTCAAGACTGATTTGCATATGGCTAGGTTGAAACTGGAATGGCATGGTGAGCAAAGCAACATGGATTTAGGCCCAGATCTCTGTACTGGGGTGAATGTATGACATTATTCTTCATTCTGTCCATCAACTGTTGTTTTTGCATTTGTCACCCCGAGTGGTACGGGTATGCCCAGACGTGTGTCCCGTGCTCTCCATGCCACTGGAATCAAGCTATCCTGGCTGAAGAGGGGTGAAACCCCAAAACCGGTCCTAGGATGCTTGTTTCCAGTCAAGGGAAGACCTGGCTTGGCAGTTCGGGCTGGACTGTTCCCATGAGGCAGAGGTTCAAGACTGATTTGCATATGGCTAGGTTCAAACTGGTATGGCATGGTGAGCAAAAAAACGATGGATTTAGGCCCAGATCTCTGTACTGGGGAGAATGTATGACATGGTTCTGCATTCTGTCCATCAACTGTTGTTTTTGCATTTGTCACCCCGAGTTGTACGGGTATGCCCAGACGTGGGTCCTGTGCTCTCCATGATACTGGAATCAAGCTATCCTGGCTGAAGAGGGTTGAAACCCCGAAAGAGGTCCTAGGCTGCTTTTTTCCAGTTCAGGGAGGACCTGGCTTGGCAGATCGGGCTGGACTGTTCCCATAAGGCATAGGGTCAAGACTGATTTGTATATGGCTAGGTTTAAACTAGAATGGCGCGGTGAGCAAAAAAACGATGGATTTTGGCCCAGGTCTCTGTACTTTGGTGAATGTATGACATTGTTCTGCATTCTGTCCATCAACTGTTGTTTTTGCATTTGTCACCCCGAGTGGTATGGGTATGACCAGACGTGGGTCCCGTGCTCTCCGTGCCACTGGAATCAAGCTATCCTGGTTGAAGAGGGTTGAAACCCTGAAACCAGTCCTAGGATGCTTGTTTCCAGTCCAGGGGGGACCTGGCTTGGCAGTTCGGGCTGGACTGTTCTCATGAGGCACAGGGTCAAGACTGATTTGCATATGGCTAGGTTCAAACTGGAATGGCATGGTGAGCAAAAAAACGATGGATTTAGGCCCTGATCTCTGTACTGTGGTGAGTGTATGACATTGTTCTGCATTCTGTCCATCAACTGTTGTTTTTGCATTTGTTACCCCGAGTGGTACGGGTATGCCCAGATGTGGGTCCCGTGCTCTCCATGCCATTGGAATCAAGCTATCCTGGCTGAAGAGGGGTGAATCCCCAAACCGGTCCTAGGATACGTGTTTCCAGTCCAGGGAGGACCTGGCTTGGCAGTACGGGCTGGACTGTTCCCATGAGGCACAGGGTCAAGACTGATTTGCATATGGCTAGGTTCAAACAGGAATGGCATGGTGAGCAAAAAGACGATGGATTTAGGCCCAGATCTCTGTACCGGGGTGAATGTATGACATTTTTCTGTTTTCTGTCCATCAACTGTTGTTTTTGCATTTGTCACCCAGAGTGGTATGGGTATGCCCAGACGTGGGTCCCGTTTTCTCCATGCCACTGGAATCAAGCTTTCCTGGCTGAAGAGTGGTGAAACCCCAAAAGCGGTCCTAGGATGCTTGTTTCCAGTCCAGGGAGGACCTAGCGTGGCAGTTTGGGCTGGACTGTTGCCATGAGGCACAGGGTCAAGACTGATTTGCATTTGGCTAGGTTCAAACTGGAATGGCATGGTGAGCTAAACAAGATGGATGTAGGCCCAGATCTCTGTACTGGGGTGAATGTATGACATTGTTCCTCATTCTGTCCATCAACTGTTGTTTTTGCATTTGTCACCCCGAGTGGTACGGGTATGCCCAGACGTGTGTCCCGTGCTCTCCATGCCACTGGAATCAAGCTATCCTGGGTGAAGAGGGGTGAAACCCCAAAACCGGTCCTACGATGCTTGTTTCCAGTCCAGGGAAGACCTGGCTTGGCAGTTCGGTCTGGACTGTTCCCATGAGGCAGAGGTTCAAGACTGATTTGCATATGGCTAGGTTCAAACTGGTATGGCATGGTGAGCAAAAAAACGATGGATTTAGGCCCAGATCTCTGTACTGGGGAGAATGTATGACATTGTTCTGCATTCTGTCCATCAACTGTTGTTTTTGCATTTGTCACCCCGAGTGGTATGGGTATGCCCAGACGTGGGTCCCGTGCTCTCCATGATACTGGAATCAAGCTATCCAGGCTGAAGAGGGTTGAAACCCCGAAAGAGGTCCTAGGCTGCTTTTTTCCAGTCCAGGGAGGACCTGGCTTGGCAGATCGGGCTGGACTGTTCCCATAAGGCATAGGGTCAAGACTGATTTGTATATGGCTAGGTTTAAACTAGAATGGCGCGGTGAGCAAAAAAACGATGGATTTTGGCCCAGGTCTCTGTACTTTGGTGAATGTATGACATTGTTCTGCATTCTGTCCATCAACTGTTGTTTTTGCATTTGTCACCCCGAGTGGTATGGGTATGACCAGACGTGGGTCCCGTGCTCTCCGTGCCACTGGAATCAAGCTATCCTGGTTGAAGAGGGTTGAAACCCCGAAACCAGTCCTAGGATGCTTGTTTCCAGTCCAGAGGGGACCTGGCTTGGCAGTTCGGGCTGGACTGTTCTCATGAGGCACAGGGTCAAGACTGATTTGCATATGGCTAGGTTCAAACTGGAATGGCATGGTGAGCAAAAAAACGATGGATTTAGGCCCTGATCTCTGTACTGTGGTGAGTGTATGACATTGTTCTGCATTCTGTCCATCAACTGTTGTTTTTGCATTTGTTACCCCGAGTGGTACGGGTATGCCCAGATGTGGGTCCCGTGCTCTCCATGCCATTGGAATCAAGCTATCCTGGCTGAAGAGGGGTGAATCCCCAAACCGGTCCTAGGATACGTGTTTCCAGTCCAGGGAGGACCTGGCTTGGCAGTACGGGCTGGACTGTTCCCATGAGGCACAGGGTCAAGACTGATTTGCATATGGCTAGGTTCAAACAGGAATGGCATGGTGAGCAAAAAGACGATGGATTTAGGCCCAGATCTCTGTACCGGGGTGAATGTATGACATTTTTCTGTTTTCTGTCCATCAACTGTTGTTTTTGCATTTGTCACCCAGAGTGGCATGGGTATGCCCAGACGTGGGTCCCGTTTTCTCCATGCCACTGGAATCAAGCTTTCCTGGCTGAAGAGTGGTGAAACCCCAAAAGCGGTCCTAGGATGCTTGTTTCCAGTCCAGGGAGGACCTAGCGTGGCAGTTTGGGCTGGACTGTTGCCATGAGGCACAGGGTCAAGACTGATTTGCATTTGGCTAGGTTCAAACTGGAATGGCATGGTGAGCTAAACAAGATGGATGTAGGCCCAGATCTCTGTACTGGGGTGAATGTATGACATTGTTCCACATTCTGTCCATCAACTGTTGTTTTTGCATTTGTCACCCCGAGTGGTACGGGTATGCCCAGACGTGTGTCCCGTGCTCTCCATGCCACTGGAATCAAGCTATCCTGGCTGAAGAGGGGTGAAACCCCAAAACCGGTCCTACGATGCTTGTTTCCAGTCCAGGGAAGACCTGGCTTGGCAGTTCGGGCTGGACTGTTCCCATGAGGCAGAGGTTCAAGACTGATTTGCATATGGCTAGGTTCAAACTGGTATGGCATGGTGAGCAAAAAAACGATGGATTTAGGCCCAGATCTCTGTACTGGGGAGAATGTATGACATTGTTCTGCATTCTGTCCATCAACTGTTGTTTTTGCATTTGTCACCCCGAGTGGTATGGGTATGCCCAGACGTGGGTCCCGTGCTCTCCATGATACTGGAATCAAGCTATCCAGGCTGAAGAGGGTTGAAACCCCGAAAGAGGTCCTAGGCTGCTTTTTTCCAGTCCAGGGAGGACCTGGCTTGGCAGATCGGGCTGGACTGTTCCCATAAGGCATAGGGTCAAGACTAATTTGCATATGGCTAGGTTTAAACTAGAATGGCACGGTGAGCAAAAAAACGATAGATTTAGGCCCAGATCTCTGTACTTTGGTGAATGTATGACATTGTTCTGCATTCTGTCCATCAACTGTTGTTTTTGCATTTGTCACCCCGAGTGGTACGGGTATGACCAGACGTGGGTCCCGTGCTCTCCGTGCCACTGGACTCAAGCTATCCTGGTTGAAGAGGGTTGAAACCCCGAAACCAGTCCTAGGATGCTTGTTTCCAGTCCAGGGGGGACCTGGCTTGGCAGTTCGGGCTGGACTGTTCCCATGAGGCACAGGGTCAAGACTGATTTGCATATGGCTAGGTTCAAACTGGAATGGCATGGTGAGCAAAAAAACGATGGATTTAGGCCCAGATCTCTGTACTGTGGTGAGTGTATGACATTGTTCTGCATTCTGTCCATCAACTGTTGTTTTTGCATTTGTCACCCAGAGTGGTATGGGTATGCCCAGACATGGGTCCCGTGCTCTCCATGCCACTAGAATCAAGCTTTCCTGGCTGAAGAGTGGTGAAACCCCAAAAGCGGTCCTAGGATGCTTGTTTCCAGTCCAGGGAGGACCTAGCTTGGCAGTTTGGGCTGGACTGTTGCCATGAGGCACAGGGTCAAGACTGATTTGCATTTGGCTAGGTTCAAACTGGAATGGCATGGTGAGCTAAACAAGATCGATTTAGGCCCAGATCTCTGTACTGGGGTGAATGTATGACATTGTTCCTCATTCTGTCCATCAACTGTTGTTTTTGCATTTGTCACCCCGAGTGGTACGGGTATGCCCAGACGTGGGTCCCGTGCTCTCCATGCTTCTGGAATCAAGCTTTCCTGCCTGAAGAGGGGTGAAACCCCGAAACCAGTCCTAGGATGCTTGTTTCCAGTCCAGGGGGGACCTGGCTTGGCAGTTCGGGCTATACTGTTCCCATGAGGCACAGGGTCAAGACTGATTTGCATATGGCTAGGTTCAAACTGGAATGGCATGGTGAGCAAAAAAACTATGGATTTAGGCCCAGATCTCTGTACTGTGGTGAATGTATGACATTGTTCTGCAATCTGTCCATCAACTGTTGTTTTTGCATTTGTTACCCCGAGTGGTATGGTTATGCCCAGATGTGGGTCCCGTGCTCTCCACGCCATTGGAATCAAGCTATCCTGGCTGAAGAGGGGTGAATCCCCAAAACCGGTCCTAGGATACGTGTTTCCAGTCCAGGGAGGACCTGGCTTGGCAGTACGGGCTGGACTGTTCCCATGAGGCACAGGGTCAAGACTGATTTGCATATGGCTAGGTTCAAACAGGAATGGCATGGTGAGCAAAAAGACGATGGATTTAGGCCCAGATCTCTGTACCGGGGTGAATGTATGACATTTTTCTGCATACTGTCCATCAACTGTTGTTTTTGCATTTGTCACCCCGAGTGGTACGGGTATGACCAGACATGTGTCCTGTGCTCTCCATGCCACTGGAATCAAGCTATCCTGGCTGAAGACGGGTGAAACCCCAAAACCGGTCCTAGGATGCTTGTTTCCAGTCCAGGGAAGACCTGGCTTGGCAGTTCGGGCTGGACTGTTCCCCTGAGGCAAAGGGTCAAGACTGATTTGCATATGGCTAGGTTGAAACTGGAATGGCATGGTGAGCAAAGCAAGATGGATTTAGGCCCAGATCTCTGTACTGGGGTGAATGTATGACATTGTTCTTCATTCTGTCCATCAACTGTTGTTTTTGCATTTGTCACCCCGAGTGGTACGGGTATGCCCAGACGTGTGTCCCGTGCTCTCCATGCCACTGGAATCAGGCTATCCTGGCTGAAGAGGGGTAAAACCCCAAAACCGGTCCTAGGATGCTTGTTTCCTGTCCAGGGAGGACCTGGCTTGGCAGATCGGGCTGGACTGTTCCCATAAGGCATAGGGTCAAGACTGATTTGCATATGGCTAGGTTTAAACTAGAATGGCACGGTGAGCAAAAAAACGATGGATTTAGGCCCAGATCTCTGTACTTTGGTGAATGTATGACATTGTTCTGCATTCTGTCCATCAACTGTTGTTTTTGCATTTGTCACCCCGAGTGGTACGGGTATGACCAGACGTGGGTCCCGTGCTCTCCGTGCCACTGGAATCGAGCTATCCTGGTTGAAGAGGGTTGAAACCCCGAAACCAGTCCTAGGATGCTTGTTTCCAGTCCAGGGGGGACATGGCTTGGCAGTTCGGGCTGGACTGTTCCCATGAGGCACAGGGTCAAGACTGATTTGCATATGGCTAGGTTCAAACTGGAATGGCATGGTGAGCAAAAAAACGATGGATTTAGGCCCAGATCTCTGTACTGTGGTGAGTGTATGACATTGTTCTTCATTCTGTCCATCAACTGTTGTTTTTGCATTTGTCACCCCGAGTGGTACGGGTATGCCCAGACGTGGGTCCCGTGCTCTCCATGCCACTGGAATCAAGCTTTCCTGGCTGAAGAGTGGTGAAACCCCAAATGCGGTCCTAGGATGCTTGTTTCCAGTCCAGGGAGGACCTAGCTTGGCAGTTTGGGCTGGACTGTTGCCATGAGGCACAGGGTCAAGACTGATTTGCATTTGGCTAGGTTCAAACTGGAATGGCATGGTGAGTTAAACAAGATGGATTTAGGCCCAGATCTCTGTACTAGGGTGAATGTATGGCATTGTTCCTCATTCTGTCCATCAACTGTTGTTTTTGCATTTGTCACCCCGAGTGGTACGGGTATGCCCAGACGTGGGTCCCGTGCTCTCCATGCTTCTGGAATCAAGCTTTCCTGGCTGAAGAGGGGTGAAACCCCGAAACCGGTCTTAGGATTCTTGTTCCCAGTCCAGGGAGGACCTGGCTTGGCAGTTCCGGCTGGACTGTTGCCATGAGGCACAGGGTCAAGACTGATTTGCATTTGGCTAGGTTCAAACTGGAATGGCATGGTGAGTTAAACAAGATGGATTTAGGCCCAGATCTCTGTACTGGGGTGAATGTATGGCATTGTTCCTCATTCTGTCCATCAACTGTTGTTTTTGCATTTGTCACCCCGAGTGGTACGGGTATGCCCAGACGTGGGTCCCGTGCTCTCCATGCCACTGGAATCAAGCTATCCTGGCTGAAGAGGGGTGAAACCATGAAGCCGGTCCTAGGATGCTTGCTTCCAGTCCAGGGAGGAGCTGACTTGGCAGTTCGGGCTGGACTGTTCCAATGAGGCACAGGGTCAAGACTGATTTGCATATGGCTAGGTTCAAACTGGAATGGCATGGTGAGCAAGAGAACAATGGATTTAGGCCCAGATCTCTGTACTGTGGTGAATGTATGACATTGTTCTGCAATCTGTCCATCAACTGTTGTTTTTGCATTTGTTACCCCGAGTGGTATGGGTATGCCCAGATGTGGGTCCCGTGCTCTCCACGCCTTTGGAATCAAGCTATCCTGGCTGAAGAGGGGTGAAACCCCAAAACCGGTCCTAGGATACGTGTTTCCAGTCCAGGGAAGACCTGGCTTGGCAGTTCGGGCTGGACTGTTCCCCTGAGGCAAAGGGTCAAGACTGATTTGCATATGGCTAGGTTGAAACTGGAATGGCATGGTGAGCAAAGCAAGATGGATTTAGGCCCATATCTCTGTACTGGGGTGAATGTATGACAATATTCTTCATTCTGTCCATCAACTGTTGTTTTTGCATTTGTCACCCCGAGTGGTACGGGTATGACCAGACATGTGTCCTGTGCTCTCCATGCCACTGGAATCAAGCTATCCTGGCTGAAGAGGGGTGAAACCCCAAAACCGGTCCTAGGATGCTTGTTTCCAGTCCAGGGAAGACCTGGCTTGGCAGTTCGGGCTGGACTGTTCCCCTGAGGCAAAGGGTCAAGACTGATTTGCATATGGCTAGGTTGAAACTGGAATGGCATGGTGAGCAAAGCAAGATGGATTTAGGCCCAGATCTCTGTACTGGGTTGAATGTATGACATTGTTCTTCATTCTGTCCATCAACTGTTGTTTTTGCATTTGTCACCCCGAGTGGTACGGGTATGCCCAGACGTGTGTCCCGTGCTCTCCATGCAACTGGAATCAAGCTATCCTGGCTGAAGAGGGGTGAAACCCCAAAACCAGTCCTAGGATGCTTGTTTCCAGTCCAGGGAGGACCTGGCTTGGCAGATCGGGCTGGACTGTTCCCATGAGGCATAGGGTCAAGACTGATTTGCAAATGGCTAGGTTCAAACTGAAATGGCACGGTGAGCAAAAAAACAATGTATTTAGGCCCAGATCTCTGTACTGGGGTGAGTGTATGACATTGTTCTGCATTCTGTTCATCAACTGTTGTTTTTGCATTTGTCACCCCGAGTGGTACGGGTATGCCCAGACGTCGGTCCCGTGCTCTCCATGCCACTGGAATCAAGCTATCCTGGCTGAAGAGGGGTGAAACCATGAAACCGGTCCTAGGATGCTTGCTTCCAGTCCAGGGAGGAGCTGACTTGGCAGTTCGGGCTGGACTG
Organism: Triturus cristatus; assembly: GCF_964204655.1. Classification (NCBI taxonomy): domain Eukaryota; kingdom Metazoa; phylum Chordata; class Amphibia; order Caudata; family Salamandridae; genus Triturus; species Triturus cristatus. The sequence goes on from NW_028187462.1 coordinate 2,029,841, forward strand.
TTCCCATGAGGCACAGGGTCAAGACTGATTTGCATATGGCTAGGTTCAAACTGGAATGGCATGGTGAGCAAAAAAACGATGGATTTAGGCCCAGATCTCTGTACTGGGGTGAATGTATGACATTTTTCTGCATTCTGTCCATCAACTGTTGTTTTTGCATTTGTCACCCCGAGTGGTACGGGTATGCCCAGACGTGGGTCCCGTGCTCTCAATGGCCCTGGAATCAAACTATCCTGGTTGAAGAGGGGTGAAACCCCGAAACCACTCCTAGGATGCTTGTTTCCAGTCCAGGGGGGACCTGGCTTGGCAGTTCGGGCTATACTGTTCCCATGAGGCACAGGGTTAAGACTGATTTGCATATGGCTAGGTTCAAACTGGAATGGCATGGTGAGCAGAAAAACTATGGATTTAGGCCCAGATCTCTGTACTGTGGTGAATGTATGACATTGTTCTGCATTCTGTCCATCAACTGTTGTGTTTGCATTTGTTACCCCGAGTGGTACGGGTATGCCCAAATGTGGGTCCCGTGCTCTCCATGCCATTGGAATCAAGCTATCCTGGCTAAAGAGGGGTGAATTCCCAAACCGGTCTTAGGATACGTGTTTCCAGTCCAGGGAGGACCTGGCTTGGCAGTACGGGCTGGACTGTTCCCATGAGGCACAGGGTCAAGACTGATTTGCATATGGCTAGGTTCAAACAGGAATGGCATGGTGAGCAAAAAGACGATGGATTTAGGCCCAGATCTCTGTACCGGGGTGAATGTATGACATTTTTCTGCATTCTGTCCATCAACTGTTGTTTTTGCATTTGTCACCCAGAGTGATACGGGTATGACCAGACATGTGTCCTGTGCTCTCCATGCTACTGGAATCAAGCTATCCTGGCTGAAGAAGGGTGAAACCCCAAAACCGGTACTAGGATGCTTGTTTCCAGTCCAGGGAAGACCTGGCTTGGCAGTTCGGGCTGGACTGTTCCCCTGAGGCAAAGGGTCAAGACTGATTTGCATATGGCTAGGTTGAAACTGGAATGGCATGGTGAGCAAAGCAAGATGGATTTAGGCCCAGATCTCTGTACTGGGGTGAATGTATGACATTATTCTTCATTCTGTCCATCAACTGTTGTTTTTGCATTTGTCACCCCAAGTGGTACGGGTATGCCCAGAAGTGTGTCCCGTGCTCTCCATGCCACTGGAATCAAGCTATCCTGGCTGAAGAGGGGTGAAACCCCAAAACCGGTCCTAGGATGCTCGTTTCCAGTCCAGGGAAGACCTGGCTTGGCAGTTCGGGCTGGACTGTTCCCATGAGGCAGAGGTTCAAGACTGATTTGCATATGGCTAGGTTCAAACTGGTATGGCATGGTGAGCAAAAAAACGATGGATTTAGGCCCAGATCTCTGTACTGGGGAGAATGTATGACATTGTTCTGCATTCTGTCCATCAACTGTTGTTTTTGCATTTGTCACCCCGAGTGGTACGGGTATGCCCAGACGTGGGTCCCGTGCTCTCCATGATACTGGAATCAAGCTATCCTGGCTGAAGAGGAGTGAAACCCCGAAAGAGGTCCTAGGCTGCTTTTTTCCAGTCCAGGTAGGACCTGGCTTGGCAGATCGGGCTGGACTGTTCCCATAAGGCATAGGGTCAAGACTGATTTGCATATGGCTAGGTTTAAACTAGAATGGCACGGTGAGCAAAAAAACGATGGATTTAGGCCCAGATCTCTGTACTGGGGAGAATGTATGACATTGTTCTGCATTCTGTCCATCAACTGTTGTTTTTGCATTTGTCACCCCGAGTGGTACGGGTATGACCAGACGTGGGTCCCGTGCTCTTCGTGCCACTGGAATCAAGCTATCCTGGTTGAAGAGGGTTGAAACCCCGAAACCAGTCCTAGGATGCTTGTTTCCTGTCCAGGGGGGACCTGGCTTGGCAGTTCGGGCTGGACTGTTCCCATGAGGCACAGGGTCAAGACTGATTTGCATTTGGCTAGGTTCAAACTGGAATGGCATGGTGAGCAAAAAAACGATGGATTTAGGCCCAGATCTCTGTACTGTGGTGAGTGTATGACATTGTTCTGCATTCTGTCCATCAACTGTTGTTTTTGCATTTGTCATCCCGAGTGGTATGGGTATGCCCAGACGTGGGTCCCGTGCTCTCCATGCCACTAGAATCAAGCTTTCCTGGCTGAAGAGTGGTGAAACTCCAAAAGCGGTCCTAGGATGCTTGTTTCCAGTCCAGGGAGGACCTAGCTTGGCAGTTTGGGCTGGACTGTTGCCATGAGGCACAGGGTCAAGACTGATTTGCATTTGGCTAGGTTCAAACTGGAATGGCATGCTGAGCTAAACAAGATGGATTTAGGCCCAGATCTCTGTACTGGGGTGAATGTATGACATTGTACCTCATTCTGTCCATCAACTGTTGTTTTTGCATTTGTCGCTTCGAATGGTACGGGTATGCCCCGACGTGGATCCCGTGCTCTCCATGCCACTGGAATCAAGCTATCCTGGCTGAAGAGGGGTGAAACCCCGAATCCGGTCCTAGTATGCTTGTTTCCAGTGCAGGGATGACCTGGCTTGGCAGTTCGGGCTGGACTGTTCCCATGAGGCACAGGGTCAAGAGTGATTTGCATATGGCTAGGTGGAAACTGGAATGGCATGGTGAGCAAAAAAAGATGGATTTAGGCCCAGATCTCTGTACTGGGGTGAATGTATGACATTGTTCTGCATTCTGTCCATCAACTGTTGTTTTTGCATTTGTCACCCCGAGTGGTACGGGTATGCCCAGACGTGGGTCCCGTGCTCTCCATGATTCTGGAATCAAGCTTTCCTGGCTGAAGAGGGGTGAAACCCCGAAACCGGTCTTAGGATTCTTGTTCCCAGTCCAGGGATGACCTGGCTTGGCAGTTCGGGCTGGACTGTTCCCATGAGGCAAAGGGTCAAGCCTGATTTGCAAATGGCTAGGTTCAAACTGAAATGCCACGGTGAGCAAAAAAACGATGTATTTAGGCCCAGATCTCTGTACTGGGGTGAGTGTATGACATTGTTCTGCATTCTGTCCATCAACTGTTGTTTTTGCATTTGTCACCCCGAGTGGTACGGGTATGCCCAGACGTGGGTCCCGTGCTCTCCATGCCACTGGAATCAAGCTATCCTGGCTGAAGAGGGGTGAAACCCCGAATCCAGTCCTAGTATGCTTGTTTCCAGTGCAGGGATGACCTGGCTTGGCAGTTCGGGCTGGACTGTTCCCATGAGGCACAGGGTCAAGAGTGATTTGCATATGGCTAGGTTGAAACTGGAATGGCATAGTGAGCAAAAAAAGATGGATTTAGGCCCAGATCTCTGTACTGGGGTGAATGTATGACATTGTTCTGCATTCTGTCCATCAACTGTTGTTTTTGCATTTGTCACCCCGAGTGGTACGGGTATGCCCAGACGTGGGTCCCGTGCTCTCCATGATTCTGGAATCAAGCTTTCCTGGCTGAAGAGGGGTGAAACCCCGAAACCGGTCTTAGGATTCTTGTTCCCAGTCCAGGGAGGACCTGGCTTGGCAGTTCGGGCTGGACTGTTCCCATGAGGCAAAGGGTCAAGCCTGATTTGCAAATGGCTAGGTTCAAACTGAAATGCCACGGTGAGCAAAAAAAAGATGTATTTAGGCCCAGATCTCTGTACTGGGGTGAGTGTATGACATTGTTCTGCATTCTGTCCAACAACTTTTGTTTGTGCATTTGTCACCCCGAGTGGTACGGGTATGCCCAGACGTGGGTCCCGTGCTCTCCATGCCACTGGAATCAAGCTATCCTGGCTGAAGAGGGGTGAAACCCCGAAACCGGTCCTAGGATGCTTGCTTCCAGTCCAGGGAGGAGCTGACTTGGCAGTTCGGACTGGACTGTTCCAATGAGGCACAGGGTCAAGACTGATTTGCATATGGCTAGGTTCAAACAGGAATGGCATGGTGAGCAAAAAAACAATGGATTTAGGCCCAGATCTCTGTACTGGGGTGAATGTATGACATTTTTCTGCATTCTGTCCATCAACTGTTGTTTTTGCATTTTTCACCCCGAGTGGTACGGGTATGCCCAGACGTGGGTCCCGTGCTCTCAATGGCCCTGGAATCAAGCTATCCTGGTTGAAGAGGGGTGAAACCCCGAAACCAGTCCTAGGATGCTTGTTTCCAGTCCAGGGGGGACCTGGCTTGGCAGTTCGGGCTATACTGTTCCCATGAGGCACAGGGTCAAGACTGATTTGCATATGGCTAGGTTCAAACTGGAATGGCATGGTGAGCAAAAAAACAATGGATTTAGGCCCAGATCTCTGTACTGTGGTGAATGTATGACATTGTTCTGCATTCTGTCCATCAACTGTTGTTTTTGCATTTGTTACCCCGAGTGGTACGGGTATGCCCAGATGTGGGTCCCGTGCTCTCCATGCCATTGGAATCAAGCTATCCTGGCTGAAGAGGGGTGAATCCCCAAACCGGTCCTAGGATACGTGTTTCCAGTCCAGGGAGGACCTGGCTTGGCAGTACGGGCTGGACTGTTCCCATGAGGCACAGGGTCAAGACTGATTTGCATATGGCTAGGTTCAAACAGGAATGGCATGGTGAGCAAAAAGACGATGGATTTAGGCCCAGATCTCTGTACCGGGGTGAATGTATGACATTATTCTTCATTCTGTCCATCAACTGTTGTTTTTGCATTTGTCACCCCGAGTGGTACGGGTATGCCCAGACGTGTGTCCCGTGCTCTCCATGCCACTGGAATCAAGCTATCCTGGCTGAAGAGGGGTGAAACCCCAAAACCGGTCCTAGGATGCTTGTTTCCAGTCCAGGGAAGACCTGGCTTGGCAGTTTGGGCTGGACTGTTCCCATGAGGCAGAGGTTCAAGACTGATTTGCATATGGCTAGGTTCAAACTGGTATGGCATGGTGAGCAAAAAAACGATGGATTTAGGCCCAGATCTCTGTACTGGGGAGAATGTATGACATTGTTCTGCATTCTGTCCATCAACTGTTGTTTTTGCATTTGTCACCCCGAGTGGTACGGGTATGCCCAGACGTGGGTCCCGTGCTCTCCATGATACTGGAATCAAGCTATCCAGGCTGAAGAGGGTTGAAACCCCGAAAGAGGTCCTAGGCTGCTTTTTTCCAGTCCAGGGAGGACCTGGCTTGGCAGATCGGGCTGGACTGTTCCCATAAGGCATAGGGTCAAGACTGATTTGTATATGGCTAGGTTTAAACTAGAATGGCGCGGTGAGCAAAAAAACGATGGATTTTGGCCCAGGTCTCTGTACTTTGGTGAATGTATGACATTGTTCTGCATTCTGTCCATCAACTGTTGTTTTTGCATTTGTCACCCCGAGTGGTATGGGTATGACCAGACGTGGGTCCCGTGCTCTCCGTGCCACTGGAATCAAGCTATCCTGGTTGAAGAGGGTTGAAACCCCGAAACCAGTCCTAGGATGCTTGTTTCCAGTCCAGAGGGGACCTGGCTTGGCAGTTCGGGCTGGACTGTTCTCATGAGGCACAGGGTCAAGACTGATTTGCATATGGCTAGGTTCAAACTGGAATGGCATGGTGAGCAAAAAAACGATGGATTTAGGCCCTGATCTCTGTACTGTGGTGAGTGTATGACATTGTTCTGCATTCTGTCCATCAACTGTTGTTTTTGCATTTGTTACCCCGAGTGGTACGGGTATGCCCAGATGTGGGTCCCGTGCTCTCCATGCCATTGGAATCAAGCTATCCTGGCTGAAGAGGGGTGAATCCCCAAACCGGTCCTAGGATACGTGTTTCCAGTCCAGGGAGGACCTGGCTTGGCAGTACGGGCTGGACTGTTCCCATGAGGCACAGGGTCAAGACTGATTTGCATATGGCTAGGTTCAAACAGGAATGGCATGGTGAGCAAAAAGACGATGGATTTAGGCCCAGATCTCTGTACCGGGGTGAATGTATGACATTTTTCTGTTTTCTGTCCATCAACTGTTGTTTTTGCATTTGTCACCCAGAGTGGCATGGGTATGCCCAGACGTGGGTCCCGTTTTCTCCATGCCACTGGAATCAAGCTTTCCTGGCTGAAGAGTGGTGAAACCCCAAAAGCGGTCCTAGGATGCTTGTTTCCAGTCCAGGGAGGACCTAGCGTGGCAGTTTGGGCTGGACTGTTGCCATGAGGCACAGGGTCAAGACTGATTTGCATTTGGCTAGGTTCAAACTGGAATGGCATGGTGAGCTAAACAAGATGGATGTAGGCCCAGATCTCTGTACTGGGGTGAATGTATGACATTGTTCCACATTCTGTCCATCAACTGTTGTTTTTGCATTTGTCACCCCGAGTGGTACGGGTATGCCCAGACGTGTGTCCCGTGCTCTCCATGCCACTGGAATCAAGCTATCCTGGCTGAAGAGGGGTGAAACCCCAAAACCGGTCCTACGATGCTTGTTTCCAGTCCAGGGAAGACCTGGCTTGGCAGTTCGGGCTGGACTGTTCCCATGAGGCAGAGGTTCAAGACTGATTTGCATATGGCTAGGTTCAAACTGGTATGGCATGGTGAGCAAAAAAACGATGGATTTAGGCCCAGATCTCTGTACTGGGGAGAATGTATGACATTGTTCTGCATTCTGTCCATCAACTGTTGTTTTTGCATTTGTCACCCCGAGTGGTATGGGTATGCCCAGACGTGGGTCCCGTGCTCTCCATGATACTGGAATCAAGCTATCCAGGCTGAAGAGGGTTGAAACCCCGAAAGAGGTCCTAGGCTGCTTTTTTCCAGTCCAGGGAGGACCTGGCTTGGCAGATCGGGCTGGACTGTTCCCATAAGGCATAGGGTCAAGACTAATTTGCATATGGCTAGGTTTAAACTAGAATGGCACGGTGAGCAAAAAAACGATAGATTTAGGCCCAGATCTCTGTACTTTGGTGAATGTATGACATTGTTCTGCATTCTGTCCATCAACTGTTGTTTTTGCATTTGTCACCCCGAGTGGTACGGGTATGACCAGACGTGGGTCCCGTGCTCTCCGTGCCACTGGACTCAAGCTATCCTGGTTGAAGAGGGTTGAAACCCCGAAACCAGTCCTAGGATGCTTGTTTCCAGTCCAGGGGGGACCTGGCTTGGCAGTTCGGGCTGGACTGTTCCCATGAGGCACAGGGTCAAGACTGATTTGCATATGGCTAGGTTCAAACTGGAATGGCATGGTGAGCAAAAAAACGATGGATTTAGGCCCAGATCTCTGTACTGTGGTGAGTGTATGACATTGTTCTGCATTCTGTCCATCAACTGTTGTTTTTGCATTTGTCACCCAGAGTGGTATGGGTATGCCCAGACATGGGTCCCGTGCTCTCCATGCCACTAGAATCAAGCTTTCCTGGCTGAAGAGTGGTGAAACCCCAAAAGCGGTCCTAGGATGCTTGTTTCCAGTCCAGGGAGGACCTAGCTTGGCAGTTTGGGCTGGACTGTTGCCATGAGGCACAGGGTCAAGACTGATTTGCATTTGGCTAGGTTCAAACTGGAATGGCATGGTGAGCTAAACAAGATCGATTTAGGCCCAGATCTCTGTACTGGGGTGAATGTATGACATTGTTCCTCATTCTGTCCATCAACTGTTGTTTTTGCATTTGTCACCCCGAGTGGTACGGGTATGCCCAGACGTGGGTCCCGTGCTCTCCATGCTTCTGGAATCAAGCTTTCCTGCCTGAAGAGGGGTGAAACCCCGAAACCAGTCCTAGGATGCTTGTTTCCAGTCCAGGGGGGACCTGGCTTGGCAGTTCGGGCTATACTGTTCCCATGAGGCACAGGGTCAAGACTGATTTGCATATGGCTAGGTTCAAACTGGAATGGCATGGTGAGCAAAAAAACTATGGATTTAGGCCCAGATCTCTGTACTGTGGTGAATGTATGACATTGTTCTGCAATCTGTCCATCAACTGTTGTTTTTGCATTTGTTACCCCGAGTGGTATGGTTATGCCCAGATGTGGGTCCCGTGCTCTCCACGCCATTGGAATCAAGCTATCCTGGCTGAAGAGGGGTGAATCCCCAAAACCGGTCCTAGGATACGTGTTTCCAGTCCAGGGAGGACCTGGCTTGGCAGTACGGGCTGGACTGTTCCCATGAGGCACAGGGTCAAGACTGATTTGCATATGGCTAGGTTCAAACAGGAATGGCATGGTGAGCAAAAAGACGATGGATTTAGGCCCAGATCTCTGTACCGGGGTGAATGTATGACATTTTTCTGCATACTGTCCATCAACTGTTGTTTTTGCATTTGTCACCCCGAGTGGTACGGGTATGACCAGACATGTGTCCTGTGCTCTCCATGCCACTGGAATCAAGCTATCCTGGCTGAAGACGGGTGAAACCCCAAAACCGGTCCTAGGATGCTTGTTTCCAGTCCAGGGAAGACCTGGCTTGGCAGTTCGGGCTGGACTGTTCCCCTGAGGCAAAGGGTCAAGACTGATTTGCATATGGCTAGGTTGAAACTGGAATGGCATGGTGAGCAAAGCAAGATGGATTTAGGCCCAGATCTCTGTACTGGGGTGAATGTATGACATTGTTCTTCATTCTGTCCATCAACTGTTGTTTTTGCATTTGTCACCCCGAGTGGTACGGGTATGCCCAGACGTGTGTCCCGTGCTCTCCATGCCACTGGAATCAGGCTATCCTGGCTGAAGAGGGGTAAAACCCCAAAACCGGTCCTAGGATGCTTGTTTCCTGTCCAGGGAGGACCTGGCTTGGCAGATCGGGCTGGACTGTTCCCATAAGGCATAGGGTCAAGACTGATTTGCATATGGCTAGGTTTAAACTAGAATGGCACGGTGAGCAAAAAAACGATGGATTTAGGCCCAGATCTCTGTACTTTGGTGAATGTATGACATTGTTCTGCATTCTGTCCATCAACTGTTGTTTTTGCATTTGTCACCCCGAGTGGTACGGGTATGACCAGACGTGGGTCCCGTGCTCTCCGTGCCACTGGAATCGAGCTATCCTGGTTGAAGAGGGTTGAAACCCCGAAACCAGTCCTAGGATGCTTGTTTCCAGTCCAGGGGGGACATGGCTTGGCAGTTCGGGCTGGACTGTTCCCATGAGGCACAGGGTCAAGACTGATTTGCATATGGCTAGGTTCAAACTGGAATGGCATGGTGAGCAAAAAAACGATGGATTTAGGCCCAGATCTCTGTACTGTGGTGAGTGTATGACATTGTTCTTCATTCTGTCCATCAACTGTTGTTTTTGCATTTGTCACCCCGAGTGGTACGGGTATGCCCAGACGTGGGTCCCGTGCTCTCCATGCCACTGGAATCAAGCTTTCCTGGCTGAAGAGTGGTGAAACCCCAAATGCGGTCCTAGGATGCTTGTTTCCAGTCCAGGGAGGACCTAGCTTGGCAGTTTGGGCTGGACTGTTGCCATGAGGCACAGGGTCAAGACTGATTTGCATTTGGCTAGGTTCAAACTGGAATGGCATGGTGAGTTAAACAAGATGGATTTAGGCCCAGATCTCTGTACTAGGGTGAATGTATGGCATTGTTCCTCATTCTGTCCATCAACTGTTGTTTTTGCATTTGTCACCCCGAGTGGTACGGGTATGCCCAGACGTGGGTCCCGTGCTCTCCATGCTTCTGGAATCAAGCTTTCCTGGCTGAAGAGGGGTGAAACCCCGAAACCGGTCTTAGGATTCTTGTTCCCAGTCCAGGGAGGACCTGGCTTGGCAGTTCCGGCTGGACTGTTGCCATGAGGCACAGGGTCAAGACTGATTTGCATTTGGCTAGGTTCAAACTGGAATGGCATGGTGAGTTAAACAAGATGGATTTAGGCCCAGATCTCTGTACTGGGGTGAATGTATGGCATTGTTCCTCATTCTGTCCATCAACTGTTGTTTTTGCATTTGTCACCCCGAGTGGTACGGGTATGCCCAGACGTGGGTCCCGTGCTCTCCATGCCACTGGAATCAAGCTATCCTGGCTGAAGAGGGGTGAAACCATGAAGCCGGTCCTAGGATGCTTGCTTCCAGTCCAGGGAGGAGCTGACTTGGCAGTTCGGGCTGGACTGTTCCAATGAGGCACAGGGTCAAGACTGATTTGCATATGGCTAGGTTCAAACTGGAATGGCATGGTGAGCAAGAGAACAATGGATTTAGGCCCAGATCTCTGTACTGTGGTGAATGTATGACATTGTTCTGCAATCTGTCCATCAACTGTTGTTTTTGCATTTGTTACCCCGAGTGGTATGGGTATGCCCAGATGTGGGTCCCGTGCTCTCCACGCCTTTGGAATCAAGCTATCCTGGCTGAAGAGGGGTGAAACCCCAAAACCGGTCCTAGGATACGTGTTTCCAGTCCAGGGAAGACCTGGCTTGGCAGTTCGGGCTGGACTGTTCCCCTGAGGCAAAGGGTCAAGACTGATTTGCATATGGCTAGGTTGAAACTGGAATGGCATGGTGAGCAAAGCAAGATGGATTTAGGCCCATATCTCTGTACTGGGGTGAATGTATGACATTATTCTTCATTCTGTCCATCAACTGTTGTTTTTGCATTTGTCACCCCGAGTGGTACGGGTATGACCAGACATGTGTCCTGTGCTCTCCATGCCACTGGAATCAAGCTATCCTGGCTGAAGAGGGGTGAAACCCCAAAACCGGTCCTAGGATGCTTGTTTCCAGTCCAGGGAAGACCTGGCTTGGCAGTTCGGGCTGGACTGTTCCCCTGAGGCAAAGGGTCAAGACTGATTTGCATATGGCTAGGTTGAAACTGGAATGGCATGGTGAGCAAAGCAAGATGGATTTAGGCCCAGATCTCTGTACTGGGTTGAATGTATGACATTGTTCTTCATTCTGTCCATCAACTGTTGTTTTTGCATTTGTCACCCCGAGTGGTACGGGTATGCCCAGACGTGTGTCCCGTGCTCTCCATGCAACTGGAATCAAGCTATCCTGGCTGAAGAGGGGTGAAACCCCAAAACCAGTCCTAGGATGCTTGTTTCCAGTCCAGGGAGGACCTGGCTTGGCAGATCGGGCTGGACTGTTCCCATGAGGCATAGGGTCAAGACTGATTTGCAAATGGCTAGGTTCAAACTGAAATGGCACGGTGAGCAAAAAAACAATGTATTTAGGCCCAGATCTCTGTACTGGGGTGAGTGTATGACATTGTTCTGCATTCTGTTCATCAACTGTTGTTTTTGCATTTGTCACCCCGAGTGGTACGGGTATGCCCAGACGTCGGTCCCGTGCTCTCCATGCCACTGGAATCAAGCTATCCTGGCTGAAGAGGGGTGAAACCATGAAACCTGTCCTAGGATGCTTGCTTCCAGTCCAGGGAGGAGCTGACTTGGCAGTTCGGGCTGGACTGTTCCCATGAGGCACAGGGTCAAGACTGATTTGCATATGGCTAGGTTCAAACTGGAATGGCATGGTGAGCAAAAAAACGATGGATTTAGGCCCAGATCTCTGTACTGGGGTGAATGTATGACATTGTTCTGCATTCTGTCCATCAACTGTTGTTTTTGCATTTGTCACCCCGAGTGGTACGGGTATGCCCAGACGTGGGTCCCGTGCTCTCAATGGCCCTGGAATCAAGCTATCCTGGTTGAAGAGGGGTGAAACCCCGAAACCACTCCTAGGATGCTTGTTTCCAGTCCAGGGGGGACCTGGCTTGGCAGTTCGGGCTATACTGTTCCCATGAGGCACGCACAGGGTTAAGACTGATTTGCATATGGCTAGGTTCAAACTGGAATGGCATGGTGAGCAGAAAAACTATGGATTTAGGCCCAGATCTCTGTACTGTGGTGAATGTATGACATTGTTCTGCATTCTGTCCATCAACTGTTGTGTTTGCATTTGTTACCCCGAGTGGTACGGGTATGCCCAAATGTGGGTCCCGTGCTCTCCATGCCATTGGAATCAAGCTATCCTGGTTGAAGAGGGTTGAAACCCCGAAACCAGTCCTAGGATGCTTGTTTCCAGTCCAGGGGGGACCTGGCTTGGCAGTTCGGGCTGGACTGTTCCCATGAGGCACAGGGTCAAGACTGATTTGCATATAGCTAGGTTCAAACTGGAATGGCATGGTGAGCATAAAAACGATGGATTTAGGCCCAGATCTCTGTACTGTGGTGAGTGTATGACATTGTTCTGCATTCTGTCCATCAACTGTTGTTTTTGCATTTGTCACCCCGAGTTGTATGGGTATGCCCAGACGTGGGTCCCGTGCTCTCCATGCCACTGGAATCAAGCTTTCCTGGCTGAAGAGTGGTGAAACTCCAAAAGCGGTCCTAGGATGCTTGTTTCCAGTCCAGGGAGGACCTAGCTTGGCAGTTCGGGCTGGACTGTTGCCATGAGGCACAGGGTCAAGACTGATTTGCATTTGGCTAGGTTCAAACTGGAATGGCATGGTGAGCTAAACAAGATGGATTTAGGCCCAGATCTCTGTACTGGGGTGAATGTATGACATTGTACCTCATTCTGTCCATCAACTGTTGTTTTTGCATTTGTCGCCCCGAGTGGTACGGGTATGCCCAGACGTGGGTCCCGTGCTCTCCATGCCACTGGAATCAAGCTATCCTGGCTGAAGAGGGGTGAAACCCCGAATCCGGTCCTAGTATGCTTGTTTCCAGTGCAGGGATGACCTGGCTTGGCAGTTCGGGCTGGACTGTTCTCATGAGGCACAGGGTCAAGAGTGATTTGCATATGGCTAGGTTGAAACTGGAATGGCATGGTGAGCAAAAAAAGATGGATTTAGGCCCAGATCTCTGTACTTGGGTGAATGTATGACATTGTTCTGCATTCTGTCCATCAACTGTTGTTTTTGCATTTGTCACCCCGAGTGGTACGGGTATGCCCAGACGTGGGTCCCGTGCTCTCCATGCTACAGGAATCAAGCTATCCTGGCTGAAGAGGGTTGTAACCCCGAAACCGGTTCTAGGATGCTTGTTTCCAGTCCAGGGAAGACCTGGCTTCGCAGCTCGGGCTGGACTGTTCCAATGAGGCACAGGGTCAAGACTGATTTGCATATGGCTAGGTTCAAACTGGAATGGCATGGTGAGCAAAAAAACGATGGATTTAGGCCCAGATCTCTGTACTGGGGTGAATGTATGACATTGTTCTGCATTCTGTCCATCAACTGTTGTTTTTGCATTTGTCACCCCGAGTGGTACGGGTATGACCAGACGTGGCTCCCGTGCTCTCCGTGCCACTGGAATAAAGCTATCCTTGTTGAAGAGGGGTGAATCCCCGAAACTGGTCCTAGGATACTTGTTTCCAGGCAAGGGAAGACCTGGCTTGGCAGTACGGGCTGGACTGTTCCCATGAGGCACAGGGTCAAGACTGATTTGCATATGGCTAGGTTCAAACAGGAATGGCATGGTGAGCAAAAAAACAATGGATTTAGGCCCAGATCTCTGTACCGGGGTGAATGTACGACATTTTTCTGCATTCTGTCCATCAATTGTTGATTTTGCATTTGTCACCCCGAGTGGTACGTGTATGCCCAGACGTGTGTCCCGTGCTCTCCATGCCACTGGAATCAAGCTATCCTGGCTGAAGAGGGGTGAAACCCCGAAACCGGTCTTAGGATTCTTGTTCCCAGTCCAGGGAGGACCTGGCTTGGCAGTTCGGGCTGGACTGTTCCCATGAGGCAAAGGGTCAAGCCTGATTTGCAAATGGCTAGGTTCAAACTGAAATGCCACGGTGAGCAAAAAAACTATGTATTTAGGCCCAGATCTCTGTACTGGGGTGAGTGTATGACATTGTTCTGCATTCTGTCCATCAACTGGGTTTTTTGCATTGTTCACCCCGAGTGGTACGGGTATGCCCAGACGTGGGTCCCGAGCTCTCCATGATACTGGAATCGAGCTATCCTGGCTGAAGAGGGTTGAAACCCCGAAAGAGTGCCTAGGCTGCTTTTTTCCAGTCCAGGGAGGACCTGGCTTGGCAGATCGGGCTGGACTGTTCCAATGAGGCACAGGGTCAAGACTGATTTGCATATGGCTAGGTTCAAACTGGAATGGCATGGTGAGCAAAAAAACGATGGATTTAGGCCCAGATCTCTGTACTGGGGTGAATGTATGACATTGTTCTGCATTCTGTCCATCAACTGTTGTTTTTGCATTTGTCACCCCGAGTGGTACGGGTATGCCCAGACGTGGGTCCCGTGCTCTCAATGGCCCTGGAATCAAGCTATCCTGGTTGAAGAGGGGTGAAACCCCGAAACCAGTCCTAGGATGCTTGTTTCCAGTCCAGGGGGGACCTGGCTTGGCAGTTCGGGCTATACTGTTCCCATGAGGCACAGGGTCAAGACTGATTTGCATATGGCTAGGTTCAAACTATAATGGCATGGTGAGCAAAAAAACAATGGATTTAGGCCCAGATCTCTGTACTGTGGTGAATGTATGACATTGTTCTGCATTCTGTCCATCAACTGTTGTTTTTGCATTTGTTACCCCGAGTGGTACGGGTATGCCCAGATGTGGGTCCCGTGCTCTCCATGCCATTGGAATCAAGCTATCCTGGCTGAAGAGGGGTGAATCCCCAAACCGGTCCTAGGATACGTGTTTCCAGTCCAGGGAGGACCTGGCTTGGTAGTACGGGCTGGACTGTTCCCATAAGGCACAGGGTCAAGACTGATTTGCATATGGCTAGGTTCAAACAGGAATGGCATGGTGAGCAAAAAGACGATGGATTTAGGCCCAGATCTCTGTACTGGGGTGAATGTATGATATTTTTCTGCATTCTGTCCATCAACTGTTGTTTTTGCATTTGTCACCCCGAGTGGTACGGGTATGACCAGACATGTGTCCTGTGCTCTCCATGCCACTGGAATCAAGCTATCCTGGCTGAAGAGGGGTAAAACCCCAAAACCGGTCCTAGGATGCTTGCTTCCAGTCCAGGGAAGACCTGGCTTGGCAGTTCGGGCTGGACTGTTCCCCTGAGGCAAAGGGTCAAGACTGATTTGCATATGGCTAGGTTGAAACTGGAATGGCATGGTGAGCAAAGCAAGATGGATTTAGGCCCAGATCTCTCTACGGTGGTGAGTGTATGACATTGTTCTGCATTCTGTCCATCAACTGTTGTTTTTGCATTTGTCACCCCGAGTGGTACGGGTATGCCCAGACGTGTGTCCTGTGCTCTCCATGCCACTGGAATCAAGCTATCCTGGCTGAAGAGGGGTGAAACCGCAAAACCGGTCCTAGGATGCTTGTTTCCAGTCCAGGGAAGACCTGGCTTGGCAGTTCGGTCTGGACTGTTCCCATAAGGCACAGGGTCAAGACTGATTTGCATATGGCTAGGTTCAAACTGGAATGGCATGGTGAGCAAAAAAACGATGGATTTAAGCCCAGATCTCTCTACGGTGGTGAGTGTATGACATTGTTCTGCATTCTGTCCATCAACTGTTGTTTTTGCATTTGTCACCCCGAGTGGTATGGGTATGCCCAGACGTGGGTCCCGTGCTCTCCATGCCACTGGAATCAAGCTTTCCTGACTGAAGAGTGGTGAAACCTCAAAAGCGGTCTTTGTATGCTTGTTTCCAGTCCAGGGAGGACCTAGCTTGGCAGTTTGGGCCGGACTGTTGCCATGAGGCACAGGGTCAAGAGTGATTTGCTTATGGCTAGTGTTGGACTTGGCCCTTCTGGCAGGTTCACCCCTGAACTTTTTGCTTTTTATTGGCGACTTGGTGTGGTGATTTTTGGTTTCTGCGCACTTTTCCCTGTGTCCCAGGGTAAAGTGCGTGCGTGCTCTGAGTGCATGTGGTGAGATAGGCCTGCCCTCCCATAGGAATGCATGGGGAATGTATGTGTCCCTAGTAGTTCCTGATGCGTGGGGTGTGCAGGCCCGAGTTTGGTATGTGCGGACTCGTGGGAGTGAATGCTGCGCGATGATGTGTGCGGCGTGAATGTACCTAGTGTGGAAGTGCCACTTCTAGAAGTGGGCACTTCTGTGTGCAGTGTGTCTGTCGCGTGATTGGCTGGTCATGTCATGTGACGGGCTAGGGATTCCCCAGAGTCAGGATGAGTCACCCAGTGGTGAAAGGGGAGATCAGCAGCTAGATGGGTGGGAGGAGTACACCTGGGTCCTGAATAGGACAGGGTTTTCCACAC
The DNA here is from genome assembly GCF_964204655.1 of Triturus cristatus. Taxonomy (NCBI): domain Eukaryota; kingdom Metazoa; phylum Chordata; class Amphibia; order Caudata; family Salamandridae; genus Triturus; species Triturus cristatus. Next base: position 2,045,908 of record NW_028187462.1, read on the forward strand.
ACAATGCTGGCCCCGCCCCCTGCGGTGCGACTGACGACCCTAGCCCTGCCAATGAATAGAGTGAGGGGCTGAGCACATCAAGGGTGCTCCCCAACCAGCTGCGACTGGTTTTCCCCCTCACCCTGAACCCAGAACAAAGGGGTTTGCTGTATAAAAATGGGGCTGTGTCCCCACAGAAACTGTTCTCTTCTAGGATCACATCTGAGGGTGGCCTGTTGCTGCTGGGCGCCAGGAGAGACCGCCACTGGGGACTGCCTCCCTGCTGGAGGGCCCTGTGAGCTGGCCCCTGGGCCCAGTCTTTGCCCCCCCCTGCTTTTTGGAGACTTATTGCTGGACCTGTGGCTCTAAGCGCCTGGGAGCGCTGGACTGGCCTTCAGCACTGAAAGCGCTTTCATTTTTGGCCGTAGCGCTAGGAGCGCTTTGATTCTGTTAGCCGGTGCCCACCCGGCGTGTGCCCCGCTTGTGCCGATTCTAGAGTCTTCTGGCAGGTGCCCACCCTGCCAGGGACATTGCAGTAACTGACAGCGGGTGCCCACCCCGCGGGATAGTGTTTTATAATCGAGGGAGCCTACCCCTCTTGCTGCCCGAAAGTTGGAATCACCGTCGCGGCCCGGGCTTACCGGAAGTCAGGCGGGCTGGCGGGCGGGCCTCCGGGACAACCGGAACTGAGGAGAGGAGGGCGGGAGCCTACCCCGCCTCCTACGGAGCGACGCGGTCGCAGCCAAGTCGGAGGAGCCGGAGATCCAGGCGGGAGCCCACCCCGCGCTGGACCGTGAGGAGAGCACGGCCAGAGCTTGTGTGGAGGGGGCGCGAGGCACGTTATCGGTACCTGCCCCCTCCGCGGTTCAGGAAAAGCCTAGGAAGCCTTCTTCCCCCCCCCCGAGCGGAGAGAGAGACGACGCGGGAGTCCCCTGCAGACAGCCCGGTGAGTGTTTAAGAGGGCTGGGGGACTCCGCGCATGTGCTGGGGGTGCGGGGGCAGAATCAGAGCCCCGTGGCTCCAACGTGTACAGGGCATCCTTGTGCTCAGAGCGCCCAGAGCGCTCCAACGAACAGGGCCAATTTGTTCAGAGCCGTGAAGGCTCCAACGACTGGGCACGTTGTCCTCGAGCCTAGAAGGCTCCCACGTACTCGGGGGCATTGTTGTAGTTTCTGAGCGCGTGGCGCTCCAACGACGGGGCAAGGTTTGCGAGAGCCCATCGAGGCTCCACCTAAAGGGGGCACCAGTTGTTTCGTGACGGGGCGGCCCCAGATGGCAGCGGGTCGCTCCCCCCTTGCCCCACAGTAACGTTTAGGGCCACGAAGGCTCTAGGGGGCATTTTAATTGTTTTAGAGCCCAGGGAGGCTCCACGGGAGCAACAGAGTTGTTTTAAAGGGCACAGTGGTGCCACGCTCATTCCTCCAGCTGCCCAGCACTTAGTGGGCAGCTGCAACGTTTAGGTTGGGAACTCTACGCTCTTGGCTTGCGCAGCTGGCGCAGCCTTATCTGGACAAGGTGTCCTAGCCCCAACGAGGCCAGTTGGCCTAGGGACTGCCACAGATAGTGGCTAATGTGAGTTTTTGCGCCATTGTTCCTTTCCTGCACCTCTGAATGTGTTTATGCGTCATGTGCTTTGCTTTACACCTCTGAATGTGATGCATCATGTGTAAAGTGCGTTTACCCCTACAGGTATTGTGATACTTAGGTGGTTGTTTTCTCCCTAGTACAGGTGGTGCTAGTGAGGTCCTGATTCCCTGCGCAATATTTTCCTAAGGTGGTTAGGGTTGCGTAGGTGGTACTTACCGGATACCAGTAGTGACTGGTTGTGTGCTAGGTGTAATTTTGCGCAACTGTAATTTTATTTCCTATGTTCTATGTGCTATGTTCTAAGAGTGCTAATTCCGGACAGCGGTCCATGTGGCCCTGTCCCCTGTACATATAATCCCTTGTAAATTCTGCCCGTGCCTGTTGGCACATTGTAGAGTGTGTGTTTTTATCTTATGTGTTGTGTATAATACAAAGGCTATTTTTATAGAATACCTTGTGTGGAGTTTCCTTTGTGGTGGGCCTTGGGTGTTGTTGCTGGGTGCGCGCGCAAACGCTTTACACATCGCCTCAGGGATAAGCCTGACTGCTCGTGCCAAGCTACCAAGGGGGTGAGCAGGGGTTATCTTTGGCGTGTAACTCCCCAGCCCTGACTAGAGTGGTGGTTTCTGTCTGGCTTTGGCGCAAGCCCTAGCCAACCAGAAATCGCCATTTCTAACATTGGTGATCAGCGGTGGGATTTGGACTTGCGTTTGCGCTGTACCGCAGCGGCAACTGGCCGCACTACAAAACTCTGCATTTAGATAAATCACATGGTATAGGGATTATTGTTTTAAAATTGTTTTTAAATTGTCATTTCTTTGGAAATGTGTTTTTGTGCACTGTGAGTTAGGTGTCCCTAGCTCGGGAGGGTAGATCATCCCCCTTAGTGCATTGTGTTTTCTGGATTCAACAGAGGGTGGGATCCAGTGGTGGCAGCGTAATAGTGTCCTGTACATTTGTCCCCCGCCCTGCGCCCAGAGTTGGTACCTGTGTCACGTGGTGGTCAGGTTCAGGAATCAGGGGTGGTAGAAACTGCCTTACCAGTCCGAGGGGAGGGTTGTGTGTGGATGGATGGTGTGTGGCACTAGGCAAGTGAGTGTGAGTTCTCTGGGTTAGAGAGCTTGCTGAATCTTTTTGTGAATCGTGTGCTCCTGTTAGACTCAGACCCCTAGGTCCCCTGTATAATCTTTTTACCATAACGTCCGCCAGAATGGAGCATGCTTGTGACCCCTATGAGCTAGCTTGGCGCCAGAGGCAGGAGTTAGAAAGGTCCTGTACAGGGAGAGAGTCCGACACTCGGTACGAACTTCAGGACCACCTGGTCCTATGGCAAAAGGGTCCATGGGATCTTGAGCACAGTATGGAAAGGGCCCGGGCCTCACACCTGGAGGGTGGTGGGTCTGTGGGGAGCCCTGAAGATTCAGAAGAGGGGGAAGAGGATGACAATACCTGGACGCCAGTAGAGAGTGAGGACCCCATAGGTAGGGAGTCCCTTGCTGGGTCCAGAGTAGGAGGCAGCGCCTCATCCCTTTCCCTGTCCCCAGAGGAGTGGGAAGATAGGAGGAAAGAAAGGGAGCACCAGCTGACGTTAGAAAAGCTCAGGTTGCAGCATGCCCAGGCTATGGCGCAGCTGGAGGTCAAAAGACAGATGGCGGAGGCTGAGAGGGCCTTTGCCAGAGAGAAGCTAGCTCTGGAGGGTAGGTTATCCCCTGAGCGCAGTTGTGGTTTTCTGGACTCCCCAGGGAGGGTTGAGTCCAGTAGTAGCAGCCAGATAGATTCCAGTGTAGGAAATCCCAGTCCCAGTTCCCCCAGTCTGGTACCTGTTCCCCAGGAGGAGGAGTTAAGGTTGAAATTCAGGGGCAGTAGGAAACTGTCTCACCAGTCTTGGGAGGAGTTTGTGGATGGATGTGAGAATGCACTGTTTGCTTGGATAGGAGATCCCACAGGAGCTGATTATGATTAACTGTGTGATCTGGTTCTCAAAGAACACCTGCTCAGTTGTTGTGTGCCGGGGTTGCGCCAACACCTGTTGGGGTGTGGATTGTCTGAGCCATTTGAGCTTGGAGATGAAGCAGAGCGCTGGGAAAGTGCTAGAGGTCCTCTAGTGTCATTAGTGAGTGATTCCAACAATAGTGGGTCAGAGATCCTCCAGCCCAGCGTGGTGGAGGAGGCTCAGTGTAGCCCAGCTAGGTCCCAGGATAGCAAGGAGGGTGTAGGGGCTCACTGCCTGGCTCAGTGGAGCAGGAGTGAGAGGGTGACCGAGGGTCCCCAGACGCACGAAACCCTGCCTCAGGACTTGGATGGTTTCTTGAGGGAACACCAAGTTGTGTGGAAATTTAGCTCGCAAACTGAACATTATCTGCGCCATCTTGCCCCTCCCCAGCACCACGCACAAGCGAACGCACGGCTGCCATTTTAGGCACCCCACTCTCTCCCCGCTCACTCTCGACCGCCAGCGCTTTCCCCTGGCGCTGCGAGCATTCCCCCGCGCGCCGGCCACCCCCGCTCTCTCATACAGGCCATAAACCCTCTCCTTCTGCGCGACCCTGCTACGGAACCACTTCCGACCGACAACCCATACATGGTCATGCCTCTCCTTTGATAACCCCCTTCCTCTGCGCCCCATTGTCTGAACTGGTCCCAGGCCATCACCTAGCCCTGCGGATGCAGTTTATTGCCCCTACTGTAAGGGAAACACCCCACATCAAAGGGATTACAGTAGATCAAAGCCCCTACCCTCTGAGACCCGGCCGGCTGCACACACCCCCGGGAATTAGCGGAATTCCCTGCTGCGCGATAGCCATCTCCCACTGCGGGTAGGGTGGGAACTTCTACTGTATCTATGTGTGGGATCGGATCTGAGCCGGGGCTTCAGGGGATGTTCTTTCAGGCATCAAGGGAATCTCAAGAATATACTATGTGTAATAAAGCAATAAACCAGTGTATAAGAGACCAGGTCTCAGAGATGCAGTTAGAGCACCTCGTGACGATACCTTGCTGTCTGATCTGATGTGTTCTGCTCCGACGGAATAAAACTTTGTTTCCTGCCTTCCAGTCTCCGGCGCCTGCCTCTTTTATTGGTAAATTATCGAGTGGTATGAGAGGCGATTACCGCCGGGCAAATACTTGAAAGATTATCGACTGAAACTGCCGCTACCATTTAACAATTGGCGCCCAACGTGGGGCCCATCAGCGACACGTGGATCCAGTGGGAGAGGTCCCGACGACAGAGTGAACGACTGCAACGATCGGGAGAGCTCCTGCCCAATAGACCCTCGTCTGGCAGCCGATCATCCGAACTTCACTGGTTCCGAGCAGACCTCTCTCGAGTGATCTACGGTCCTGACTGGGAACCATCAGGAGTGCCGCGGCAAATACGGAGAATAGAGGACGATCGGGCGCTGGAGGCGGAAGACGAGAAACTGTCCACGCGGTCCGGGTAAGGTCGTGAAATACGACAAAAGTGCGAAATAATTGATTGATTGTTTGAATACTAGTATTGCTCATTGATTGTTCTCTTTGAGATATTCGCTGTCTACAAACGGGGAGGAGTAGAAATACTCTCTCTCTCTCTCCCTTTGCAGATAGTGAAGGGTAGGTAACGCAGACTTTTGTCCCCGTTGAAACCCGTCGTGCCTATCTTTATCTCCCCATTGATTGATTGATTGATTGTCCGAACACCAGTTGTTCGATATTGGTTCTTTGGAGGTATTCTCTGCTTACAAATAACGAGGAATAGAGATATTCTGTCTAGTCTTTGCAAGCAGTGAAAAGATAGGTAGTGCTGACTTTTGTCCCCGTTGAAACCCGTCATGCCTATCTTCTCCCCACTGATTGGTAGTTGGTTCTGCCCGGACCGCTTATTAGAGGTGAACCACCCGGCTCCACTGGAAGGCACCCCTAATAAGGACATGTTCACTAAATATGGACTAGTCGCCGTAGCTTATAGCAAGCTGTGGCATAAATATACCAAGAAGGACCCCGAGAGTCAGTGGCCACTGATGGGATCCTTCGACGACCGCAAGATAGAAGCGCTAGAAGTAGCCCTGCGTAACAATAAGACGACGCCTACTATGCTTGACAGTATTGGCATGTGGCGCAAAGAAGCGACACAACGGAAAAAGAGGGAAGAAGTAAAAGCAGAAAAGGAATTACGAAAGGCAGCTCACCTTGCCGCTAAAAAGTTAGAAGAAGACATAAAGGAGAGAAGGGAAACTAAACTAAGACAGGAGCCCGAAACCTCAGGCCAGTACGCTGTTAGGACCCCTTCTTTGCTCTACCCTGAGTTGTCCTCCAAGCAGCGAACGAATGACGAATTACTGTTAGGTCCCCCGATCATTTACATGCCCCCTCCGTATGCACCCTCCCAATCAGTAGTGCAACACCCGCAACCCCCGAACACGAGCGAAAGCAGTACAAGGGCCTCGGCCCTCACGGCCTCCGCGCCGGCTGAGCCTCTTGTGCCGAACCCAACGTCGACTACAACGCTAGACGACCATGAGATAGGAAAGAAAGAGTCCACCAGAATGAATCGATTAACTAAGGATGAACGAACAGGAATCGACAAGATAGTAAAGGCACTGGTAGGATCCTTTTTGACCTTACAAAAACTAAAATAACGCTAGGAGTTAGCCCTTTGTGGGACATATGAAACCAAGGGAACGAGTCAAGCTCACGGTCGAGACGACCGCGAGGTAGCCCGACTCCATTACTCTCGCTACCTAAACATGTCTGCCCTACTGCCCACCCCGCCCAATAAGCATGACAAAATCCCGCACAAACGGAAGCCTGCTGACACCCACCATCGACGTCACCAAACTAGGGCTAGATCGCGCACAATTGGGCTATGTTAATTTTCCGATTGCACAGTAACCTCCTTGTGCTCGTCATCAAACTACAAATATGTACAAACACTCCAACGAAGTAATGTAGTTATAACATTTTAATAACTTATAGGATATAACAAACACACAAACAGGGTAAACAGGTTAAAACACGTTTTAAAACAACTATTTACATGACAGTCTGCTGTAACCTCCATCCCAAAGCCTTAACGTCCACGTGACACCGTCCTCGCCTCTCCTTCCTCGAAATTGCAACATTGGCCTGTTTTGGGCGGTCCCTCTTAGTTGACTTTGGGCTATAAAAGCCATGCAAAAATCCATTGACGTCAGTGGCGAGCGATTGTGCGAATAGGCCGGAGGCTATACGAAGCGCCGAAGTTCTGGCAACACCAAGGCGGAGCCCGCCATGCTGTGCGGCCCTTTCCGCTTTCTCTTCTTCTTTCTTTAATGAGGGCTGGTGCCCTGGCAGGGGGAAGCGACGCGGACGGGCCTCCCCCACCTCCCCAGGTGGAGGCTCGCCGGGCACCCCAACCGTCTTTAACTCTCCGGCCAGCTTAGCTGCACCCAACCGTCTTTAATTCGCCGACCAGCTAAGCTGCACCCAACCGTCTTTCACTCACCGGCCAGCTAAGCTGCACCCAGCCATCTTTTTCATCGGCCTGCTGAATTTCACCCTGGCTCGCTGTGCGGATCTTCCCAGTCACTTCTTCCTTCAATAACGGAGGGTGCCCTGGCGGGGGGAGGCGACGCGGACGGACCTCCCCCACCTCCCCAGGTGGAGGCTCGCCAGCAGATGAGGGCACCCCAAACCACACCTTTCACACGTCGGCCAGCTGAGTTGCGCCCTGCCACTTCATTCGCCGTTCGGCTGAGCCGGCACCCCTGCACGCGGCCGCCAGGCAACCACCCAAGCACCGGGTTCACCAGGACTGCCGCTAGCGCCCGACGTGAGGAGTGGGCCCCCGCAGCAAGGTAATCGGGGACCCACCCCGGTGGTGATACCATCCAAACTGCTGTCGTCACTGCTACTGGAATCACCCCGGTGGCAGCACCACCCGAACTGCTGCTGTTACTGCTGCTGGCTCCTCTCCGGTGACTGTACCGAAGAGCTGCTGCTACTGCTGCCCTTGAACTCCGGCGGTTGACCCCTCCGGTTCCAGGCCTGGCCCACCGTGAGACAATTCTGGACTCGAAAGCTTGTTTGCTAGGGCATGGGCCCCACCCTTGACAGAACGCTCCCCTCAGCCTTGCAGAATTGGTTGGAGTCATTTGACGTTCGACTCCTGCGGACTTCCGGTAAGGACAAAACCACCACCATTGCTCTTTTTGCCCCCGGGCGGCAGCCACCCTGCCTCCGCTTGATACAGTGAGACAGTAAAGCGTCGGCGGAAGAACCCGCCTGCTGCCCCGCCCTAAGAACAAACCGTGGCATTGCTACAAGGTTGCAGTGACGCCATGCTAACGCAAAGTTGACGCTAACGAAAGTTCTCGAACTGCCGAAAGGAATTCTGGTTCAACTGCTAATTCATGGAAAGACTTAGACTGTGCACTGACCCGACCCCGCCCTAAGATGGCGCTGATGTAGGAGTGGCCTACAACTCCTTGTGGCGTTCCAGTCACGTGACATTTGTGTTAAAAAAGAGAGATATATATATATATATATGCGATGCTTACACACATGATGGTGGGAAAAAAGGGGGGGGGACCGATTTTTATGTTAATCCAGTGTTGCTCATGTTGCTCGACGCCTCTCACACCGTGGCCGGTCTATGGCGGCTGTAGGCCCGTACTTCCATACTGACATTGTTTTAAATAAAGGGCTTCTTAAAAGGGAATTACGAAATCAGTGTCATGACTAATCATCTGGGTTGTTGAAAGTTTTTTTCTTTTAAATAAATGATTGTTACTCCTAAGCGAAAGCATACAGATAACACAGACACAATTTGCCTAAAAATCTTTTTGTTTAACGGAATTTGTACCCATCACGCCTGCCCTTTTTCCAAGAATTGTCAAATCAATAATGAACTATAACTTAAGGTATATGTCGCATGCAAGGTATGGTATCCTGCACCATAATACACGACCAATTGAGAAATACATGCACGACCAGGGAACGCGAATTTAGGAGATGAATGAACTAGAGCATCTTTGCCTCAAACTAAAGAATAATGGGTCCGTGGTATTACCCAACCCTGCGGCTAGCCTGGTACATGGTAGGTAGAACCTTTCGTGTCTGCGCGCGCTGGGGTATTTTGAATACTGCACCTCCCCTCCCCTCTTATTTTCCCCTCTATAGGTCACGACGAAGTTCCGACTGAAGAGTGGAGTGGACATGGACCGAACCAAGTTCAATATCAGGGAAAACATAGACAAACGTTGTGAGATAGTGCGTAAAATTACAGACCACCATTGGGAACATGAAAAACTGTATGATATGATTGTGCGTGTGTACTACGATTATACGATATGAATGTGTATGCATTTCATGTTCGGGTCACTTGAAGAGAGCGTCATCGTATGATTGAGGTGCTCGTCCACCGATCAAAGGGAGGAAGAATAAAGGGTCAGACAACCCATAAGATAAACTACAAAATGCTAAAGGTACGCAGCATACATAGGAATAGAGGACAGGAAAGGAGAAGTCCCCGTGCTCGACGCAGCCCTGAGTCTCCGTCTTGATGCATGTACTGTCACACCCTATCTGGCATTTGTGTGTACGTGGTCACCGAATTTATGTCTTTTCCCCGCTTGTGTTTTCTTATATGGAACAGACCCATGCTACTCCATGTTGTGTGTGCACCAAGTGGCCTATTATCTTACCCATCTCTCTCTTGTTTTGTGTCGTATGTACGCCAAAGTAGCCTACTTGATGCACACGTCTCTCTCTCTCTCTCTCTCTCTCTCTCTCTCTCTCTCTCTCTCTCTCTCTCTCTCTCTCTCTCTGCACACGTCTCTCTCTCTCTCTCTCTCTCTCTCTCTCTCTCTCTCTCTCTCTCCCCCTCCCTCGCAAAAGGCTCTTTCTTGTCCTCCTTCTTCTTGAATAAATTAACGACATACACCTCTTTGGTAAGTGTATAATTGGCCCGAACACGGTGTTGTTCGAACAAAATTGACAGAAACAAAAACGACCATACTTTACCACGATTACTACCTCTCCTTTCTGCAAACGTTAAGCCTAATCGGCTGAGAAAGAAAGGACAGGTAAGACGACTGATGTCTCCCAATTTGACCCTCGACACGGGGACTATATGTCAGTGGTTTTTGTTCTTAAAGGACACCATCTCCACCACCCAGAATCACTCCTGACCAATTAGCCCGAAATAGAATGTCTAAAGCACCCTGTTCTCCCAGAAATAACTCCAGCCCTATACTAAGCCGTCTCAGAGTATCCCGAACGAAACAACTGATGGCCCTGTTTTAAGCTAATAAAGGGTCACCTACTGTATGAAAAGGATACTCATGAACGCATGACAGTAGCACCTCGCACTTACGGGTACTACCAAACCTTGTATTATAAGGCGCAGAAACCGACACCTAGAAGGCCAGACGATGGACAGGGACACCCACAGAACCCTGCACCACAGCAGTAATTAATAGATTAGTAACACGCACATTAACATCAGAGTTAATAGGCACCAATCATGTAGTAACAGATAAGAGCATTTCCGCAACTACTCAGTGGTTGGGAGAGAGAATGAAGTATGTAAATGTCTTCCCTGCCAAGATCTCTAAGACTTTCGTTTCTTATAACCTATTCAAGGATAACCTGCAGCCATCGGAAGAGAGGGGTCGGATGTGACGCACAGTCTGGCTGCGGATCATAAAACATCTATGACATCGACCAAGGGGGAAGCGACGAAGCAACAAGAGTGTGAGACGAGGCACCATTATCAGAACGATGAGCGCGAAGGGCTACATCGAGGCCCCTGCTCACTGACCAGCGTGCCTGAAGTCTTAACCCGTCGGGCCCGATTGATGGGCCCAGTGCTGAAAAGATTCTGCTCTCCTTGGTCCGCATTTTTGATCCGATCCCATGCCACCCCATTCTCTCTTCCTCTTTAATTTGGACTATGACTTTGACCTACTACCGAGGAACAAAAGGCCGGCACCCTGTCTCAAAAGTACCTGTGGTGAACTGTGTTAAGGAACAGGACTGTGATCAAAGAACAGTGAGTGGTCACACCCTGCCACGTGAAGAAATCGGATTTGAGCTGGACCTTAGTTCCACCGCCGGTGCTCAACAGTGCCAACGAAAGAAGAACAACAATGAGAGCTTACCAGTGATAGCTCTTTATAAACAAGGACACTGGAAAGAAGAACCCATGTCAAAGTTGAAAATCCTCTCCCAACCACCTTATTATATTAACTATCTTCTTATCAAGTTTTCATGATGTTGCATCTATCACTTCCGACTGTACACTGAGAAGTTAAGAAAATGTAACTTTGTATAGTAACATTCATACAACACCAGCCATGTACACAACTATACTGCAACTTTGAATGTACTTCCTCCTCGCCTACTTTATCAAACTGTATGAGACAATGTACAAATGTGTCAGATTACTCCTGCCTACCCTAAAACGACTCTGTATCTTTAAAATGTGTGACGAACATTGACGATACTGTAACTGAAAGGCTAACAAAGGCGAATATTGGCCGGACAAGCTGGCGAGATATGTTAAAAGGGAGGACTGTGGAAATTTAGCTCGCAAACTGAACATTATCTGCGCCATCTTGCCCCTCCCCAGCACCACGCACAAGCGAACGCACGGCTGCCATTTTAGGCACCCCACTCTCTCCCCGCTCACTCTCGACCGCCAGCGCTTTCCCCTGGCGCTGCGAGCATTCCCCCGCTCGCCGGCCACCCCCGCTCTCTCATACAGGCCATAAACCCTCTCCTTCTGCGCGACCCTGCTACGGAACCACTTCCGACCGACAACCCATACATGGTCATGCCTCTCCTTTGATAACCCCCTTCCTCTGCGCCCCATTGTCTGAACTGGTCCCAGGCCATCACCTAGCCCTGCGGATGCAGTTTATTGCCCCTACTGTAAGGGAAACACCCCACATCAAAGGGATTACAGTAGATCAAAGCCCCTACCCTCTGAGACCCGGCCGGCTGCACACACCCCCGGGAATTAGCGGAATTCCCTGCTGCGCGATAGCCATCTCCCACTGCGGGTAGGGTGGGAACTTCTACTGTATCTATGTGTGGGATCGGATCTGAGCCGGGGCTTCAGGGGATGTTCTTTCAGGCATCAAGGGAATCTCAAGAATATACTATGTGTAATAAAGCAATAAACCAGTGTATAAGAGACCAGGTCTCAGAGATGCAGTTAGAGCACCTCGTGACGATACCTTGCTGTCTGATCTGATGTGTTCTGCTCCGACGGAATAAAACTTTGTTTCCTGCCTTCCAGTCTCCGGCGCCTGCCTCTTTTATTGGTAAATTATCGAGTGGTATGAGAGGCGATTACCGCCGGGCAAATACTTGAAAGATTATCGACTGAAACTGCCGCTACCATTTAACAGTTGGGGACCTAGGCTGTCCTGTTACTCCACTTGAGGAAGATCTCTTAGTGAGTAGAGGACCTGGAGCACCTGTTACCAGGGCTCCTGTGGTTCTAGAGTCTGGCAGTACCGCTCCGGTAGGGAGGGTACAGGAGTCCAGTGTGAGGAGTGATTGGGGGATGAGTTCCCCAGTGGAAGAGCCTGTGGGTCAGGGACTACCCAGTTGGGCTAGGATCCCGTGTAGTGACCAGGGTGGCACCACTTCTGTTCTGGGGGATCTCCGCGCACTGTCAGGTGGACAGGGGACGGGAGATCAGCGCCAGACAGACAGTCGCTCGACATATGTGTCATTTGATAGCCTCAGAGGGATGGAGTGGAAATCCCCAGAAGTCCTGGAGTGCCAGGCAATTATTCCACCAAAGGTTCTAGGCCGGAGGTTGGGAGGCCAGGTTCAGGATCAGCCTGACCTGAAGGGTGGGACGTCTGTAACCAGCGCCCCGACCAGTTCTTCTTCCAGAGGTACCGCCCCAGTTGGTAGGGAGCAGGGCTCTGGAAGGGGGTGCAGAGGGTGGGAGAGCCCACCTCTGCCCCCGGTACAACCTGAGGGGTTAAACCCTGGGTTGGAATGGCGTTCTAGGTGTACCCCTCGCCAGAGGAGGAGGAACCCTAGGAGAAGAGGTAGGGGGAGGAGAACCTTCCCTGAGACTCCTGGTCCGCCTGAGGGTGTAGACCCTAGGCTGGAGAACCAGTGGTAGTCTAGTCCTGTCTTTCAGAGAGGAAGAGTGGAGAATGGCCGCTATGTGCCAGGGGTTACTACCCCCCACTCTGTGAAGACCGGTGGCACCTGGGTGGCCTAGGGCCTGGTCTTGGCCGCGGACAGTTTGGGAGTACCAGTGGGGTAGCCCAGTTGGTCCAGACCGTGGTGTTAGAAAGAATTCCATGAGTTCACCGTGGCGTAGAACCGGAGGGTGTCCCTGCAGTTGCGGGCCCGCGTCCGTGTTCTATCGCCCCAAACAGGGAAGTCCATCACGGTGGTGATTGGTCTGCCCTGCGTTTTGGCTGGAAGGGGGTTGTGTTGGACTTGGCCCTTCTGGCAGGTTCACCCCTGAACTTTTTGCTTTTTATTGGTGACTTGGTGTGGTGATTTTTGGTTTCTGCGCACTTTTCCCTGTGTCCCAGGGTAAAGTGCGTGCGTGCTCTGAGTGCATGTGGTGAGATAGGCCTGTCCTCCCATAGGAATGCATGGGGAATGTATGTGTCCCTAGTAGTTCCTGATGCGTGGGGTGTGCAGGCCCGAGTTTGGTATGTGCGGACTCGTGGGAGTGAATGCTGCGTGATGATGTGTGCGGCGTGAATGTACCTAGTGTGGAAGTGCCACTTCTAGAAGTGGGCACTTCTGTGTGCAGTGTGTCTGTCGCGTGATTGGCTGGTCATGTCATGTGACGGGCTAGGGATTCCCCAGAGTCAGGATGAGTCACCCAGTGGTGAAAGGGGAGATCAGCAGCTAGATGGGTGGGAGGAGTACACCTGGGTCCTGAATAGGACAGGGTTTTCCACACACAATGCTGGCCCCGCCCCCTGCGGTGCGACTGACGACCCTAGCCCTGCCAATGAATAGAGTGAGGGGCTGAGCACATCAAGGGTGCTCCCCAACCAGCTGCGACTGGTTTTCCCCCTCACCCTGAACCCAGAACAAAGGGGTTTGCTGTATAAAAATGGGGCTGTGTCCCCACAGAAACTGTTCTCTTCTAGGATCACATCTGAGGGTGGCCTGTTGCTGCTGGGCGCCAGGAGAGACCGCCACTGGGGACTGCCTCCCTGCTGGAGGGCCCTGTGAGCTGGCCCCTGGGCCCAGTCTTTGCCCCCCCCTGCTTTTTGGAGACTTATTGCTGGACCTGTGGCTCTAAGCGCCTGGGAGCGCTGGACTGGCCTTCAGCGCTGAAAGCGCTTTCATTTTTGGCCGTAGCGCTAGGAGCGATTTGATTCTGTTAGCCGGTGCCCACCCGGCGTGTGCCCCGCTTGTGCCGATTCTAGAGTCTTCTGGCAGGTGCCCACCCTGCCAGGGACATTGCAGTAACTGACAGCGGGTGCCCACCCCGCGGGATAGTGTTTTATAATCGAGGGAGCCTACCCCTCTTGCTGCCCGAAAGTTGGAATCACCGTCGCGGCCCGGGCTTACCGGAAGTCAGGCGGGCTGGCGGGCGGGCCTCCGGGACAACCGGAACTGAGGAGAGGAGGGCGGGAGCCTACCCCGCCTCCTACGGAGCGACGCGGTCGCAGCCAAGTCGGAGGAGCCGGAGATCCAGGCGGGAGCCCACCCCGCGCTGGACCGTGAGGAGAGCGCGGCCGGAGCTTGTGTGGAGGGGGGCGCGAGGCACGTTATCGGTACCTGCCCCCTCCGCGGTTCAGGAAAAGCCTAGGAAGCCTTCTTCCCCCCCCCCCCCGAGCGGAGAGAGAGACGACGCGGGAGTCCCCTGCAGACAGCCCGGTGAGTGTTTAAGAGGGCTGGGGGACTCCGCGCATGTGCTGGGGGTGCGGGGGCAGAATCAGAGCCCCGTGGCTCCAACGTGTACAGGGCATCCTTGTGCTCAGAGCGCCCAGAGCGCTCCAACGAACAGGGCCAATTTGTTCAGAGCCGTGAAGGCTCCAACGACTGGGCACGTTGTCCTCGAGCCTAGAAGGCTCCCACGTACTCGGGGGCATTGTTGTAGTTTCTGAGCGCGTGGCGCTCCAACGACGGGGCAAGGTTTGCGAGAGCCCATCGAGGCTCCACCTAAAGGGGGCACCAGTTGTTTCGTGACGGGGCGGCCTCAGATGGCAGCGGGCCGCTCCCCCCTTGCCCCACAGTAACGTTTAGGGCCACGAAGGCTCTAGGGGGCATTTTAATTGTTTTAGAGCCCAGGGAGGCTCCACGGGAGCAACAGAGTTGTTTTAAAGGGCACAGTGGTGCCACGCTCATTTCTCCAGCTGCCCAGCACTTAGTGGGCAGCTGCAACGTTTAGGTTGGGAACTCTACGCTCTTGGCTTGCGCAGCTGGCGCAGCCTTATCTGGACAAGGTGTCCTAGCCCCAACGAGGCCAGTTGGCCTAGGGACTGCCACAGATAGTGGCTAATGTGAGTTTTTGCGCCATTGTTCCTTTCCTGCACCTCTGAATGTGTTTATGCGTCATGTGCTTTGCTTTACACCTCTGAATGTGATGCATCATGTGTAAAGTGCGTTTACCCCTACAGGTATTGTGATACTTAGGTGGTTGTTTTCTCCCTAGTACAGGTGGTGCTAGTGAGGTCCTGATTCCCTGCGTAATATTTTCCTAAGGTGGTTAGGGTTGCGTAGGTGGTACTTACCGGATACCAGTAGTGACTGGTTGTGTGCTAGGTGTAATTTTGCGCAACTGTAATTTTATTTCCTATGTTCTATGTGCTATGTTCTAAGAGTGCTAATTCCGGACAGCGGTCCATGTGGCCCTGTCCCCTGTACATATAATCCCTTGTAAATTCTCCCCGTGCCTGTTGGCACATTGTAGAGTGTGTGTTTTTATCTAATGTGTTGTGTATAATACAAAGGCTATTTTTATAGAATACCTTGTGTGGAGTTTCCTTTGTGGTGGGCCTTGGGTGTTGTTGCTGGGTGCGCGCGCAAACGCTTTACACATCGCCTCAGGGATAAGCCTGACTGCTCGTGCCAAGCTACCAAGGGGGTGAGCAGGGGTTATCTTTGCCGTGTAACTCCCCAGCCCTGACTAGAGTGGTGGTTTCTGTCTGGCTTTGGCGCAAGCCCTAGCCAACCAGAAATCGCCATTTCTAACAGCTAGGTTGAAACTGGAATGGCATGGTGAGCAAAAAAAGATGGATTTAGGCCCAGATCTCTGTACTGGGGTGAATGTATGACATTGTTCTGCATTCTGTCCATCAACTGTTGTTTTTGCATTTGTCACCCCGAGTGGTACGGGTATGCCCAGACGTGGGTCCCGTGCTCTCCATGCTTCTGGAATCAAGCTTTCCTGGCTGAAGAGGGGAGAAACCTCGAAACCGGTCTTAGTAGTCTTGTTCCCAGTCCAGGGAGGACCTGGCTTGGCAGTTCGGGCTGGACTGTTCCCATGAGGCAAAGGGTCAAGCCTGATTTGCAAATGGCTAGTTTCAAACTGAAATGCCATGGTAAGCAAAAAAACGATGTATTTAGGCCCAGATCTCTGTACTGGGGTGAGTGTATGACATTGTTCTGCATTCTGTCCATCAACTGTTGTTTTTGCATTTGTCACCCCGAGTGGTACGGGTATGCCCAGACGTGGGTCCCGTTCTTTCCATGCTTCTGGAATCAAGCTATCCTGGCTGAAGAGGGGTGAAACCCCAAAACCGGTCCTAGGATGCTTGCTTCCAGTCCAGGAAGGAGCTGACTTGGCAGTTCGGGCTGGACTGTTCCAATGAGCTACAGGGTCAAGACTGATTTGCATATGGCTAGGTTCAAACTGGAATGGCATGGTGAGCAAAAAAACGATGGATTTAGGCCCAGATCTCTGTACTGGGGTGAATGTATGACATTGTTCTGCATTCTGTCCATCAACTGTTGTTTTTGCATTTGTCTCCCCGAGTGGTACGGGTATGCCCAGACGTGGGTCCCGTGCTCTGAATGTCACTGGAATCAAGCTATCCTGGCTGAAGAGGGGTGAAACCCCAAAACCGGTCCTAGGATGCTTGTTTCCAGTTAAGGGAAGACCTGGCTTGGCAGTACGGGCTGGACTGTTCCCATGAGGCACAGGGTCAAGACTGATTTGCATATGGCTAGGTTCAAACAGGAATGGCATGGTGAGCAAAAAAACGATGGATTTAGGCCCAGATCTCTGTACCGGGGTGAATGTATGACATTTTTCTGCATTCTGTCCATCAATTTTTGTTTTTGCATTTGTCACCCCGAGTGGTACGTGTATGCCCAGACGTGTGTCCCGTGCTCTCCATGCCACTGGAATCAAGCTATCCTGGCTGAAGAGGGGTGAAACCCCGAAACCGGTCTTAGGATTCTTGTTTCCAGTCCAGGGGGGACCTGGCTTGGCAGTTCGGGCTGGACTGTTCCCATGAGGCACAGGGTCAAGACTGATTTGCATATGGCTAGGTTCAAACTGGAATGGCATGGTGAGCAAAAAAACGATGGATTTAGGCCCAGATCTCTGTACTGTGGTGAGTGTATGACATTGTTCTGCATTCTGTCCATCAACTGTTGTTTTTGCATTTGTCACCCAGAGTGGTATGGGTATGCCCAGACATGGGTCCCGTGCTCTCCATGCCACTAGAATCAAGCTTTCCTGGCTGAAGAGTGGTGAAACCCCAAAAGCGGTCCTAGGATGCTTGTTTCCAGTCCAGGGAGGACCTAGCTTGGCAGTTTGGGCTGGACTGTTGCCATGAGGCACAGGGTCAAGACTGATTTGCATTTGGCTAGGTTCAAACTGGAATGGCATGGTGAGCTAAACAAGATCGATTTAGGCCCAGATCTCTGTACTGGGGTGAATGTATGACATTGTTCCTCATTCTGTCCATCAACTGTTGTTTTTGCATTTGTCACCCCGAGTGGTACGGGTATGCCCAGACGTGGGTCCCGTGCTCTCCATGCTTCTGGAATCAAGCTTTCCTGCCTGAAGAGGGGTGAAACCCCGAAACCAGTCCTAGGATGCTTGTTTCCAGTCCAGGGGGGACCTGGCTTGGCAGTTCGGGCTATACTGTTCCCATGAGGCACAGGGTCAAGACTGATTTGCATATGGCTAGGTTCAAACTGGAATGGCATGGTGAGCAAAAAAACTATGGATTTAGGCCCAGATCTCTGTACTGTGGTGAATGTATGACATTGTTCTGCAATCTGTCCATCAACTGTTGTTTTTGCATTTGTTACCCCGAGTGGTATGGTTATGCCCAGATGTGGGTCCCGTGCTCTCCACGCCATTGGAATCAAGCTATCCTGGCTGAAGAGGGGTGAAACCCCAAAACCGGTCCTAGGATGCTTGTTTCCAGTCCAGGGAAGACCTGGCTTGGCAGTTCGGGCTGGACTGTTCCCCTGAGGCAAAGGGTCAAGACTGATTTGCATATGGCTAGGTTGAAACTGGAATGGCATGGTGAGCAAAGCAAGATGGATTTAGGCCCAGATCTCTGTACTGGGGTGAATGTATGACATTATTCTGCATTCTGTCCATCAACTGTTGTTTTTGCATTTGTCACCCCGAGTGGTACGGGTATGCCCAGACGTGGGTCCCGTGCTCTCCATGATACTGGAATCAAGCTATCCTGGCTGAAGAGGGTTGAAACCCCGAAAGAGGTCCTAGGCTGCTTTTTTCCAGTCTAGGGAGGACCTGGCTTGGCAGATCGGGCTGGACTGTTCCCATAAGGCATAGGGTCAAGACTGATTTGCATATGGCTAGGTTTAAACTAGAATGGCACGGTGAGCACAAAAACGATGGATTTAGGCCCAGATCTCTGTACTTTGGTGAATGTATGACATTGTTCTGCATTCTGTCCATCAACTGTTGTTTTTGCATTTGTCTCCCCGAGTGGTACGGGTATGACCAGACGTGGGTCCCGTGCTCTCCGTGCCACTGGAATCAAGCTATCCTGGTTGAAGAGGGTTGAAACCCCGAAACCAGTCCTAGGATGCTTGTTTCCAGTCCAGGGGGGACCTGGCTTGGCAGTTCGGGCTGGACTGTTCCCATGAGGCACAGGGTCAAGACTGATTTGCATATAGCTAGGTTCAAACTGGAATGGCATGGTGAGCATAAAAACGATGGATTTAGGCCCAGATCTCTGTACTGTGGTGAGTGTATGACATTGTTCTGCATTCTGTCCATCAACTGTTGTTTTTGCATTTGTCACCCCGAGTTGTATGGGTATGCCCAGACGTGGGTCCCGTGCTCTCCATGCCACTGGAATCAAGCTTTCCTGGCTGAAGAGTGGTGAAACTCCAAAAGCGGTCCTAGGATGCTTGTTTCCAGTCCAGGGAGGACCTAGCTTGGCAGTTCGGGCTGGACTGTTGCCATGAGGCACAGGGTCAAGACTGATTTGCATTTGGCTAGGTTCAAACTGGAATCGCATGGTGAGCTAAACAAGATGGATTTAGGCCCAGATCTCTGTACTGGGGTGAATGTATGACATTGTACCTCATTCTGTCCATCAACTGTTGTTTTTGCATTTGTCGCCCCGAGTGGTACGGGTATGCCCAGACGTGGGTCCCGTGCTCTCCATGCCACTGGAATCAAGCTATCCTGGCTGAAGAGGGGTGAAACCCCGAATCCGGTCCTAGTATGCTTGTTTCCAGTGCAGGGATGACCTGGCTTGGCAGTTCGGGCTGGACTGTTCTCATGAGGCACAGGGTCAAGAGTGATTTGCATATGGCTAGGTTGAAACTGGAATGGCATGGTGAGCAAAAAAAGATGGATTTAGGCCCAGATCTCTGTACTTGGGTGAATGTATGACATTGTTCTGCATTCTGTCCATCAACTGTTGTTTTTGCATTTGTCACCCCGAGTGGTACGGGTATGCCCAGACGTGGGTCCCGTGCTCTCCATGCTACAGGAATCAAGCTATCCTGGCTGAAGAGGGGTGAAACCCCGAAACCGGTCCTAGGATGCTTGCTTCCAGTCCAGGGAGGAGCTGACTTGGCAGTTCGGGCTGGACTGTTCCAATGAGGCACAGGGTCAAGACTGATTTGCATATGGCTAGGTTCAAACTGGAATGGCATGGTGAGCAAAAAAACGATGGATTTAGGCCCAGATCTCTGTACTGGGGTGAATATATGACATTGTTCTGCATTCTGTCCATCAACTGTTGTTTTTGCATTTGTCACCCCGAGTGGTACGGGTATGCCCAGACATGGGTCCCGTGCTCTGAATGTCACTGGAATCAAGCTATCCTGGCTGAAGAGGGTTGTAACCCCGAAACCGGTCTTAGGATTCTTGTTCCCAGTCCAGGGAGGACCTGGCTTGGCAGTTCGGGCTGGACTGTTCCCATGAGGCAAAGGGTCAAGCCTGATTTGCAAATGGCTAGGTTCAAACTGAAATGCCACGGTGAGCAAAAAAACTATGTATTTAGGCCCAGATCTCTGTACTGGGGTGAGTGTATGACATTGTTCTGCATTCTGTCCATCAACTGGGTTTTTTGCATTTGTCACCCCGAGTGGTACGGGTATGCCCAGACGTGGGTCCCGAGCTCTCCATGATACTGGAATCGAGCTATCCTGGCTGAAGAGGGTTGAAACCCCGAAAGAGTGCCTAGGCTGCTTTTTTCCAGTCCAGGGAGGACCTGGCTTGGCAGATCGGGCTGGACTGTTCCAATGAGGCACAGGGTCAAGACTGATTTGCATATGGCTAGGTTCAAACTGGAATGGCATGGTGAGCAAAAAAACGATGGATTTAGGCCCAGATCTCTGTACTGGGGTGAATGTATGACATTGTTCTGCATTCTGTCCATCAACTGTTGTTTTTGCATTTGTCACCCCGAGTGGTACGGGTATGCCCAGACGTGGGTCCCGTGCTCTCAATGGCCCTGGAATCAAGCTATCCTGGTTGAAGAGGGGTGAAACCCCGAAACCAGTCCTAGGATGCTTGTTTCCAGTCCAGGGGGGACCTGGCTTGGCAGTTCGGGCTATACTGTTCCCATGAGGCACAGGGTCAAGACTGATTTGCATATGGCTAGGTTCAAACTATAATGGCATGGTGAGCAAAAAAACAATGGATTTAGGCCCAGATCTCTGTACTGTGGTGAATGTATGACATTGTTCTGCATTCTGTCCATCAACTGTTGTTTTTGCATTTGTTACCCTGAGTGGTACGGGTATGCCCAGATGTGGGTCCCGTGCTCTCCATGCCATTGGAATCAAGCTATCCTGGCTGAAGAGGGGTGAATCCCCAAACCGGTCCTAGGATACGTGTTTCCAGTCCAGGGAGGACCTGGCTTGGTAGTACGGGCTGGACTGTTCCCATAAGGCACAGGGTCAAGACTGATTTGCATATGGCTAGGTTCAAACAGGAATGGCATGGTGAGCAAAAAGACGATGGATTTAGGCCCAGATCTCTGTACTGGTGTGAATGTATGATATTTTTCTGCATTCTGTCCATCAACTGTTGTTTTTGCATTTGTCACCCCGAGTGGTACGGGTATGACCAGACATGTGTCCTGTGCTCTCCATGCCACTGGAATCAAGCTATCCTGGCTGAAGAGGGGTAAAACCCCAAAACCGGTCCTAGGATGCTTGCTTCCAGTCCAGGGAAGACCTGGCTTGGCAGTTCGGGCTGGACTGTTCCCCTGAGGCAAAGGGTCAAGACTGATTTGCATATGGCTAGGTTGAAACTGGAATGGCATGGTGAGCAAAGCAAGATGGATTTAGGCCCAGATCTCTGTACTGGGGTGAATGTATGACATTATTCTTCATTCTGTCCATCAACTGTTGTTTTTGCATTTGTCACCCCGAGTGGTACGGGTATGCCCAGACGTGTGTCCTGTGCTCTCCATGCCACTGGAATCAAGCTATCCTGGCTGAAGAGGGGTGAAACCGCAAAACCGGTCCTAGGATGCTTGTTTCCAGTCCAGGGAAGACCTGGCTTGGCAGTTCGGTCTGGACTGTTCCCATAAGGCACAGGGTCAAGACTGATTTGCATATGGCTAGGTTCAAACTGGAATGGCATGGTGAGCAAAAAAACGATGGATTTAAGCCCAGATCTCTCTACGGTGGTGAGTGTATGACATTGTTCTGCATTCTGTCCATCAACTGTTGTTTTTGCATTTGTCACCCCGAGTGGTATGGGTATGCCCAGACGTGGGTCCCGTGCTCTCCATGCCACTGGAATCAAGCTTTCCTGACTGAAGAGTGGTGAAACCTCAAAAGCGGTCTTTGTATGCTTGTTTCCAGTCCAGGGAGGACCTAGCTTGGCAGTTTGGGCCGGACTGTTGCCATGAGGCACAGGGTCAAGAGTGATTTGCTTATGGCTAGTGTTGGACTTGGCCCTTCTGGCAGGTTCACCCCTGAACTTTTTGCTTTTTATTGGTGACTTGGTGTGGTGATTTTTGGTTTCTGCGCACTTTTCCCTGTGTCCCAGGGTAAAGTGCGTGCGTGCTCTGAGTGCATGTGGTGAGATAGGCCTGCCCTCCCATAGGAATGCATGGGGAATGTATGTGTCCCTAGTAGTTCCTGATGCGTGGGGTGTGCAGGCCCGAGTTTGGTATGTGCGGACTCGTGGGAGTGAATGCTGCGCGATGATGTGTGCGGCGTGAATGTACCTAGTGTGGAAGTGCCACTTCTAGAAGTGGGCACTTCTGTGTGCAGTGTGTCTGTCGCGTGATTGGCTGGTCATGTCATGTGACGGGCTAGGGATTCCCCAGAGTCAGGATGAGTCACCCAGTGGTGAAAGGGGAGATCAGCAGCTAGATGGGTGGGAGGAGTACACCTGGGTCCTGAATAGGACAGGGTTTTCCACACACAATGCTGGCCCCGCCCCCTGCGGTGCGACTGACGACCCTAGCCCTGCCAATGAATAGAGTGAGGGGCTGAGCACATCAAGGGTGCTCCCCAACCAGCTGCGACTGGTTTTCCCCCTCACCCTGAACCCAGAACAAAGGGGTTGGCTGTATAAAAATGGGGCTGTGTCCCCACAGAAACTGTTCTCTTCTAGGATCACATCTGAGGGTGGCCTGTTGCTGCTGGGCGCCAGGAGAGACCGCCACTGGGGACTGCCTCCCTGCTGGAGGGCCCTGTGAGCTGGCCCCTGGGCCCAGTCTTTGCCCCCCCCTGCTTTTTGGAGACTTATTGCTGGACCTGTGGCTCTAAGCGCCTGGGAGCGCTGGACTGGCCTTCAGCGCTGAAAGCGCTTTCATTTTTGGCCGTAGCGCTAGGAGCGCTTTGATTCTGTTAGCCGGTGCCCACCCGGCGTGTGCCCCGCTTGTGCCGATTCTAGAGTCTTCTGGCAGGTGCCCACCCTGCCAGGGACATTGCAGTAACTGACAGCGGGTGCCCACCCCGCGGGATAGTGTTTTATAATCGAGGGAGCCTACCCCTCTTGCTGCCCGAAAGTTGGAATCACCGTCGCGGCCCGGGCTTACCGGAAGTCAGGCGGGCTGGCGGGCGGGCCTCCGGGACAACCGGAACTGAGGAGAGGAGGGCGGGAGCCTACCCCGCATGCTACGGAGCGACGCGGTCGCAGCCAAGTCGGAGGAGCCGGAGATCCAGGCGGGAGCCCACCCCGCGCTGGACCGTGAGGAGAGCACGGCCGGAGCTTGTGTGGAGGGGGCGCGAGGCACGTTATCGGTACCTGCCCCCTCCGCGGTTCAGGAAAAGCCTAGGAAGCCTTCTTCCCCCTCCCCGAGCGGAGAGAGAGACGACGCGGGAGTCCCCTGCAGACAGCCCGGTGAGTGTTTAAGAGGGCTGGGGGACTCCGCGCATGTGCTGGGGGTGCGGGGGCAGAATCAGAGCCCCGTGGCTCCAACGTGTACAGGGCATCCTTGTGCTCAGAGCGCCCAGAGCGCTCCAACGAACAGGGCCAATTTGTTCAGAGCCGTGAAGGCTCCAACGACTGGGCACGTTGTCCTCGAGCCTAGAAGGCTCCCACGTACTCGGGGGCATTGTTGTAGTTTCTGAGCGCGTGGCGCTCCAACGACGGGGCAAGGTTTGCGAGAGCCCATCGAGGCTCCACCTAAAGGGGGCACCAGTTGTTTCGTGACGGGGCGGCCCCAGATGGCAGCGGGCCGCTCCCCCCTTGCCCCACAGTAACGTTTAGGGCCACGAAGGCTCTAGGGGGCATTTTAATTGTTTTAGAGCCCAGGGAGGCTCCACGGGAGCAACAGAGTTGTTTTAAAGGGCACAGTGGTGCCACGCTCATTCCTCCAGCTGCCCAGCACTTAGTGGGCAGCTGCAACGTTTAGGTTGGGAACTCTACGCTCTTGGCTTGCGCAGCTGGCGCAGCCTTATCTGGACAAGGTGTCCTAGCCCCAACGAGGCCAGTTGGCCTAGGGACTGCCACAGATAGTGGCTAATGTGAGTTTTTGCGCCATTGTTCCTTTCCTGCACCTCTGAATGTGTTTATGCGTCATGTGCTTTGCTTTACACCTCTGAATGTGATGCATCATGTGTAAAGTGCGTTTACCCCTACAGGTATTGTGATACTTAGGTGGTTGTTTTCTCCCTAGTACAGGTGGTGCTAGTGAGGTCCTGATTCCCTGCGCAATATTTTCCTAAGGTGGTTAGGGTTGCGTAGGTGGTACTTACCGGATACCAGTAGTGACTGGTTGTGTGCTAGGTGTAATTTTGCGCAACTGTAATTTTATTTCCTATGTTCTATGTGCTATGTTCTAAGAGTGCTAATTCCGGACAGCGGTCCATGTGGCCCTGTCCCCTGTACATATAATCCCTTGTAAATTCTGCCCGTGCCTGTTGGCACATTGTAGAGTGTGTGTTTTTATCTAATGTGTTGTGTATAATACAAAGGCTATTTTTATAGAATACCTTGTGTGGAGTTTCCTTTGTGGTGGGCCTTGGGTGTTGTTGCTGGGTGCGCGCGCAAACGCTTTACACATCGCCTCAGGGATAAGCCTGACTGCTCGTGCCAAGCTACCAAGGGGGTGAGCAGGGGTTATCTTTGGCGTGTAACTCCCCAGCCCTGACTAGAGTGGTGGTTTCTGTCTGGCTTTGGCGCAAGCCCTAGCCAACCAGAAATCGCCATTTCTAACATTGGTGATCAGCGGTGGGATTTGGACTTGCGTTTGCGCTGTACCGCAGCGGCAACTGGCCGCACTACAAAACTCTGCATTTAGATAAATCACATGGTATAGGGATTATTGTTTTAAAATTGTTTTTAAATTGTCATTTCTTTGGAAATGTGTTTTTGTGCACTGTGAGTTAGGTGTCCCTAGCTCGGGAGGGTAGATCATCCCCCTTAGTGCATTGTGTTTTCTGGATTCAACAGAGGGTGGGATCCAGTGGTGGCAGCGTAATAGTGTCCTGTACATTTGTCCCCCGCCCTGCGCCCAGAGTTGGTACCTGTGTCACGTGGTGGTCAGGTTCAGGAATCAGGGGTGGTAGAAACTGCCTTACCAGTCCGAGGGGAGGGTTGTGTGTGGCACTAGGCAAGTGAGTGTGAGTTCTCTGGGTTAGAGAGCTTGCTGAATCTTTTTGTGAATCGTGTGCTCCTGTTAGACTCAGACCCCTAGGTCCCCTGTATAATCTTTTTACCATAACGTCCGCCAGAATGGAGCATGCTTGTGACCCCTATGAGCTAGCTTGGCGCCAGAGGCAGGAGTTAGAAAGGTCCTGTACAGGGAGAGAGTCCGACACTCGGTACGAACTTCAGGACCACCTGGTCCTATGGCAAAAGGGTCCATGGGATCTTGAGCACAGTATGGAAAGGGCCCGGGCCTCACACCTGGAGGGTGGTGGGTCTGTGGGGAGCCCTGAAGATTCAGAAGAGGAGGAGGAGGATGACAATACCTGGACGCCAGTAGAGAGTGAGGACCCCATAGGTAGGGAGTCCCTTGCTGGGTCCAGAGTAGGAGGCAGCGCCTCATCCCTTTCCCTGTCCCCAGAGGAGTGGGAAGATAGGAGGAAAGAAAGGGAGCACCAGCTGACGTTAGAAAAGCTCAGGTTGCAGCATGCCCAGGCTATGGCGCAGCTGGAGGTCAAAAGACAGATGGCGGAGGCTGAGAGGGCCTTTGCCAGAGAGAAGCTAGCTCTGGAGGGTAGGTTATCCCCTGAGCGCAGTTGTGGTTTTCTGGACTCCCCAGGGAGGGTTGAGTCCAGTAGTAGCAGCCAGATAGATTCCAGTGTAGGAAATCCCAGTCCCAGTTCCCCCAGTCTGGTACCTGTTCCCCAGGAGGAGGAGTTAAGGTTGAAATTCAGGGGCAGTAGGAAACTGTCTCACCAGTCTTGGGAGGAGTTTGTGGATGGATGTGAGAATGCACTGTTTGCTTGGATAGGAGATCCCACAGGAGCTGATTATGATTAACTGTGTGATCTGGTTCTCAAAGAACACCTGCTCAGTTGTTGTGTGCCGGGGTTGCGCCAACACCTGTTGGGGTGTGGATTGTCTGAGCCATTTGAGCTTGGAGATGAAGCAGAGCGCTGGGAAAGTGCTAGAGGTCCTCTAGTGTCATTAGTGAGTGATTCCAACAATAGTGGGTCAGAGATCCTCCAGCCCAGCGTGGTGGAGGAGGCTCAGTGTAGCCCAGCTAGGTCCCAGGATAGCGAGGAGGGTGTAGGGGCTCACTGCCTGGCTCAGTGGAGCAGGAGTGAGAGGGTGACCGAGGGTCCCCAGACGCACGAAACCCTGCCTCAGGACTTGGATGGTTTCTTGAGGGAACACCAAGTTGGGGACCTAGGCTGTCCTGTTACTCCACTTGAGGAAGATCTCTTAGTGAGTAGAGGACCTGGAGCACCTGTAACCAGGGCTCCTGTGGTTCTAGAGTCTGGCAGTACCGCTCCGGTAGGGAGGGTACAGGAGTCCAGTGTGAGGAGTGATTGGGGGATGAGTTCCCCAGTGGAAGAGCCTGTGGGTCAGGGACTACCCAGTTGGGCTAGGATCCCGTGTAGTGACCAGGGTGGCACCACTTCTGTTCTGGGGGATCTCCGCGCACTGTCAGGTGGACAGGGGACGGGAGATCAGCGCCAGACAGACAGTCGCTCGACATATGTGTCATTTGATAGCCTCAGAGGGATGGAGTGGAAATCCCCAGAAGTCCTGGAGTGCCAGGCAATTATTCCACCAAAGGTTCTAGGCCGGAGGTTGGGAGGCCAGGTTCAGGATCAGCCTGACCTGAAGGGTGGGACGTCTGTAACCAGCGTCCCGACCAGTTCTTCTTCCAGAGGTACCGCCCCAGTTGGTAGGGAGCAGGGCTCTGGAAGGGGGTGCAGAGGGTGGGAGAGCCCACCTCTGCCCCCGGTACAACCTGAGGGGTTAAACCCTGGGTTGGAATGGCGTTCTAGGTGTACCCCTCGCCAGAGGAGGAGGAACCCTAGGAGAAGAGGTAGGGGGAGGAGAACCTTCCCTGAGACTCCTGGTCCGCCTGAGGGTGTAGACCCTAGGCTGGAGAACCAGTGGCAGTCTAGTCCTGTCTTTCAGAGAGGAAGAGTGGAGAATGGCCGCTATGTGCCAGGGGTTACTACCCCCCACTCTGTGAAGACCGGTGGCACCTGGGTGGCCTAGGGCCTGGTCTTGGCCGCGGACAGTTTGGGAGTACCAGTGGGGTAGCCCAGTTGGTCCAGACCGTGGTGTTAGAAAGAATTCCATGAGTTCACCGTGGCGTAGAACCGGAGGGTGTCCCTGCAGTTGCGGGCCCGCGTCCGTGTTCTATCGCCCCAAACAGGGAAGTCCATCACGGTGGTGATTGGTCTGCCCTGCGTTTTGGCTGGAAGGGGGTTGTGTTGGACTTGGCCCTTCTGGCAGGTTCACCCCTGAACTTTTTGCTTTTTATTGGTGACTTGGTGTGGTGATTTTTGGTTTCTGCGCACTTTTCCCTGTGTCCCAGGGTAAAGTGCGTGCGTGCTCTGAGTGCATGTGGTGAGATAGGCCTGCCCTCCCATAGGAATGCATGGGGAATGTATGTGTCCCTAGTAGTTCCTGATGCGTGGGGTGTGCAGGCCCGAGTTTGGTATGTGCGGACTCGTGGGAGTGAATGCTGCGCGATGATGTGTGCGGCGTGAATGTACCTAGTGTGGAAGTGCCACTTCTAGAAGTGGGCACTTCTGTGTGCAGTGTGTCTGTCGCGTGATTGGCTGGTCATGTCATGTGACGGGCTAGGGATTCCCCAGAGTCAGGATGAGTCACCCAGTGGTGAAAGGGGAGATCAGCAGCTAGATGGGTGGGAGGAGTACACCTGGGTCCTGAATAGGACAGGGTTTTCCACACACAATGCTGGCCCCGCCCCCTGCGGTGCGACTGACGACCCTAGCCCTGCCAATGAATAGAGTGAGGGGCTGAGCACATCAAGGGTGCTCCCCAACCAGCTGCGACTGGTTTTCCCCCTCACCCTGAACCCAGAACAAAGGGGTTTGCTGTATAAAAATGAGGCTGTGTCCCCACAGAAACTGTTCTCTTCTAGGATCACATCTGAGGGTGGCCTGTTGCTGCTGGGCGCCAGGAGAGACCGCCACTGGGGACTGCCTCCCTGCTGGAGGGCCCTGTGAGCTGGCCCCTGGGCCCAGTCTTTGCTCCCCCCCTGCTTTTTGGAGACTTATTGCTGGACCTGTGGCTCTAAGCGCCTGGGAGCGCTGGACTGGACTTCAGTGCTGAAAGCGCTTTCATTTTTGGCCGTAGCGCTAGGAGCGATTTGATTCTGTTAGCCGGTGCCCACCCGGCGTGTGCCCCGCTTGTGCCGATTCTAGAGTCTTCTGGCAGGTGCCCACCCTGCCAGGGACATTGCAGTAACTGACAGCGGGTGCCCACCCCACGGGATAGTGTTTTATAATCGAGGGAGCCTACCCCTCTTGCTGCCCGAAAGTTGGAATCACCGTCGCGGCCCGGGCTTACCGGAAGTCAGGCGGGCTGGCGGGCGGGCCTCCGGGACAACCGGAACTGAGGAGAGGAGGGCGGGAGCCTACCCCGCCTCCTACGGAGCGACGCGGTCGCAGCCAAGTCGGAGGAGCCGGAGATCCAGGCGGGAGCCCACCCCGCGCTGGACCGTGAGGAGAGCGCGGCCGGAGCTTGTGTGAAGGGGGGTGCGAGGCACGTTATCGGTACCTGCCCCCTCCGCGGTTCAGGAAAAGCCTAGGAAGCCTTCTTCCCCCCCCCCCCCGAGCGGAGAGAGAGACGACGCGGGAGTCCCCTGCAGACAGCCCGGTGAGTGTTTAAGAGGGCTGGGGGACTCCGCGCATGTGCTGGGGGTGCGGGGGCAGAATCAGAGCCCCGTGGCTCCAACGTGTACAGGGCATCCTTGTGCTCAGAGCGCCCAGAGCGCTCCAACGAACAGGGCCAATTTGTTCAGAGCCGTGAAGGCTCCAACGACTGGGCACGTTGTCCTCGAGCCTAGAAGGCTCCCACGTACTCGGGGGCATTGTTGTAGTTTCTGAGCGCGTGGCGCTCCAACGACGGGGCAAGGTTTGCGAGAGCCCATCGAGGCTCCACCTAAAGGGGGCACCAGTTGTTTCGTGATGGGGCGGCCCCAGATGGCAGCGGGCCGCTCCCCCCTTGCCCCACAGTAACGTTTAGGGCCACGAAGGCTCTAGGGGGCATTTTAATTGTTTTAGAGCCCAGGGAGGCTCCACGGGAGCAACAGAGTTGTTTTAAAGGGCACAGTGGTGCCACGCTCATTCCTCCAGCTGCCCAGCACTTAGTGGGCAGCTGCAACGTTTAGGTTGGGAACTCTACGCTCTTGGCTTGCGCAGCTGGCGCAGCCTTATCTGGACAAGGTGTCCTAGCCCCAACGAGGCCAGTTGGCCTAGGGACTGCCACAGATAGTGGCTAATGTGAGTTTTTGCGCCATTGTTCCTTTCCTGCACCTCTGAATGTGTTTATGCGTCATGTGCTTTGCTTTACACCTCTGAATGTGATGCATCATGTGTAAAGTGCGTTTACCCCTACAGGTATTGTGATACTTAGGTGGTTGTTTTCTCCCTAGTACAGGTGGTGCTAGTGAGGTCCTGATTCCCTGCGCAATATTTTCCTAAGGTGGTTAGGGTTGCGTAGGTGGTACTTACCGGATACCAGTAGTGACTGGTTGTGTGCTAGGTGTAATTTTGCGCAACTGTAATTTTATTTCCTATGTTCTATGTGCTATGTTCTAAGAGTGCTAATTCCGGACAGCGGTCCATGTGGCCCTGTCCCCTGTACATATAATCCCTTGTAAATTCTGCCCGTGCCTGTTGTCACATTGTAGAGTGTGTGTTTTTATCTAATGTGTTGTGTATAATACAAAGGCTATTTTTATAGAATACCTTGTGTGGAGTTTCCTTTGTGGTGGGCCTTGGGTGTTGTTGCTGGGTGCGCGCGCAAACGCTTTACACATCGCCTCAGGGATAAGCCTGACTGCTCGTGCCAAGCTACCAAGGGGGTGAGCAGGGGTTATCTTTGGCGTGTAACTCCCCAGCCCTGACTAGAGTGGTGGTTTCTGTCTGGCTTTGGCGCAAGCCCTAGCCAACCAGAAATCGCCATTTCTAACAGCTAGGTTGAAACTGGAATGGCATGGTGAGCAAAAAAAGATGGATTTAGGCCAAGATCTCTGTACTGTTGTTTTTGCATTTGTCACCCCGAGTGGTACGGGTATGCCCAGACGTGGGTCCCGTGCTCTCCATGCTTCTGGAATCAAGCTTTCCTGGCTGAAGAGGGGTGAAACCCCGAAACCGGTCTTAGTAGTCTTGTTCCCAGTCCAGGGAGGACCTGGCTTGGCAGTTCGGGCTGGACTGTTCCCATGAGGCAAAGGGTCAAGCCTGATTTGCAAATGGCTAGTTTCAAACTGAAATGCCATGGTAAGCAAAAAAACGATGTATTTAGGCCCAGATCTCTGTACTGGGGTGAGTGTATGACATTGTTCTGCATTCTGTCCATCAACTGTTGTTTTTGCATTTGTCACCCCGAGTGGTACGGGTATGCCCAGACGTGGGTCCCGTTCTTTCCATGCTTCTGGAATCAAGCTATCCTGGCTGAAGAGGGGTGAAACCCCAAAACCGGTCCTAGGATGCTTGCTTCCAGTCCAGGAAGGAGCTGACTTGGCAGTTCGGGCTGGACTGTTCCAATGAGCTACAGGGTCAAGACTGATTTGCATATGGCTAGGTTCAAACTGGAATGGCATGGTGAGCAAAAAAACGATGGATTTAGGCCCAGATCTCTGTACTGGGGTGAATGTATGACATTGTTCTGCATTCTGTCCATCAACTGTTGTTTTTGCATTTGTCTCCCCGAGTGGTACGGGTATGCCCAGACGTGGGTCCCGTGCTCTGAATGTCACTGGAATCAAGCTATCCTGGCTGAAGAGGGGTGAAACCCCAAAACCGGTCCTAGGATGCTTGTTTCCAGTCAAGGGAAGACCTGGCTTGGCAGTACGGGCTGGACTGTTCCCATGAGGCACAGGGTCAAGACTGATTTGCATATGGCTAGGTTCAAACAGGAATGGCATGGTGAGCAAAAAAACGATGGATTTAGGCCCAGATCTCTGTACCGGGGTGAATGTATGACATTTTTCTGCATTCTGTCCATCAATTTTTGTTTTTGCATTTGTCACCCCGAGTGGTACGTGTATGCCCAGACGTGTGTCCCGTGCTCTCCATGCCACTGGAATCAAGCTATCCTGGCTGAAGAGGGGTGAAACCCCGAAACCGGTCTTAGGATTCTTGTTCCCAGTCCAGGGAGGACCTGGCTTGGCAGTTCGGGCTGGACTGTTCCCATGAGCCAAAGGGTCAAGCCTGATTTGCAAATGGCTAGGTTCAAACTGAAATGCCACGGTGAGCAAAAAAAACTATGTATTTAGGCCCAGATCTCTGTACTGGGGTGAGTGTATGACATTGTTCTGCATTCTGTCCATCAACTGTTGTTTTTGCATTTGTCACCCCGAGTGGTACGGGTATGCCCAGACGTGGGTCCCGTGCTCTCCATGATACTGGAATCAAGATATCCTGGCTGAAGAGGGTTGAAACCCCGAAAGAGTGCCTAGGCTGCTTTTTCCAGTCCAGGGAGGACCTGGCTTGGCAGATCGGGCTGGACTGTTCCCATAAGGTATAGGGTCAAGACTGATTTGCATATGGCTAGGTTTAAACTAGAATGGCACGGTGAGCAAAAAAACGATGGATTTAGGCCCAGATCTCTGTACTTTGGTGAATGTATGACATTGTTCTGCATTTTGTCCATCAACTGTTGTTTTTGCATTTGTCACCCCGAGTGGTACGGGTATGACCAGACGTGGGTCCCGTGCTCTCCGTGCCACTGGAATCAAGCTATCCTGGTTGAAGAGGGGTGAAACCCCGAAACCAGTCCTAGGATGCTTGTTTCCAGTCCAGGGGGGACCTGGCTTGGCAGTTCGGGCTGGACTGTTCCCATAAGGCATAGGGTCAAGACTGATTTGCATATGGCTAGGTTTAAACTAGAATGGCATGGCGAGCAAAAAAACAATGGATTTAGGCCCAGATCTCTGTACTTTGGTGAATGTATGACATTGTTCTGCATTCTGTCCATCAAATGTTGTTTTTGCATTTGTCAACCCGAGTGGTACGGGTATGCCCAGACATGGGTCCCGTGCTCTCCATGCCACTGGAATCAAGCTATCCTGGCTGAAGAGGGGTGAAACCCCGAAAGCGATCCTTGGATGCTTTTTTCCAGTCTAGGGAGGACCTGGCTTGGCAGTTCGGTCTGGACTGTTCCCATAAGGCATAGGGTCAAGAATGATTTGCATATGGCTAGGTTTGACTAGAATGGCATGGTGAGCAAAAAAATGATGGATTTAGGCCCAGATCTCTGTACAGGGGTGAATGTATGACATTGATCTGCATTCTGTCCATCAACTGTTGTTTTTGCATTTGTCACCCCGTGTGGTACGTTTATGCCCAGACGTGGGTCCCGTGCTCTCTATGCCACTGGAATCAAGCTATCCTGACTGAAGAGTGGTGAAACCCCAAAAGCGGTCCTACGATGCTTGTTTCCAGTCCAGGGAGGACCTAGCTTGGCAGTTTGGGCTGGACTGTTCCCCTGAGGCACAGGGTCAAGACTGATTTGCATATGGCTAGGTTCAAACTGGAATGGCATGGTGAGCTAAACAAGATGGATTTAGGCCCAGATCTCTGTACTGGGGTGAATGTATGACATTGTTCCTCATTCTGTCCATCAACTGTTGTTTTTGCATTTGTCACCCCGAGTGGTATGGGTATGCCCATACGTGGGTCCCGTGCTCTCCATGCCACTGGAATCAAGCTTTCCTGGCTGAAGAGTGGTGAAACCCCAAAAGCGGTCCTAGGATGCTTGTTTCCAGTCCAGGGAGGACCTAGCTTGGCAGTTTGGGCTGGACTGTTGCCATGAGGCACAGGGTCAAGACTGATTTGCATTTGGCTAGGTTCAAACTGGAATGGCATGGTGAGCTAAACAAGATGGATTTAGGCCCAGATCTCTGTACTGGGGTGAATGTATGACATTGTACCTCATTCTGTCCATCAACTGTTGTTTTTGCATTTGTCGTCCCGAGTGGTACGGGTATGCCCAGACGTGGGTCCCGTGCTCTCCATGCCACTGGAATCAAGCTATCCTGGCTGAAGAGGGGTGAAACCCCGAATCCGGTCCTAGTATGCTTGTTTCCAGTGCAGGGATGACCTGGCTTGGCAGATCGGGCTGGACTGTTCCCATGAGGCACAGGGTCAAGAGTGATTTGCATATGGCTAGGTTGAAACTGGAATGGCATGGTGAGCAAAAAAAGATGGATTTAGGCCCAGATCTCTGTACTGGGGTGAATGTATGACATTGTTCTGCATTCTGTCCATCAACTGTTGTTTTTGCATTTGTCACCCCGAGTGGTATGGGTATGCCCAGACGTAGGTCCCGTGCTCTCCATGATTCTGGAATCAAGCTTTCCTGGCTGAAGAGGGGTGAAACCCCGAAACCGGTCCTAGGATTCTTGTTCCCAGTCCAGGGAGGACCTGGCTTGGCAGTTCGGGCTGGACTGTTCCCATGAGGCAGAGGGTCAAGCCTGATTTGCAAATGGCTAGGTTCAAACTGAAATGCCACGGTGAGCAAAAGAACAATGTATTTAGGCCCAGATCTCTGTACTGGGGTGAATGTATGACATTGTTCTGTATTCTGTCCAACAACTGCTGTTTTTGCATTTATCACCCCGAGTGGTACGGGTATGCCCAGACGTGGGTCCCGAGCTCTCCATGCCACTGGAATCAAGCTATCCTGGCTGAAGAGGGGTGAAACCCCGAAACCGGTCCTAGGATGCTTGCTTCCAGTCCAGGGAGGAGCTGACTTGGCAGTTCGGGCTGGACTGTTCCAATGAGGCACAGGGTCAAGACTGATTTGCATATGGCTAGGTTCAAACTGGAATGGCATGGTGAGCAAAAAAAACGATGGATTTAGGCCCAGATCTCTGTACTGGGGTGAATGTATGACATTGTTCTGCATTCTGTCCATCAACTGTTGTTTTTGCATTTGTCACCCCGAGTGGTACGGGTATGCCCAGACATGGGTCCCGTGCTCTGAATGTCACTGGAATCAAGCTATCCTGGCTGAAGAGGGTTGTAACCCTGAAACCGGTTCTAGGATGCTTTTTTCCAGTCCAGGGAAGACCTGGCTTCGCAGCTCGGGCTGGACTGTTCCCATAAGGCATAGGGTCAAGACTGATTTGCATATGGCTAGGTTTGAACTAGAATGGCATGGTGAGCAAAAAAATGATGGATTTAGGCCCAGATCTCTGTACTGGGGTGACTGTATGACACAGTTCTTCATTCTGTCCATCAACTGTTGTTTTTGTATTTGTCACCCCGAGTGGTACGGGTATGACCAGACGTGGCTCCCGTGCTCTCCGTGCCACTGGAATAAAGCTATCCTGGTTGAAGAGGGGTGAATCCCCGAAACCGGTCCTAGGATACTTGTTTCCAGTCAAGGGAAGACCTGGCTTGGCAGTACGGGCTGGACTGTTCCCATGAGGCACAGGGTCAAGACTGATTTGCATATGGCTAGGTTCAAACAGGAATGGCATGGTGAGCAAAAAAACGATGGATTTAGGCCCAGATCTCTGTACCGGGGTGAATGTATGACATTTTTCTGCATTCTGTCCATCAATTTTTGTTTTTGCATTTGTCACCCCGAGTGGTACTTGTATGCCCAGACGTGTGTCCCTTGCTCTCCATGCCACTGGAATCAAGCTATCCTGGCTGAAGAGGGGTGAAACCCCGAAACCGGTCTAAGGATTCTTGTTCCCAGTCCAGGGAGGACCTGGCTTGGCAGTTCGGGCTGGACTGTTCCCATGAGGCAAAGGGTCAAGCCTGATTTGCAAATGGCTAGGTTCAAACTGAAATGCCACAGTGAGCAAAAAAACTATGTATTTAGGCCCAGATCTCTGTACTGGGGTGAGTGTATGACATTGTTCTGCATTCTGTCCATCAACTGTTGTTTTTGCATTTGTCACCCCGAGTGGTACGGGTATGCCCAGACGTGGGTCCCGTGCTCTCCATGATACTGGAATCAAGCTATTCTGGCTGAAGAGGGTTGAAACCCCGAAAGAGTGCCTAGGCTGCTTTTTTCCAGTCCAGGGAGGACCTGGCTTGGCAGATCGGGCTGGACTGTTCCCATAAGGCATAGGGTCAAGACTGATTTGCATATGGCTAGGTTTAAACTAGAATGGCACGGTGAGCAAAAAAACGATGGATTTAGGCCCAGATCTCTGTACTTTGGTGAATGTATGACATTGTTCTGCATTTTGTCCATCAACTGTTGTTTTTGCATTTGTCACCCCGAGTGGTACGGGTATGACCAGACGTGGGTCCCGTGCTCTCTGTGCCACTGGAATCAAGCTATCCTGGTTGAAGAAGGGTGAAACCCCGAAACCAGTCCTAGGATGCTTGTTTCCAGTCCAGGGGGGACCTGGCTTGGCAGTTCGGCTGGACTGTTCCCATGAGGCACAGGGTCAAGACTGATTTGCATATGGCTTGGTTCAAACTGGAATGGCATGGTGAGCAAAAAAACGATGGATTTAGGCCCAGATCTCTCTACGGTGGTAAGTGTATGACATTGTTCTGCATTCTGTCCATCAACTGTTGTTTTTGCATTTGTCACCCCGAGTGGTATGGGTATGCCCAGACGTGGGTCCCGTGCTCTCCATGCCACTGGAATCAAGCTTTCCTGGCTAAAGAGTGGTGAAACCCCAAAAGCGGTCCTAGGATGCTTGTTTCCAATCCAGGGAGGACCTAGCTTGGCAGTTTGGGCCGGACTGTTGCCATGAAGCACAG
Source organism: Triturus cristatus (assembly GCF_964204655.1). NCBI lineage: Eukaryota > Metazoa > Chordata > Amphibia > Caudata > Salamandridae > Triturus > Triturus cristatus. Next base: position 2,081,701 of record NW_028187462.1, read on the forward strand.
GTTCAAGACTGATGTGCATTTGGCTAGGTTCAAACTGAAATGGCATGGTGAGCTAAACAAGATGGATTTAGGCCCAGATCTCTGTACTGGGGTGAATGTATGACATTGTTCCTCATTCTGTCCATCAACTGTTGTTTTTGCATTTGTCGCCCCGAGTTGTACGGGTATGCCAAGACGTGGGTTCCGTGCTCTCCATGCCACTGGAATCAAGCTATCCTGGCTGAAGAGGGGTGAAACCCCGAATCCGGTCCTAGTATGCTTGTATCCAGTGCAGGTATGACCTGGCTTGGCAGTTCGGGCTGGACTTTTCCCATGAGGCACAGGGTCAAGAGTGATTTGCATATGGCTAGGTTGAAACTGGAATGGCATGGTGAGCAAAAAAAGATGGATTTAGGCCCAGATCTCTGTACTGGGGTGAATGTATGACATTGTTCTGCATTCTGTCCATCAACTGTTGTTTTTGCATTTGTCACCCCGAGTGGTACGGGTATGCCCAGACGTGGGTCCCGTGCTCTCCATGCTTCTGGAATCAAGCTTTCCTGGCTGAAGAGGGGTGAAACCCCGAAACCGGTCTTAGTAGTCTTGTTCCCAGTCCAGGGAGGACCTGGCTTGGCAGTTCGGGCTGGACTGTTCCCATGAGGCAAAGGGTCAAGCCTGATTTGCAAATGGCTAGGTTAAAACTGAAATGCCACGGTAAGCAAAAAAACGATGTATTTAGGCCCAGATCTCTGTACTGGGGTGAGTGTATGACATTGTTCTGCATTCTGTCCATCAACTGTTGTTTTTGCATTTGTCACCCCGAGTGGTACGGGTATGCTCAGACGTGGGTCCCGTGCTTTCCATGCTTCTGGAATCAAGCTATCCTGGCTGAAGAGGGGTGAAACCCCGAAACCGGTCCTAGGATGCTTGCTTCCAGTCCAGGGAGGAGCTGACTTGGCAGTTCGGGCTGGACTGTTCCAATGAGGCACAGGGTCAAGACTGATTTGCATATGGCTAGGTTCAAACTGGAATGGCATGGTGAGCAAAAAAACGATGGATTTAGGCCCAGATCTCTGTACTGGGGTGAATGTATGACATTGTTCTGCATTCTGTCCATCAACTGTTGTTTTTGCATTTGTCTCCCCGAGTGGTATGGGTATGCCCAGACGTGGGTCCCGTGCTCTGAATGTCACTGGAATCAAGCTATCCTGGCTGAAGAGGGTTGTAACCCCGAAACCGGTTCTAGGATGCTTGTTTCCAGTCCAGGGAGGTCCTGGCTTCGCAGCTCGGGCTGGACTGTTCCCATAAGGCATAGGGTCAAGACTGATTTGCATATGGCTAGGTTTAAACTAGAATGGCATGGTGAGCAAAAAAATGATGGATTTAGGCCCAGATCTCTGTACTGGGGTGAATGTATGACACTGTTCTTCATTCTGTCCATCAACTGTTGTTTTTGCATTTGTCACCCCGAGTGGTACGGGTATGACCAGACGTGGCTCCCGTGCTCTCCGTGCCACTGGAATAAAGCTATCCTGGTTGAAGAGGGAAGAAACTCCGAAACCAGTCCTAGGATGCTTGTTTCCAGTCCAGGGGGGACCTGGCTTGGCAGTTCGGGCTGGACTGTTCCCATGAGGCACAGGGTCAAGACTCATTTGCATATGGCTAGGTTCAAACTGGAATGGCATGGTGAGCAAAGAAAAAGATGGATTTAGGCCCAGATCTCTGTACTGTGGTGAGTGTATGACATTGTTCTGCATTCTGTCCATCAACTGTTGTTTTTGCATTTGTCACCCTGAGTGGTACGTGTATGCCCAGACGTGTGTCCCGTGCTCTCCATGCCACTGGAATCAAGCTATCCTGGCTGAAGAGGGGTGAAACCCCAAAACCGGTCCTAGGATGCTTGTTTCCAGTCCATGGAAGACCGGGCTTGGCAGTTCGGGCTGGACTGTTCTCATGAGGCAGAGGTTCAAGACTGATTTGCATATGGCTAGGTTCAAACTGGTATGGCATGGTGAGCAAAAAAATGATGGATTTAGGCCCAGATCTCAGTACTGGGGTGAAAGTATGACATTGTTCTGCATTCTGTCCATCAACTGTTGTTTTTGCATTTGTCACCCCGAGTGGTACGGGTATGCCCAGACGTGGGTCCCGTGCTCTCCATGATACTGGAATCAAGCTATCCTGGCTGAAGAGGGTTGAAACCCCGAAAGCGGTCCTAGGCTGCTTTTTTCCAGTCCAGGGAGGATCTGGCTTGGCAAATCGGGCTGGACTGTTCCCATAAGGCATAGGGTCAAGACTGATTTGCATATGGCTAGGTTTAAACTAGAATGGCATGGCGAGCAAAAAAACAATGGATTTAGGCCCAGATCTCTGTACTTTGGTGAATGTATGACATTGTTCTGCATTCTGTCCATCAAATGTTGTTTTTGCATTTGTCAACCCGATTGGTACGGGTATGCCCAGACGTGGGTCCCGTGCTCTCCATGCCACTGGAATCAAGCTATCCTGGCTGAAGAGGGGTGAAACCCCGAAAGCGGTCCTTGGATGCTTTTTTCCAGTCCAGGGAGGACCTGGCTTGGCAGTTCGGGCTGGACTGTTCCCATAAGGCATAGGGTCAAGACTGATTTGCATATGGCTAGGTTCAAACTGGAATGGCATGGTGAGCTAAACAAGATGGATTTAGGCCCAGATCTCTGTACAGGGGTGAATGTATGACATTGATCTGCATTCTTTCCATCAACTGTTGTTTTTGCATTTGTCACCCCGAGTGGTCCGTTTATGCCCAGACGTGGGTCCCGTGCTCTCCATGCCACTGGAATCAAGCTATCCTGGCTGAAGAGGGGTGAAACCCTGAATCCGGTCCTAGTATGCTTGTCTCCAGTCCAGGGATGACCTGGCTTGGCAGTTCGGGCTTGACTGTTCCCATGAGGCACAGGGTCAAGACTGATTTGCATATGGCTAGGTTGAAACTGGAATGGCATGGTGAGCAAAAAAAGATGGATTTAGGCCCAGATCTCTGTACTGGGGTGAGTGTATGACAGTGTTCTGCATTCTGTCCATGAACTGTTGTTTTTGCATTTGTCACCCCGAGTGGTACGGGTATGCCTAGACGTGGGTCCCGTGCTCTCAATGCCACTGGAATCAAGCTATCCTGGCTGAAGAGGGGTGAAACCGCAAAACCGGTTCTAGGATTCTTGTTTCCAGTCCAGGGAGGACTTGGCTTGGGAGTTCGGGTTGGACTGTTCCCATGAGGCACAGGGTGAAGCCTGATTTGCATATGGCTAGGTTCAAACTGCAATGGCACGGTGAGCAAAAAAACAATGGATTTATGCCCAGATCTCTGTCCTGGGGTGAATGTATGACATTGTTCTGCATTCTGTCCATCAACTGGTGTTTTTGCATTTGTCACCCCGAGTGGTACGGGTATGCCCAGACGTGGGTCCTGTGCTCTCAATGCCACTGGAATCAAGCTATCCTGGCTGAAGAGGGGTGAAACCCCAAAACCGGTTCTAGGATTCTTGTTTCCAGTCCAGGGAGGACTTGGCTTGGGAGTTCGGGTTGGACTGTTCCCATGAGGCACAGGGTGAAGCCTGATTTGCACATTGCTAGGTTCAAACTGCAATCGCACGGTGAGCAAAAAAACAATGGATTTATGCCCAGATCTCTGTCCTGGGGTGAATGTATGACATTGTTCTGCATTCTGTCCATCAACTGTTGTTTTTGCATTTGTCACCCCGAGTGGTACGTTTATGCCCAGACGTGGGTCCCGTGCTCTCCATGCCACTGGAATCAAGCTATCCTGACTGAAGAGTGGTGAAACACCAAAAGCGGTCCTAGGATGCTTGTTTCCAGTCCAGGGAGGACCTAGCTTGGCAGTTTGGGCTGGACTGTTCCCATGAGGCACAGGGTCAAGACTGATTTGCATATGGCTAGGTTCAAACTGGAATGGCATGGTGAGCTAAACAAGATGGATTTAGGCCCAGATCTCTGTACTGGGGTGAATGTATGACACTGTTCTTCATTCTGTCCATCAACTGTTGTTTTTGCATTTGTCACCCCGAGTGGTACGGGTATGACCAGACGTGGCTCCCGTGCTCTCCGTGCCACTGGAAAAAAGCTATCCTGGTTGAAGAGGGATGAAACTCCGAAACCAGTCCTAGGATGCTTGTTTCCAGTCCAGGGGGGACCTGACTTGGCAGTTCGGGCTGGACTGTTCCCATGAGGCACAGGGTCAAGACTCATTTACATATGGCTAGGTTCAAACTGGAATGGCATGGTGAGCAAATAAAAGATGGATTTAGGCCCAGATCTCTGTACTGTGGTGAGTGTATGACATTGTTCAGCATTCTGTCCATCAACTGTTGTTTTTGCATTTGTCACCCCGAGTGGTATGGGTATGTCCAGATGTGGGTCCCGTGCTCTCCATGCCATTGGAATCAAGCTATCCTGGCTGAAGAGGGGTGAATCCCCGAAACCGGTCCTAGGATACTTGTTTCCAGTCCAGGGAGGACCTGGCTTGGCAGTACGGGCTGGACTGTTCCCCTGAGGCACAGGGTCAAGACTGATTTGCATATGGCTAGGTTCAAACTGGTATGGCATGGTGAGCAAAAAAACAATGGATTTAGGCCCAGATCTCTATACTGGGGTGAATGTATGACATTGTTCTGCATTCTGTCCATCAACTGTTGTTTTTGCATTTGTCACCCCGAGTGGTACGGGTATGCCCAGACGTGGCTCCCGTGCTCTCCATGATACTGGAATCAAGCTATCCTGGCTGAAGATGGTTGAAACCCCGAAAGCGGTCCTAGTCTGCTTTTTTCCAGTCCAGGGAGGTCCTGGCTTGGCAGATCGGGCTGGACTGTTCCCATAAGGCATAGGGTCAAGACTGATTTGCATATGGATAGGTTGAAACTGGAATGGCATGGTGAGCAAAAAAAGATGGATTTAGGCCCAGATCTCTGTACTGGGGTGAGTGTATGACAGTGTTCTGCATTCTGTCCATGAACTGTTGTTTTTGCATTTGTCACCCCGAGTGGTACGGGTATGCCTAGACGTGGGTCCCGTGCTCTCAATGCCACTGGAATCAAGCTATCCTGGCTGAAGAGGGGTGAAACCCCAAAACCGGTTCTAGGATTCTTGTTTCCAGTCCAGGGAGGACTTGGCTTGGGAGTTCGGGTTGGATTGTTCCCATGAGGCACAGGGTGAAGCCTGATTTGCATATGGCTAGGTTCAAACTGCAATGGCACGGTGAGCAAAAAAACAATGGATTTATGCCCAGATCTCTGTCCTGGGGTGAATGTATGACATTGTTCTGCATTCTGTCCATCAACTGGTGTTTTTGCATTTGTCACCCCGAGTGGTACGTTTATGCCCAGACGTGGGTCCCGTGCTCTCCATGCCACTGGAATCAAGCTATCCTGACTGAAGAGTGGTGAAACCCCAAAAGCGGTCCTAGGATGCTTGTTTCCAGTCCAGGGAGGACCTAGCTTGGCAGTTTGGGCTGGACTGTTCCCATGAGGCACAGGGTCAAGACTGATTTGCATATTTCTAGGTTCAAACTGGAATGGCATAGTGAGCTAAACAAGATGGATCTAGGCCCAGATCTCTGTACTGGGGTGAATGTATGACATTGTTCCTCATTCTGTCCATCAACTGTTGTTTTTGCATTTGTCACCCCGAGTGGTACGGGTATGCCTAGACGTGGGTCCCGTGCTCTCCATGCCACTGGAATCAAGCTATCCTGGCTGAAGAGGGGTGAAACCCCGAATCCGGTCCAAGTATGCTTGTCTCCAGCCCAGGGATGACCTGGCTTGGCAGTTCGGGCTGGACTGTTCCCATGAGGCACAGGGTCAAGACTGATTTGCATATGGCTAGGTTGAAACTGGAATGGCTTGGTGAGCAAAAAAAGATGGATTTAGGCCCAGATCTCTGTACTGGGGTGAGTGTATGACAGTGTACTGCATTCTGTCCATCAACTGTTGTTTTTGCATTTGTCACCCCGAGTGGTACGGGTATGCCCAGATGTGGGTCCCATGCTCTCCATGCCACTGGAATCAAGCTATCCTGGCTGAATAGGGGTGAAACTCCGAAACCGGTCCAGGGATGCTTGTTTCCAGTCCAGGCAAGACCTGACTTCGCAGTTCGGGCTGGACTGTTCCCATGAGGCACAGGGTCAAGACTGATTTGCATATGGCTAGGTTCAAACTGGAATGGCATGGTGAGCAATAAAACAATGGATTTAGGCCCAGATCTCTGTACTGGGGTGAATGTATGACATTGTTCTGCATGTTGTCCATCAACTGTTGTTTTTGCATTTGTCACCCCGAGTGGTACGGGTATGCCCAGACGCGGGTCCTGTGCTCTCCATGCCACTGGAATCAAGCTATCCTGGCTGAAGAGGGGTGAAACCCCAAAACCAGTTCTAGGATTCTTGTTCCCAGTCCAGGGAGGAACTGGCTTGGGAGTTCTGACAGGACTGTTTCCATGAGGAACAGGGTCAAGACTGATTTGCAAATGGCTAGGTTCAAACAGGAATGGCATGGTGAGCAAAAAACGATGGATTTAGGCCCAGATCTCTGTACTGGGGTGAATGTATGACATTTTTCTGCATTCTGTCCATCAACTGTTGTTTTTGCATTTGTCACCCCGAGTGGTACGTGTACGCCCAGACGTGGCTCCGGTGCTCTCAATACCACTGGAATCACGCTATCCTGGCTGAAGAGGGGTGAAACCCCGAAACCGGTCTTACTATTCTTGTTCCCAATCCAGGGAGGACCTGGCTTGGCAGTTCGGGCTGGATTGTTCCCATGAGGCACAGGGTCAAGCCTGATTTTCATATGGCTAGATTCACACTGCAATGGCACGGTGAGCAAAAAAACGATGGATTTAGGCCCAGATCTCGGTACTGGGGTGAGTGTATGACATTGTTCTGCATTCTGTCCATCAACTGTTGTTTTTGCATTTGTCAACCCGAGTGGTACGTGTACGCCCAGATGTGGCTCCGGTGCTCTCAATACCACTAGAATCACGCTATCCTGGCTGAAGAGTGGTGAAACCCCGAAAGCGGTCCTAGGATGCTTGTTTCCAGTCCAGGGAGGACCTAGCTTGGCAGTTTGGGCTGGACTGTTCCCATGAGGCACAGGGTCAAGACTGATTTGCACATGGCTAGGCTCAAACTGGAATGGCATGGTGAGGTAAACAAAATGGATTTAGGCCCAGATCTCTTTACTGGGGTGAGTGTATGACATTGTTCTGCATTCTGTCCATCAACTGTTGTTTTTGCATTTGTCACCCCGAGTGGTACCTGTATGCCCAGACGTGGGTCCCGTGCTCTCCATGCCACTGGAATCAAGCTATCCTGGCTGAAGAGGGGTGAAACCCCGAAACTGGTCTTAGGATTCTTGTTCCCAGTCCAGGGAGGACCTGGCTTGGCAGTTCGGGCTGGACTGTTCCCTTGAGGCACAGGGTCAAGGCTGATTTGGATATGGCTAGGTTCACACTGCAATGGCACAGTGAGCAAAAAAACGAAGGATTTAGGCCCAGATCTCTGTACTGGGGTGAGTGTATGACATTGTTCTGCATTCTGTCCATCAACTGTTGTTTTTGCATTTGTCACCCCGAGTGGTACGGGTATGCCCAGACGTGGGTCCCGTGCTCTCCATGCCAGTGGAATCAAGCTATCCTGGCTGAAGAGGGGTGAAACCCCGAAAGCGGTCTTAGGATGCTTTTTTCCAGTCCATGGAGGACCTGGCTTGGCAGTTCGGGCTGGACTGTTTCCATGAGGCATAGGGTCAAGACTGATTTGCATATGGCTAGGGTTAAACTAGAATGGCATGGTGAGCAAAAGAAAGATGGATTTAGGCCCAGATCTCTGTACTGGGGTGAATGTATGACATTGTTCTGCATTCTGTCCATCAACTTTTGTTTTTGCATTTTTCACCCGGAGTGGTACGGGTATGCCCAGACGTGGGTCCGGTGCTCTCCATGCCACTGGAATCCAGCTATCCTGGCTGAAGAGGGGTGAAACCCCGAAACCGGTCTTAGGATTCTTGTTCCCAGTCCAGGGAGGACCTGGCTTGGCAGTTCGGTCTGCACTGTTCCCATGAGGCACAGAGTCAAGGCTGATTTGGATATGGCTAGTTTCACACTGCAATGGCACGGTGAGCAAAAAAACGATGGATTTAGGCACAGATCTCTGTACTGGGGTGAGTGTATGACATTGTTCTGCATTCTGTCCATCAACTGTTGTTTTTGCTTTTGTCACCTCGAGTGATACGGGTATGCCCAGACGTGGGTCCCGTGCTCTCCATGCCACTGGAATCAAGCTATCCTGGCTGAAGTGGGGTGAAACCCTGAAACCGGCCCTAGAATGCTTGTTTACAGTCCAAGGAGACCTGGCTTGGCAGTTCGGGCTGGACTTTTCCCATGAGGCACAGGGTCAAGACTGATTTGCATATGCCTAGGTTCAAACTGGAATGGCATGGTGAGCAAAAAAACGATGGATTTAGGCCCAGATCTCTGTACTGGGGTGAGTGTATGACATTGTTCTGCATTCTGTCCTTCAACTGTTGTTTTTGCATTTGTCACCCCGAGTGGTACGGGTATGCCCAGAAGTGGGTCCCGTGCTCTCCATGCCACTGGAATCAAGCTATCCTGGCTGAAGAGGGGTGAAACCCCGAAACCGGTCCTAGGATGCTTGTTTCCAGTCCAGGGAGGACCTGGCTTGGCAGTTCGGGCTGGACTGTTCCCATGAGGCACAGGGTCAAGACTGATTTGCATATGGCTAGGTTCAAACAGGAATGGCATGGTGAGCAAGAAAATGATGGATTTAGGCCCAGATCTCTGTACTGGGGTAAATGTATGACATTTTTCAGCATTCTGTCCATCAACTGTTGTATTTGCATTTGTCACCCCGAGTGGTACGGGTATGCCCATACGTGGGTCCGGTGCTTTCAATGCCACTGGAATCAAACTATCCTGGCTGAAGAGTGGTGAAACCCCGAAACCGGTCCTAGGATGCTTGTTTCCAGTCCAGGGAGGAACTAGTTTGGCCGTTCGGGTTGAACTGTTCCCATGAGGCACAGGGTCAAGACTGATTTGCATATGGCTAGGTTTAAACTAGAATGGCATGGTGAGCAAAAGAAAGATGGATTTAGGCCCAGTTCTCTGTACTGGGGTGAATGTATGACATTGTTCTGCATTCTGTCCATCAACTGTTGTTTTTGCATTTTTCACCCCGAGTGGTACGGGTATGCCCAGACGTGGGTCCCGTGCTCTCCATGCCACTGGAATCAAGCTATCCTGGCTGAAGAGGGGTGAAACCCCGAAACCAGTCTTAGGATTCTTGTTCCCAGTCCAGGGAGGTCCTGGCTTGGCAGTTCGGGCTGGACTGTTCCCATGAGGCATAGGGTCAAGCCTGATTTGCATATGTCTAGGTTCAAACTGCATGGGCACGGTGAGCAAAAAAACGATGGATTTAGGCTCAGATCTTTGTACTGGCGAGTGAGTGTATGACATTGTTCTGCATTCTGTCCATCAACTGTTGTTTTTGCATTTGTCACCCCGACTCGTACGGGTATGCCCAGACGTGGGTCCCGTGCTCTCAATGCCACTGGAATCAAGCTATCCTGGCTGAAGAGGGTTGAAACCCCGAAACCGGTTCTAGGATTCTTGTTTCCAGTCCAGGGAGGACCTGGCTTGGCAGTTCGGGCTGGACTTTTCCCATAAGGCATAGGGTCAAGACTGATTTGCATATGGCTTGGTTTAAACTAGAATGGCATGGTGAGCAAAAAAACGATGGATTTAGGCCCAGACCTCTGTACTGGGGTGAATGTATGACATTGGTCTTCATTCTGTCCATCAACTGTTGTTTTTGCTTTTGTCACCTCGAGTGATACGGGTATGCCCAGACGTGGGTCCCGTGCTCTCCATGCCACTGGAATCAAGCTATCCTGGCTGAAGAGGGGTGAAACCCCAAAACCGGTCCTAGGATGCTTGTTTCCAGTCCAGGGAAGACCTGGCTTGGCAGTTCGGGCTGGACTGTTCCCATGAGGCAGAGGTTCAAGACTGATTTGCATATGGCTAGGTTCAAACTGGTATGGCATGGTGAGCAAAAAAACGATGGATTTAGGCCCAGATCTCTGTACTGGGGAGAATGTATGACATTGTTCTGCATTCTGTCCATCAACTGTTGTTTTTGCATTTGTCACCCCGAGTGGTATGGGTATGCCCAGACGTGGGTCCCGTGCTCTCCATGATACTGGAATCAAGCTATCCTGGCTGAAGAGGGTTGAAACCCCGAAAGACGTCCTCGGCTGCTTTTTTCCAGTCCAGAGAGGACCTGGCTTGGCAGATCGGGCTGGACTGTTCCCATAAGGCATAGGGTCAAGACTGATTTGCATATGGCTAGGTTTAAACTAGAATGGCACGGTGAGCAAAAAAACGATGGATTTAGGCCCAGATCTCTGTACTTTGGTGAATGTATGACATTGTTCTGCATTCTGTCCATCAACTGTTGTTTTTGCATTTGTCACCCCGAGTGGTACGGGTATGACCAGACGTGGGTCCCGTGCTCTCCGTGCCACTGGAATCAAGCTATCCTGGTTGAAGAGGGTTGAAACCCCGAAACCAGTCCTAGGATGCTTGTTTCTTGTCCAGGGGGGACCTGGCTTGGCAGTTCGGGCTGGACTGTTCCCATGAGGCACAGGGTCAAGACTGATTTGCATATGGCTAGGTTCAAACTGGAATGGCATGGTGAGCAAAGAAACGATGGATTTAGGCCCAGATCTCTGTACTGTGGTGAGTGTATGACATTGTTCTGCATTCTGTCCATCAACTGTTGTTTTTGCATTTGTCACCCAGAGTGGTATGGGTATGCCCAGACGTGGGTCCCGTGCTCTCCATGCCACTGGAATCAAGCTTTCCTGGCTGAAGAGTGGTGAAACCCCAAAAGCGGTCCTAGGATGCTTGTTTCCAGTCCAGGGAGGACCTAGCTTGGCAGTTTGGGCTGGACTGTTGCCATGAGGCACAGGGTCAAGACTGATTTGCATTTGGCTAGGTTCAAACTGGAATGGCATGGTGAGCTAAACAAGATGGATTTAGGCCCAGATCTCTTTACTGGGGTGAATGTATGACATTGTTCCTCATTCTGTCCATCAACTGTTGTTTTTGCATTTGTCACCCCGAGTGGTACGGGTATGCCCAGACGTGGGTCCCGTGCTCTCCATGCTTCTGGAATCAAGCTTTCCTGGCTGAAGAGGGGTGAAACCCCGAAACCGGTCTTAGGATTCTTGTTCCCAGTCCAGGGAGGACCTGGTTTGGCAGTTCGGGCTGGACTGTTCCCATGAGGCAAAGGGTCAAGCCTGATTTGCAAATGGCTAGGTTCAAACTGAAATGGCACGGTGAGCAAAAAACCAATGTATTTAGTCCCAGATCTCTGTACTGGGGTGAGTGTATGACATTGTTCTGCATTCTGTTCATCAACTGTTGTTTTTGCATTTGTCACCCCGAGTGGTACGGGTATGCCCAGACGTGGGTCCCGTGCTCTCCATGCCACTGGAATCAAGCTATCCTGGCTGAAGAGGGGTGAAACCATGAAACCGGTCCTAGGATGCTTGCTTCCAGTCCAGGGAGGAGCTGACTTGGCAGTTCGGGCTGGACTGTTCCAATGAGGCACAGGGTCAAGACTGATTTGCATATGGCTAGGTTCAAACTGGAATGGCATGGTGAGCAAAAAAACGATGGATTTAGGCCCAGATCTCTGTACTGTGGTGAATATATGACACTGTTCTGCATTCTGTCCATCAACTGTTGTTTTTGCATTTGTCACCCCGAGTGGTACGGGTATGCGCAGACGTGGGTCCCGTGCTCTCAATGGCCCTGGAATCAAGCTATCCTGGTTGAAGAGGGGTGAAACCCCGAAACCAGTCCTAGGATGCTTGTTTCCAGTCCAGGGGGGACCTGGCTTGGCAGTTCGGGCTATACTGTTCCCAAGAGGCACAGGGTCAAGACTTATTTGCATATGGCTAGGTTCAAACTGGAATGGCATGGTGATCAAAAAAACAATGGATTTAGGCCCAGATCTCTGTACTGTGGTGAATGTATGACATTGTTCTGCATTCTGTCCATCAACTGTTGTTTTTGCATTTGTTACCCCGAGTGGTACGGGTATGCCCAGATGTGGGTCCCGTGCTCTCCATGCCATTGGAATCAAGCTATCCTGGCTGAAGAGGGGTGAATCCCCAAACCGGTCCTAGGATACGTGTTTCCAGTCCAGGGAGGACCTGGCTTGGCAGTACGGGCTGGACTGTTCCCATGAGGCACAGGGTCAAGACTGATTTGCATATGGCTAGGTTCAAACAGGAATGGCATGGTGAGCAAAAAGACGATGGATTTAGGCCCAGATCTCTGTACCGGGGTGAATGTATGACATTTTTCTGCATTCTGTCCATCAACTGTTGTTTTTGCATTTGTCACCCCGAGTGGTACTGGTATGACCAGACATGTGTCCTGTGCTCTCCATGCCACTGGAATCAAGCTATCCTGGCTGAAGAGGGGTGAAACCCCAAAACCGGTCCTAGGATGCTTGTTTCCAGTCCAGGGAAGACCTGGCTTGGCAGTTCGGGCTGGACTGTTCCCCTGAGGCAAAGGGTCAAGACTGATTTGCATATGGCTAGGTTGAAACTGGAATAGCATGGTGAGCAAAGCAAGATGGATTTAGGCCCAGATCTCTGTACTGGGGTGAATGTATGACATTATTCTTCATTCTGTCCATCAACTGTTGTTTTTGTATTTGTCACCCCGAGTGGTACGGGTATGCCCAGACGTGTGTCCCATGCTCTCCATGCCACTGGAATCAAGCTATCCTGGCTGAAGAGGGGTGAAACCCCAAAACCGGTCCTAGGATGCTTGTTTCCAGTCCAGGGAAGACCTGGCTTGGCAGTTCGGGCTGGACTGTTCCCATGAGGCAGAGGTTCAAGACTGATTTGCATATGGCTAGGTTCAAACTGGTATGGCATGGTGAGCAGAAAAACGATGGATTTAGGCTCAGATCTCTGTACTGGGGAGAATGTATGACCTTGTACTGCATTCTATCCATCAACTGTTGTTTTTGCATTTGTCACCCCGAGTGGTACGGGTATGCCCAGACGTGGGTCCCGTGCTCTCCATGATACTGGAATCAAGTTATCCTGGCTGAAGAGGGTTGAAACCCCGAAAGAGGTCCTAGGCTGCTTTTTTCCAGTCCAGGGAGTACCTGGCTTGGCAGATCGGGCTGGACTGTTCCCATAAGGCATAGGGTCAAGACTGATTTGCATATGGCTAGGTTTAAACTAGAATGGCACGGTGGGCAAAAAAACGATGGATTTAGGCCCAGATCTCTGTACTTTGGTGAATGTATGACATTGTTCTGAATTCTGTCCATCAACTGTTGTTTTTGCATTTGTCACCCCGAGTGGTACGGGTATGACCAGACGTGGGTCCCGTGCTCTCCGTGCCACTGGAATCAAGCTATCCTGGTTGAAGAGGGTTGAAACCCCGAAACCAGTCCTAGGATGCTTGTTTCCAGTCCAGGGGGGACCTGGCTTGGCAGTTCGGGCTGGACTGTTCCCAAGAGGCACAGGGTCAAGACTCATTTGCATATGGCTAGGTTCAAACTGGAATGGCATGGTGAGCAAAAAAACGATGGATTTAGGCCCAGATCTCTGTACTTTGGTGAGTGTATGACATTGTTCTGCATTCTGACCATCAACTGTTGTTTTTGCATTTGTCACCCAGAGTGGTATGGGTATGCCCAGACGTGGGTCCCGTGCTCTCCATGCCACTGGAATCAAGCTATCCTGGCTGAAGAGGGGTGAAACCATGAAGCCGGTCCTAGGATGCTTGCTTCCAGTCCAGGGAGGAGCTGACTTGGCAGTTCGGGCTGGACTGTTCCAATGAGGCACAGGGTCAAAACTGATTTGCATATGGCTAGGTTCAAACTGGAATGGCATGGTGAGCAAAAAAATGATGGATTTAGGCCCAGATCTCTGTACTGGGGTGAATGTATGACATTGTTCTGCATTCTGTCCATCAACTGTTGTTTTTGCATTTGTCACCCCGAGTGGTACGGGTATGCCCAGACGTGGGTCCCGTGCTCTCAATGGCCCTGGAATCAAGCTATCCTGGTTGAAGAGGGGTGAAACCCCGAAACCAGTCCTAGGATGCTTGTTTCCAGTCCAGGGGGGACCTGGCTTGGCAGTTCGGGCTGTACTGTTCCCATGAGGCACAGGGTCAAGACTGATTTGCATATGGCTAGGTTCAAACTGGAATGGCATGGTGAGCAAAAAAACAATGGATTTAGGCCCAGATCTCTGTACTGTGGTGAATGTATGACATTGTTCTGCATTCTGTCCATCAATTGTTGTTTTTGCATTTGTTACCCCGAGTGGTACGGGTATGCCCAGATGTGGGTCCCGTGCTCTCCATGCCATTGGAATCAAGCTATCCTGGCTAAAGAGGGGTGAATCCCCAAACCGGTCCTAGGATACGTGTTTCCAGTCCAGGGAGGACCTAGCTTGGCAGTTTGGGCTGGACTGTTGCCATGAGGCACAGGGTCAAGACTGATTTGCATTTGGCTAGGTTCAAACTGGAATGGCATCGTGAGCTAAACAAGATGGATTTAGGCCCAGATCTCTGTACTGGGGTGAATGTATGACATTGTACCTCATTCTGTCCATCAACTGTTGTTTTTGCATTTGTCGCCCCGAGTGGTACGGGTATGCCCAGACGTGGGTCCCGTGCTCTCCATGCCACTGGAATCAAGCTATCCTGGCTGAAGAGGGGTGAAACCCCGAATCCGGTCCTAGTATGCTTGTTTCCAGTGCAGGGATGACCTGGCTTGGCAGTTCGGGCTGGACTGTTCCCATGAGGCACAGGGTCAAGAGTGATTTGCATATGGCTAGGTTGAAACTGGAATGGCATGGTGAGCAAAAAAAGATGGATTTAGGCCCAGATCTCTGTACTGGGGTGAATGTATGACATTGTTCTGCATTCTGTCCATCAACTGTTGTTTTTGCATTTGTCACCCCGAGTGGTACGGGTATGCCCAGACGTGGGTCTCGTGCTCTCCATGATTCTGGAATCAAGCTTTCCTGGCTGAAGAGGGGTGAAAACCCGAAACCGGTCTTAGGATTCTTGTTCCCAGTCCAGGGAGGACCTG
Organism: Triturus cristatus; assembly: GCF_964204655.1. Lineage (NCBI taxonomy): Eukaryota > Metazoa > Chordata > Amphibia > Caudata > Salamandridae > Triturus > Triturus cristatus. The sequence continues at coordinate 2,096,876 of NW_028187462.1, forward strand.
GCTTGGCAGTTCGGGCTGGACTGTTCCCATGAGGCAAAGGGTCAAGCCTGATTTGCAAATGGCTAGGTTCAAACTGAAATGCCACGGTGAGCAAAAAAACGATGTATTTAGGCCCAGATCTCTGTACTGGGGTGAGTGTATGACATTGTTCTGCATTCTGTCCAACAACTGTTGTTTTTGCATTTGTCACCCCGAGTGGTACGGGTATGCCCAGACGTGGGTCCCGTGCTCTCCATGCCACTGGAATCAAGCTATCCTGGCTGAAGAGGGGTGAAACCATGAAACCGGTCCTAGGATGCTTGTTTCCAGTCCAGGGAGGAGCTGACTTGGCAGTTCGGGCTGGACTGTTCCAATGAGGCACAGGGTCAAGACTGATTTGCATATGGCTAGGTTCAAACTGGAATGGCATGGTGAGCAAAAAAACTATGGATTTAGGCCCAGATCTCTGTACTGTGGTGAATGTATGACACTGTTCTGCATTCTGTCCATCAACTGTTGTTTTTGCATTTGTCACCCCGAGTGGTACGGGTATGCGCAGATGTGGGTCCCGTGCTCTCAATGGCCCTGGAATCAAGCTATCCTGGTTGAAGAGGGGTGAAACCCCGAAACCAGTCCTAGGATGCTTGTTTCCAGTCCAGGGGGGACCTGGCTTGGCAGTTCGGGCTATACTGTTCCCATGAGGCACAGGGTCAAGACTGATTTGCATATGGCTAGGTTCAAACTGGAATGGCATGGTGAGCAAAAAAACAATGGATTTAGGCCCAGATCTCTGTACTGTGGTGAATGTATGACATTGTTCTGCATTCTGTCCATCAACTGTTGTTTTTGCATTTGTTACCCCGAGTGGTACGGGTATGCCCAGACGTGTGTCCCATGCTCTCCATGCCACTGGAATCAAGCTATCCTGGCTGAAGAGGGGTGAAACCCCAAAAACGGTCCTAGGATGCTTGTTTCCAGTCCAGGGAAGACCTGGCTTGGCAGTTTGGGCTGGACTGTTCCCAAGAGGCACAGGGTCAAGACTGATTTGCATATGGCTAGGTTCAAACTGGAATGGCAAGGTGAGCAAAAAAACAATGGATTTAGGCCCAGATCTCTGTACTTTGGTGAGTGTATGACATTGTTCTGCATTCTGACCATCAACTGTTGTTTTTGCATTTGTCACCCAGAGTGGTATGGGTATGCCCAGACGTGGGTCCCGTGCTCTCCATGCCACTAGAATCAAGCTTTCCTGGCTGAAGAGTGGTGAAACCCCAAAAGCGGTCCTAGGATGCTTGTTTCCAGTCCAGGGAGGACCTAGCTTGGCAGTTTGGGCTGGACTGTTGCCATGAGGCACAGGGTCAAGACTGATTTGCATTTGGCTAGGTTCAAACTGGAATGGCATGGTGAGCTAAACAAGATGGATTTAGGCCCAGATCTCTGTACTGGGGTGAATGTATGACATTGTTCCTCATTCTGTCCATCAACTGTTGTTTTTGCATTTGTCACCCCGAGTGGTACGGGTATGCTCAGACGTGGGTCCCGTGCTCTCCATGCTTCTGGAATCAAGCTTTCCTGGCTGAAGAGGGGTGAAACCCTGAAACCGGTCTTAGGATTCTTGTTCCCAGTCCAGGGAGGACCTGGCTTGGCAGTTCGGGCTGGACTGTTCCCATGAGGCAAAGGGTCAAGCCTGATTTGCAAATGGCTAGGTTCAAACTGAAATGGCACGGTGAGCAAAAAAACAATGTATTTAGGCCCAGATCTCTGTACAGGGGTGAGTGTATGACATTGTTCTGCATTCTGTTCATCAACTGCTGTTTTTGCATTTGTCACCCCGAGTGGTACGGGTATGCCCAGACGTGGGTCCCGTGCTCTCCATGCCACTGGAATCAAGCTATCCTGGCTGAAGAGGGGTGAAACCATTAAGCCGGTCCTAGGATGCTTGCTTCCAGTCCAGGGAGGAGCTGACTTGGCAGTTCGGGCTGGACTGTTCCAATGAGGCACAGGGTCAAGACTGATTTGCATATGGCTAGGTTCAAACTGGAATGGCATGGTGAGCAAAAAAATTTTGGATTTAGGCCCAGATCTCTGTACTGGGGTGAATGTATGACATTGTTCTGTATTCTGTCCATCAACTGTTGTTTTTGCATTTGTCACCCCGAGTGGTACGTGTATGCCCAGACGTGGGTCCAGTGCTCTCAATGGCCCTGGAATCAAGCTATCCTGGTTGAAGAGGGTTGAAACCCCGAAACCAGTCCTAGGATGCTTGTTTCCAGTCCAGGGGGGACCTGGCTTGGCAGTTCGGGCTATACTGTTCCCATGAGGCACAGGGTCAAGACTGATTTGCATATGGCTAGGTTCAAACTGGAATGGCATGGTGAGCAAAAAAACGATGGATTTAGGCCCAGATCTCTCTACGGTGGTGAGTGTATGACATTGTTCTGCATTCTGTCCATCAACTGTTGTTTTTGCATTTGTCACCCCGAGTGGTACGGGTATGACCAGACATGTGTCCTGTGCTCTCCATGCCACTGGAATCAAGCTATCCTGGCTGAAGAGGGGTGAAACCCCAAAACCGGTCCTAGGAAGCTTGTTTCTAGTCCAGGGAAGACCTGGCTTGGCAGTTCGGGCTGGACTGTTCCCCTGAGGCAAAGGGTCAAGACTGATTTGCAAATGGCTAGGTTGAAACTGGAATGGCATGGTGAGCAAAGCAAGATGGATTTAGGCCCAGATCTCTGTACTGGGGTGAATGTATGACATTATTCTTCATTCTGTCCATCAACTGTTGTTTTTGCATTTGTCACCCCGAGTGGTACGGGTATGCCCAGACGTGTGTCCCATGCTCTCCATGCCACTGGAATCAAGCTATCCTGGCTGAAGAGGGGTGAAACCCCAAAACCGGTCCTAGGATGCTTGTTTCCAGTCCAGGGAAGACCTGGCTTGGCAGTTCGGGCTGGACTGTTCCCATGAGGCAGAGGTTCAAGACTGATTTGCATATGGCTAGGTTCAAACTGGTATGGCATGGTGAGCAAAAAAACAATGGATTTAGGCCCAGATCTCTGTACTGGGGAGAATGTATGACATTGTTCTGCATTCTGTCCATCAACTGTTGTTTTTGCATTTGTCACCCCGAGTGGTTCGGGTATGCCCAGACGTGGGTCCCGTGCTCTCCATGATACTGGAATCAAGTTATCCTGGCTGAAGAGGGTTGAAACCCCGAAAGAGGTCCTAGGCTGCTTTTTTCCAGTCCAGGGAGGACCTGGCTTGGCAGATCGGGCTGGACTGTTCCCATAAGGCATAGGGTCAAGACTGATTTGCATATGGCTAGGTTTAAACTAGAATGGCACGGTGAGCAAAAAAACGATGGATTTAGACCCAGATCTCTGTACTTTGGTGAATGTATGACATTGTTCTGCATTCTGTCCATCAACTGTTGTTTTTGCATTTGTCACCCCGAGTGGTACGGGTATGACCAGATGTGGGTCCCGTGCTCTCCGTGCCACTGGAATCAAGCTATCCTGGTTGAAGAGGGTTGAAACCCCGAAACCAGTCCTAGGATGCTTGTTTCCAGTCCAGGGGGGACCTGGCTTGGCAGTTCGGGCTGGACTGTTCCCATGAGGCACAGGGTCAAGACTGATTTGCATATGGCTAGGTTCAAACTGGAATGGCATGGTGAGCAAAAAAACGATGGATTTAGGCCCAGATCTCTGTACTTTGGTGAGTGTATGACATTGTTCTGCATTCTGACCATCAACTGTTGTTTTTGCATTTGTCACCCAGAGTGGTATGGGTATGCCCAGACGTGGGTCCCGTGCTCTCCATGCCACTGGAATCAAGCTTTCCTGGCTGAAGTGTAGTGAAACCCCAAAAGCGATCCTAGGATGCTTGTTTCCAGTCCAGGGAGGACCTAGCTTGGCAGTTTGGGCTGGACTGTTGCCATGAGGCACAGGGTCAAGACTGATTTGCATTTGGCTATGTTCAAACTGGAATGGCATGGTGAGCTAAACAAGATGGATTTAGGCCCAGATCTCTGTACTGGGGTGAATGTATGACATTGTTCCTCATTCTGTCCATCAACTGTTGTTTTTGCATTTGTCACCCCGAGTGGTACGGGTATGCCCAGACGTGGGTCCCGTGCTCTCCATGCTTCTGGAATCAAGCTTTCCTGGCTGAAGAGGGGTGAAACCCCGAAACCGGTCTTAGGATTCTTGTTCCCAGTCCAGGGAGGACCTGGCTTGGCAGTTCGGGCTGGACTGTTCCCATGAGGCAAAGGGTCAAGCCTGATTTGCAAATGGCTAGGTTCAAACTGAAATGGCACGGTGAGCAAAAAAACAATGTATTTAGGCCCAGATCTCTGTACAGGGGTGAGTGTATGACATTGTTCTGCATTCTGTTCATCAACTGTTGTTTTTGCATTTGTCACCCTGAGTGGTACGGGTATGCCCAGACGTGGGTCCCGTGCTCTCCATGCCACTGGAATCAAGCTATCCTGGCTGAAGAGGGGTGAAACCATGAAGCCGGTCCTAGGATGCTTGCTTCCAGTCCAGGGAGGAGCTGACTTGGCAGTTCGGGCTGGACTGTTCCAATGAGGCACAGGGTCAAGACTGATTTGCATATGGCTAGGTTCAAACTGGAATGGCATGGTGAGCAAAAAAACTATGGATTTAGGCCCAGATCTCTGTACTGGGGTGAATGTATGACATTGTTCTGCATTCTGTCCATCAACTGTTGTTTTTGCATTTGTCACCCCGAGTGGTACGGGTATGCTCAGACGTGGGTCCCGTGCTCTCAATGGCCCTGGAATCAAGCTATCCTGGTTGAAGAGGGGTGAAACCCCGAAACCAGTCCTAGGATGCTTGTTTCCAGTCCAGGGGGGACCTGGCTTGGCATTTCGGGCTATACTGTTCCCATGAGGCACAGGGTCAAGACTGATTTGCATATGGCTAGGTTCAAACAGGAATGGCATGGTGAGCAAAAAGACGATGGATTTAGGCCCAGATCTCTGTACTGGGGTGAATGTATGACATTTTTCTGCATTCTGTCCATCAACTGTTGTTTTTGCATTTGTCACCCCGAGTGGTACGGGTATGACCAGACATGTGTCCTGTGCTCTCCATGCCACTGGAATCAAGCTATCCTGGCTGAAGAGGGGTGAAACCCCAAAACCGGTCCTAGGATGCTTGTTTCTAGTCCAGGGAAGACCTGGCTTGGCAGTTCGGGCTGGACTGTTCCCCTGAGGCAAAGGGTCAAGACTGATTTGCATATGGCTAGGTTGAAACTGGAATGGCATGGTGAACAAAGCAAGATGGATTTAGGCCCAGATCTCTGTACTGGGGTGAATGTATGACATTATTCTTCATTCTGTCCATCAACTGTTGTTTTTGCATTTGTCACCCCGAGTGGTACGGGTATGCCCAGACGTGTGTCCCATGCTCTCCATGCCACTGGAATCAAGCTATCCTGGCTGAAGAGGGGTCAAACCCCAAAACCGGTCCTAGGATGCTTGTTTCCAGTCCAGGGAAGACCTGGCTTGGCAGTTCGGGCTGGACTGTTCCCATGAGGCAGAGGTTCAAGACTGATTTGCATGTGGCTAGGTTCAAACTGGTATGGCATGGTGAGCAAAAAAACAATGGATTTAGGCCCAGATCTCTGTACTGGGGAGAATGTATGACATTGTTCTGCATTCTGTCCATCAACTGTTGTTTTTGCATTTGTCACCCCGAGTGGTTCGGGTATGCCCAGACGTGGGTCCCGTGCTCTCCATGATACTGGAATCAAGTTATCCTGGCTGAAGAGGGTTGAAACCCCGAAAGAGGTCCTAGGCTGCTTTTTTCCAGTCCAGGGAGGACCTGGCTTGGCAGATCGGGCTGGACTGTTCCCATAAGGCATAGGGTCAAGACTGATTTGCATATGGCTAGGTTCAAACTGGAATGGCATGGTGAGCAAAAAAACGATGGATTTAGGCCCAGATCTCTGTACTTTGGTGAGTGTATGACATTGTTCTGCATTCTGACCATCAACTGTTGTTTTTGCATTTGTCACCCAGAGTGGTATGGGTATGCCCAGACGTGGGTCCCGTGCTCTCCATGCCACTGGAATCAAGCTATCCTGGTTGAAGAGGGTTGAAACCCCGAAACCAGTCCTAGGATGCTTGTTTCCAGTCCGGGGGGACCTGGCTTGGCAGTTCGGGCTGGACTGTTCCCATGAGGCACAGGGTCAAGACTGATTTGCATATGGCTAGGTTCAAACTGGAATGGCATGGTGAGCAAAAAAACGATGGATTTAGGCCCAGATCTCTGTACTTTGGTGAGTGTATGACATTGTTCTGCATTCCATCAACTGTTGTTTTTGCATTTGTCACCCAGAGTGGTATGGGTATGCCCAGACGTGGGTCCCGTGCTCTCCATGCCACTGGAATCAAGCTTTCCTGGCTGAAGTGTAGTGAAACCCCAAAAGCGGTCCTAGGATGCTTGTTTCCAGTCCAGGGAGGACCTAGCTTGGCAGTTTGGGCTGGACTGTTGCCATGAGGCACAGGGTCAAGACTGATTTGCATTTGGCTAGGTTCAAACTGGAATGGCATGGTGAGCTAAACAAGATGGATTTAGGCCCAGATCTCTGTACTGGGGTGAATGTATGACATTGTTCCTCATTCTGTCCATCAACTGTTGTTTTTGCATTTGTCACCCCGAGTGGTACGGGTATGCCCAGACGTGGGTCCCGTGCTCTCCATGCTTCTGGAATCAAGCTTTCCTGGCTGAAGAGGGGTGAAACCCCGAAACCGGTCTTAGGATTCTTGTTCCCAGTCCAGGGAGGACCTGGCTTGGCAGTTCGGGCTGGACTGTTCCCATGAGGCAAAGGGTCAAGCCTGATTTGCAAATGGCTAGGTTCAAACTGAAATGGCACGGTGAGCAAAAAAACAATGTATTTAGGCCCAGATCTCTGTACAGGGGTGAGTTTATGACATTGTTCTGCATTCTGTTCATCAACTGTTGTTTTTGCATTTGTCACCCCGAGTGGTACGGGTATGCCCAGACGTGGGTCCCGTGCTCTCCATGCCACTGGAATCAAGCTATCCTGGCTGAAGAGGGGTGAAACCATGAAGCCGGTCCTAGGATGCTTGCTTCCAGTCCAGGGAGGAGCTGACTTGGTAGTTCGGGCTGGTTCCAATGAGGCACAGGGTCAAGACTGATTTGCATATGGCTAGGTTCAAACAGGAATGGCATGGTGAGCAAAAAGACAATGGATTTAGGCCCAGATCTCTGTACCGGAGTGAATGTATGACATTTTTCTGCATTCTGTCCATCAACTGTTGTTTTTGCATTTGTCACCCCGAGTGGTACGGGTATGACCAGACATGTGTCCTTTGCTCTCCATGCCACTGGAATCAAGCTATCCTGGCTGAAGAGGGGTGAAACCCCAAAACCGGTCCTAGGATGCTTGTTTCCAGTCCAGGGAAGACCTGGCTTGGCAGTTCGGGCTGGACTGTTCCCCTGAGGCAAAGGGTCAAGACTGATTTGCATATGGCTATGTTGAAACTGGAATGGCATGGTGAGCAAAGAAAAGATCGATTTAGGCCCAGATCTCTGTACTGTGGTGAGTGCATGACATTGTTCTGCATTCTGTCCATCAACTGTTGTTTTTGCATTTGTCACCCTGAGTGGTATGTGTATGCCCAGACGTTCATCCCGTGCTCTCCATGCCACTGGAATCAAGCTATCCTGGCTGAAGAGGGGTGAAACCCCAAAACCGGTCCTAGGATGCTTGTTTCCAGTCCAGGGAAGACCTGGCTTGGCAGTTCGGGCTGGACTGTTCTCATGAGGCAGAGGTTCAAGACTGATTTGCATATGGCTAGGTTCAAACTGGTATGGCATGATGAGCAAAAAAACAATGGATTTAGGCCCAGATCTCTGTACTGGGGTGAATGTATGACATTGTTCTGCATTTTGTCCATCAACTGTTGTTTTTGCATTTGTCACCCCGAGTGGTACGGGTATGCCCAGACGTGGGTCCCGTGCTCTCCATGATACTGGAATCAAGCTATCCTGGCTGAAGAGGGTTGAAACCCCGAAAGGGGTCCTAGGCTGCTTTTTTCCAGTCCAGGGAGGACCTGGCTTGGCAGATCGGGCTGGACTGTTCCCATAAGGCATAGGGTCAAGAGTGATTTGCATATGGCTAGGTTTAAACTAGAATGGCATGGTGAGCAAAAAAACAATGGATTTAGGCCCAGATCTCTGTACTTTGGTGAATGTATGACATTGTTCTGCATTCTGTCCATCAAATGTTGTTTTTGCATTTGTCAACCCGAGTGGCACGGGTATGCCCAGACGTGGGTCCCGTGCTCTCCATGCCACTGGAATCTAGCTATCCTGGCTGAAGAGGGGTGAAACCCCGAAAGCGGTCATTGGATGTTTTTTTCCAGTCCAGGGAGGACCTGGCTTGGCAGTTCGGGCTGGACTGTTCCCATAAGGCATAGGGTCAAGACTGATTTGCATATGGCTAGGTTTAACTAGAATGGCATGGTGAGCAAAAAAATGATGGATTTAGGCCCAGATCTCTGTACTGGGGTGAATGTATGACATTGTTCCTCATTCTGTCCATCAACTGTTGTTTTTGCATTTGTCACCCCGAGTGGTACGGGTATGCCCAGACGTGGGTCCCGTGCTCTCAATGCCACTGGAATCAAGCTATACTGGCTGAAGAGGGGTGAAACCCCAAAACCGGTTCTAGGATTCTTGTTTCCAGTCCAGGGAGGACTTGGCTTGGGAGTTCGGGTTGCACTGTTCCCATGAGGCACAGGGTGAAGCCTGATTTGCATATGGCTAGGTTCAAACTGCGATGGCACGGTGAGCAAAAAAACAATGGATTTAGGCCCAGATCTCTGTACTGTGGTGAGTGTATGACATTGTTCTGCATTCTGTCCATCAACTGTTGTTTTTGCATTTGTCACCCCGAGTGGTATGGGTATGCCCAGACGTGGGTCCCGTGCTCTCCATGCCACTGGAATCAAGCTTTCCTGGCTGAAGAGTGGTGAAACCCCAAAAGCGGTCCTAGGATGCTTGTTTCCAGTCCAGGGAGGACCTAGCTTGGCAGTTTGTGCTGGACTGTTGCCATGAGGCACAGGGTCAAGACTGATTTGCATTTGGCTAGGTTCAAACTGGAATGGCATGTTGAGCTAAACAAGATGGATTTAGGCCCAGATCTCTGTACTGGGGTGAATGTATGACATTGTACCTCATTCTGTCCATCAACTGTTGTTTTTGCATTTGTCGCCCCGAGTGGTACGGGTATGCCCAGACGTGGGTCCCGTGCTCTCCATGCCACTGGAATCAAGCTATCCTGGCTGAAGAGGGGTGAAACCCCGAATCCGGTCCTAGTATGCTTGTTTCCAGTGCAGGGATGACCTGGCTTGGCAGATCGGGCTGGACTGTTCCCATGAGGCACAGGGTCAAGAGTGATTTGCATATGGCTAGGTTGTAACTGGAATGGCATGGTGAGCAGAAAAAGATGGATTTAGGCTCAGATCTCTGTACTGGGGTGAATGTATGACATTGTTCTGCATTCTGTCCATCAACTGTTGTTTTTGCATTTGTCACCCCGAGTGGTACGGGTATGCCCAGACGTGGGTCCCGTGCTCTCCATGATTCTGGAATCAAGCTTTCCTGGCTGAAGAGGGGTGAAACCCCGAAACCGGTCTTAGGATTCTTGTTCCCAGTCCAGGGAGGACCTGGCTTGGCAGTTCGGGCTGGACTGTTCCCATGAGGCAAAGGGTCAAGCCTGATTTGCAAATGGCTAGGTTCAAACTGAAATGCCACGGTGAGCAAAAGAATGATGTATTTAGGCCCAGATCTCTGTACTGGGGTGAGTGTATGACATTGTTCTGCATTCTGTCCAACAACTGTTGTTTTTGCATTTGTCACCCCGAGTGGTACGGGTATGCCCTGACGTGGGTCCCGTGCTCTCTATGCCACTGGAATCAAGCTTTCCTGGCTGAAGAGTGGTGAAACCCCAAAAGCGGTCCTAGGATGCTTGTTTCCAGTCCAGGGAGGACCTAGCTTGGCAGTTTGTGCTGGACTGTTGCCATGAGGCACAGGGTCAAGACTGATTTGCATTTGGCTAGGTTCAAACTGGAATGGCATGTTGAGCTAAACAAGATGGATTTAGGCCCAGATCTCTGTACTGGGGTGAATGTATGACATTGTACCTCATTCTGTCCATCAACTGTTGTTTTTGCATTTGTCGCCCGAGTGGTACGGGTATGCCCAGACGTGGGTCCCGTGCTCTCCATGCCACTGGAATCAAGCTATCCTGGCTGAAGAGGGGTGAAACCCCGAATCCGGTCCTAGTATGCTTGTTTCCAGTGCAGGGATGACCTGGCTTGGCAGATCGGGCTGGACTGTTCCCATGAGGCACAGGGTCAAGAGTGATTTGCATATGGCTAGGTTGTAACTGGAATGGCATGGTGAGCAGAAAAAGATGGATTTAGGCTCAGATCTCTGTACTGGGGTGAATGTATGACATTGTTCTGCATTCTGTCCATCAACTGTTGTTTTTGCATTTGTCACCCCGAGTGGTACGGGTATGCCCAGACGTGGGTCCCGTGCTCTCCATGATTCTGGAATCAAGCTTTCCTGGCTGAAGAGGGGTGAAACCCCGAAACCGGTCTTAGGATTCTTGTTCCCAGTCCAGGGAGGACCTGGCTTGGCAGTTCGGGCTGGACTGTTCCCATGAGGCAAAGGGTCAAGCCTGATTTGCAAATGGCTAGGTTCAAACTGAAATGCCACGGTGAGCAAAAGAATGATGTATTTAGGCCCAGATCTCTGTACTGGGGTGAGTGTATGACATTGTTCTGCATTCTGTCCAACAACTGTTGTTTTTGCATTTGTCACCCCGAGTGGTACGGGTATGCCCTGACGTGGGTCCCGTGCTCTCTATGCCACTGGAATCAAGCTATTCCGGCTGAAGAGGGGTGAAACCCCAAAACCGGTCCTAGGATGCTTGCTTCCAGTCCAGGGAGGAGCTGACTTGGCAGTTCGGGCTGGACTGTTCCAATGAGGCACAGGGTCAAGACTGATTTGCATATGGCTAGGTTCAAACTGGAATGGCATGGTGAGCAAAAAAACGATGGATTTAGGCCCAGATCTCTGTACTGGGGTGAATGTATGACTTTGTTCTGCATTCTGTCCATCAATTGTTGTTTTTGCATTTGTCACCCAGAGTGGTACGGGTATGCCCAGACATAAGTCCCGTGCTCTGAATGTCACTGGAATCAAGCTATCCTGGCTGAAGAGGGTTGTCACTCCGAAACTGGTTCTAGGATGCTTGTTTCCAGTCCAGGGAAGACCTGGCTTTGCAGCTCGGGCTGGACTGTTCCCATAAGGCATAGGGTCAAGACTAATTTGCATATGGCTAGGTTTGAACTAGAATGGCATGGTGAGCAAAAAAATGATGGATTTAGGCCCAGATCTCTGTACTGGGGTGACTGTATGACACAGTTCTTCATTCTGTCCATCAACTGTTGTTTTTGCATTTGTCACCCCGAGTGGTACGGGTATGACCAGACGTGGCTCCCGTGCTCTCCGTGCCACTGGAATAAAGCTATCCTGGTTGAAGAGGGGTGAATCCCCGAAACCGGTCCTAGATTACTTGTTTCCAGTCAAGGGAAGACCTGGCTTGGCAGTACGGGCTGGACTGTTCCCATGAGGCACAGGGTCAAGACTGATTTGCATATGGCTAGGTTCAAACAGGAATGGCATGGTGAGCAAAAAAACGACGGATTTAGGCCCAGATCTCTGTACCGGGGTGACTGTATGACATTTTTCTGCATTCTGTCCATCAATTTTTGTTTTTGCATTTGTCACACCGAGTGGTACGGGTATGCCCAGACGTGGGTCCCGTGCTCTCCATGATACTGGAATCAAGCTATCCTGGCTGAAGAGGGTTGAAACCCCGAAAGAGTGCCTAGGCTGCTTTTTTCCAGTCCAGGGAGGACCTGGCTTGGCAGATCGGGCTGGACTGTTCCCATAAGGCATAGGGTCAAGACTGATTTGCATATGGCTAGGTTTAAACTAAAATGGCATGGTGAGCAAAAAAAAGATGGATTTAGGCCCAGATCTCTGTACTGGGGTGAATGTATGACACTGTTCTTCATTCTGTCCATCAACTGTTGTTTTTGCATTTGTCACCCCGAGTGGTACGGGTATGACCAGACGTGGCTCCCGTGCTCTCCGTGCCACTGGAATAAAGCTATCCTGGTTGAAGAGGGAAGAAACTCCGAAACCAGTCCAAGGATGCTTGTTTCCAGTCCAGGGGGGACCTGGCTTGGCAGTTCGGGCTGGACTGTTCCCATGAGGCACAGGGTCAAGACTCATTTGCATATGGCTAGGTTCAAACTGGAATGGCATGGTGAGCAAAAAAACGATGGATTTAGGCCCAGATCTCTGTACTGGGGTGAATGTATGACATTGTTCTGCATTCTGTCCATCAACTCTTGCTTTTGAATTTGCCACCCCGAGTGGTACGGGTATGCCCAGACGTGGGTCCCGTGCTCTCAATGGCCCTGGAATCAAGCTATCCTGGTTGAAGAGGGGTGAAACCCCGAAACCAGTCCTAGGATGCTTGTTTCCAGTCCAGGGGGGACCTGGCTTGGCAGTACGGGCTGGACTGTTCCCATGAGGCACAGGGTCAAGACTGATTTGCATATGGCTAGGTTCAAACAGGAATGGCATGGTGAGCAAAAAGACAATGGATTTAGGCCCAGATCTCTGTACCGGGGTGAATGTATGACATTTTTCTGCATTCTGTCCATCAACTGTTGTTTTTGCATTTGTCACCCCGAGTGGTACGGGTATGACCAGACATGTGTCCTTTGCTCTCCATGCCACTGGAATCAAGCTATCCTGGCTGAAGAGGGGTGAAACCCCAAAACCGGTCCTAGGATGCTTGTTTCCAGTCCAAGGAAGACCTAGCTTGGCAGTTCGGGCTGGACTGTTCCCCTGAGGCAAAGGGTCACGACTGATTTGCATATGGCTAGGTTGAAACTGGAATGGCATGGTGAGCAAAGAAAAGATCGATTTAGGCCCAGATCTCTGTACTGTGGTGAGTGTATGACATTGTTCTGCATTCTCTCCATCAACTGTTGTTTTTGCATTTGTCACCCTGAGTGGTACGTGTATGCCCAGACGTTCATCCCGTGCTCTCCATGCCACTGGAATCAAGCTATCCTGGCTGAAGAGGGGTGAAACCCCAAAACCGGTCCTAGGATGCTTGTTTCCAGTCCAGGGAAGACCTGGCTTGGCAGTTCGGGCTGGACTGTTCTCATGAGGCAGAGGTTCAAGACTGATTTGCATATGGCTAGGTTCAAACTGGTATGGCATGATGAGCAAAAAAACGATGGATTTAGGCCCAGATCTCTGTACTGGGGTGAATGTATGACATTGTTCTGCATTCTGTCCATCAACTGTTGTTTTTGCATTTGTCACCCCGAGTGGTACGGGTATGCCCAGACGTGGGTCCCGTGCTCTCCATGATACTGGAATCAAGCTATCCTGGCTGAAGAGGGTTGAAACCCCGAAAGGGGTCCTAGGCTGCTTTTTTCCAGTCTAGGGAGGACCTGGCTTGGCAGATCGGGCTGGACTGTTCCCATAAGGCATAGGGTCAAGAGTGATTTGCATATGGCTAGGTTTAAACTAGAATGGCATGGTGAGCAAAAAAACTATGGATTTAGGCCCAGATCTCTGTACTTTGGTGAATGTATGACATTGTTCTGCATTCTGTCCATCAAATGTTGTTTTTGCATTTGTCAACCCGAGTGGAACGGGTATGCCCAGACGTGGGTCCCGTGCTCTCCATGCCACTGGAATCAAGCTATCCTGGCTGAAGAGGGGTGAAACCCCGAAAGCGGTCCTTGGATGTTTTTTTCCAGTCCAGGGAGGACCTGGCTTGGCAGTTCGGGCTGGACTGTTCCCATAAGGCATAGGGTCAAGACTGATTTGCATATGGCTAGGTTTAACTAGAATGGCATGGTGAGCAAAAAAATTATGGATTTAGGCCCAGATCTCTGTACTGGGGTGAATGTATAACATTGTTCCTCATTCTGTCCATCAACTGTTGTTTTTGCATTTGTCACCCCGAGTGGTACGGGTATGCCCAGACGTGGGTCCCGTGCTCTCAATGCCACTGGAATCAAGCTATACTGGCTGAAGAGGGGTGAAACCCCAAAACCGGTTCTAGGATTCTTGTTTCCAGTCCAGGGAGGACTTGGCTTGGGAGTTCGGGTTGGACTGTTCCCATGAGGCACAGGGTGAAGCCTGATTTGCATATGGCTAGGTTCAAACTGCGATGGCACGGTGAGCAAAAAAACAATGGATTTAGGCCCAGATCTCTGTACTGTGGTGAGTGTATGACATTGTTCTGCATTCTGTCCATCAACTGTTGTTTTTGCATTTGTCACCCCGAGTGGTATGGGTATGCCCAGACGTGGGTCCCGTGCTCTCCATGCCACTGGAATCAAGCTTTCCTGGCTGAAGAGTGGTGAAACCCCAAAAGCGGTCCTAGGATGCTTGTTTCCAGTCCAGGGAGGACCTAGCTTGGCAGTTTGTGCTGGACTGTTGCCATGAGGCACAGGGTCAAGACTGATTTGCATTTGGCTAGGTTCAAACTGGAATGGCATGTTGAGCTAAACAAGATGGATTTAGGCCCAGATCTCTGTACTGGGGTGAATGTATGACATTGTACCTCATTCTGTCCATCAACTGTTGTTTTTGCATTTGTCGCCCCGAGTGGTACGGGTATGCCCAGACGTGGGTCCCGTGCTCTCCATGCCACTGGAATCAAGCTATCCTGGCTGAAGAGGGGTGAAACCCCGAATCCGGTCCTAGTATGCTTGTTTCCAGTTCAGGGATGACCTGGCTTGGCAGATGGGGCTGGACTGTTCCCATGAGGCACAGGGTCAAGAGTGATTTGCATATGGCTAGGTTGTAACTGGAATGGCATGGTGAGCAAAAAAAGATGGATTTAGGCTCAGATCTCTGTACTGGGGTGAATGTATGACATTGTTCTGCATTCTGTCCATCAACTGTTGTTTTTGCATTTGTCACCCTGAGTGGTACGTTTATGCCCAGACGTTCATCCCGTGCTCTCCATGCCACTGGAATCAAGCTATCCTGGCTCAAGAGGGGTGAAACCCCAAAACCGGTCCTAGGATGCTTGTTTCCAGTCCAGGGAAGACCTGGCTTGGCAGTTCGGGCTGGACTGTTCTCATGAGGCAGAGGTTCAAGACTGATTTGCATATGGCTAGGTTCAAACTGGTATGGCATGATGAGCAAAAAAACGATGGATTTAGGCCCAGATCTCTGTACTGGGGTGAATGTATGACATTGTTCTGCATTCTGTCCATCAACTGTTGTTTTTGCATTTGTCACCCCGAGTGGTACGGGTATGCCCAGACGTGGGTCCCGTGCTCTCCATGATACTGGAATCAAGCTATCCTGGCTGAAGAGGATTGAAACCCCGAAAGGGGTCCTAGGCTGCTTTTTTCCAGTCTAGGGAGGACCTGGCTTGGCAGATCGGGCTGGACTGTTCCCATAAGGCATAGGGTCAAGAGTGATTTGCATATGGCTAGGTTTAAACTAGAATGGCATGGTGAGCAAAAAAACTATGGATTTAGGCCCAGATCTCTGTACTTTGGTGAATGTATGACATTGTTCTGCATTCTGTCCATCAAATGTTGTTTTTGCATTTGTCAACCCGAGTGGAACGGGTATGCCCAGACGTGGGTCCCGTGCTCTCCATGCCACTGGAATCAAGCTATCCTGGCTGAAGAGGGGTGAAACCCCGAAAGCGGTCCTTGGATGTTTTTTTCCAGTCCAGGGAGGACCTGGCTTGGCAGTTCGGGCTGGACTGTTCCCATAAGGCATAGGGTCAAGACTGATTTGCATATGGCTAGGTTTAACTAGAATGGCATGGTGAGCAAAACAATTATGGATTTAGGCCCAGATCTCTGTACTGGGGTGAATGTATAACATTGTTCCTCATTCTGTCCATCAACTGTTGTTTTTGCATTTGTCACCCCGAGTGGTACGGGTATGCCCAGACGTGGGTCCCGTGCTCTCAATGCCACTGGAATCAAGCTATACTGGCTGAAGAGGGGTGAAACCCCAAAACCGGTTCTAGGATTCTTGTTTCCAGTCCAGGGAGGACTTGGCTTGGGAATTCGGGTTGGACTGTTCCCATGAGGCACAGGGTGAAGCCTGATTTGCATATGGCTAGGTTCAAACTGCGATGGCACGGTGAGCAAAAAAACAATGGATTTAGGCCCAGATCTCTGTACTGTGGTGAGTGTATGACATTGTTCTGCATTCTGTCCATCAACTGTTGTTTTTGCATTTGTCACCCCGAGTGGTATGGGTATGCCCAGACGTGGGTCCCGTGCTCTCCATGCCACTGGAATCAAGCTTTCCTGGCTGAAGAGTGGTGAAACCCCAAAAGCGGTCCTAGGATGCTTGTTTCCAGTCCAGGGAGGACCTAGCTTGGCAGTTTGTGCTGGACTGTTGCCATGAGGCACAGGGTCAAGACTGATTTGCATTTGGCTAGGTTCAAACTGGAATGGCATGTTGAGCTAAACAAGATGGATTTAGGCCCAGATCTCTGTACTGGGGTGAATGTATGACATTGTACCTCATTCTGTCCATCAACTGTTGTTTTTGCATTTGTCGCCCCGAGTGGTACGGGTATGCCCAGACGTGGGTCCCGTGCTCTCCATGCCACTGGAATCAAGCTATCCTGGCTGAAGAGGGGTGAAACCCCGAATCCGGTCCTAGTATGCTTGTTTCCAGTGCAGGGATGACCTGGCTTGGCAGATCGGGCTGGACTGTTCCCATGAGGCACAGGGTCAAGAGTGATTTGCATATGGCTAGGTTGTAACTGGAATGGCATGGTGAGCAAAAAAAGATGGATTTAGGCTCAGATCTCTGTACTGGGGTGAATGTATGACATTGTTCTGCATTCTGTCCATCAACTGTTGTTTTTGCATTTGTCACCCCGAGTGGTACGGGTATGCCCAGACGTGGGTCCCGTGCTCTCCATGATTCTGGAATCAAGCTTTCCCGGGTGAAGAGGGGTGAAACCCCGAAACCGGTCTTAGGATTCTTGTTCCCAGTCCAGGGAGGACCTGGCTTGGCAGTTCGGGCTGGACTGTTCCCATGAGGCAAAGGGTCAAGCCTGATTTGCAAATGGCTAGGTTCAAACTGAAATGCCACGGTGAGCAAAAGAACGATGTATTTAGGCCCAGATCTCTGTACTGGGGTGAGTGTATGACATTGTTCTGCATTCTGTCCAACAACTGTTGTTTTTGCATTTGTCACCCCGAGTGGTACGGGTATGCCCTGACGTGGGTCCCGTGCTCTCCATGCCACTGGAATCAAGCTATTCCGGCTGAAGAGGGGTGAAACCCCAAAACCGGTCCTAGGATGCTTGCTTCCAGTCCAGGGAGGAGCTGACTTGGCAGTTCGGGCTGGACTGTTCCCATGAGGCACAGGGTCAAGACTGATTTGCATATGGCTAGGTTCAAACTGGAATGGCATGGTGAGCAATAAAACAATGGATTTAGGCCCAGATCTCTGTACTGGGGTGAATGTATGACATTGTTCTGCATGTTGTCCATCAACTGTTGTTTTTGCATTTGTCACCCCGAGTGGTACGGGTATGCCCAGACGCGGGTCCTGTGCTCTCCATGCCACTGGAATCAAGCTATCCTGGCTGAAGAGGGGTGAAACCCCAAAACCAGTTCTAGGATTCTTGTTCCCAGTCCAGGGAGGAACTGGCTTGGGAGTTCTGACAGGACTGTTTCCATGAGGAACAGGGTCAAGACTGATTTGCAAATGGCTAGGTTCAAACAGGAATGGCATGGTGAGCAAAAAACGATGGATTTAGGCCCAGATCTCTGTACTGGGGTGAATGTATGACATTTTTCTGCATTCTGTCCATCAACTGTTGTTTTTGCATTTGTCACCCCGAGTGGTACGTGTACGCCCAGACGTGGCTCCGGTGCTCTCAATACCACTGGAATCACGCTATCCTGGCTGAAGAGGGGTGAAACCCCGAAACCGGTCTTACTATTCTTGTTCCCAATCCAGGGAGGACCTGGCTTGGCAGTTCGGGCTGGATTGTTCCCATGAGGCACAGGGTCAAGCCTGATTTTCATATGGCTAGATTCACACTGCAATGGCACGGTGAGCAAAAAAACGATGGATTTAGGCCCAGATCTCGGTACTGGGGTGAGTGTATGACATTGTTCTGCATTCTGTCCATCAACTGTTGTTTTTGCATTTGTCAACCCGAGTGGTACGTGTACGCCCAGATGTGGCTCCGGTGCTCTCAATACCACTAGAATCACGCTATCCTGGCTGAAGAGTGGTGAAACCCCGAAAGCGGTCCTAGGATGCTTGTTTCCAGTCCAGGGAGGACCTAGCTTGGCAGTTTGGGCTGGACTGTTCCCATGAGGCACAGGGTCAAGACTGATTTGCACATGGCTAGGCTCAAACTGGAATGGCATGGTGAGGTAAACAAAATGGATTTAGGCCCAGATCTCTTTACTGGGGTGAGTGTATGACATTGTTCTGCATTCTGTCCATCAACTGTTGTTTTTGCATTTGTCACCCCGAGTGGTACGGGTATGCCCAGACGTGGGTCCAGTGCTCTCAATGCCACTGGAATCAAGCTATCCTGGCTGAAGAGTGGCGAAACCCCAAAACCAGTCCTGGGATGCTTGTTTCCAGTCCAGGGAGGACATTTTTTGGCAGTTCGGGGTGAACTGTTCCCATGAGGCACAGGGTCAAGGCTGATTTTCATATGGCTTGGTTCAAAGTGGAATGACATGGTAAGCAAAACAAGATGGATTTAGGCCCAGATCTCTGTCTGGGGTGAATGTATGACATTGTTCTTCATTCTGTCCATCAACTGTTGTTTTTGCATTTGTCACCCCGAGTGGTACCTGTATGCCCAGACGTGGGTCCCGTGCTCTCCATGCCACTGGAATCAAGCTATCCTGGCTGAAGAGGGGTGAAACCCCGAAACTGGTCTTAGGATTCTTGTTCCCAGTCCAGGGAGGACCTGGCTTGGCAGTTCGGGCTGGACTGTTCCCTTGAGGCACAGGGTCAAGGCTGATTTGGATATGGCTAGGTTCACACTGCAATGGCACAGTGAGCAAAAAAACGAAGGATTTAGGCCCAGATCTATGTACTGGGGTGAGTGTATGACATTGTTCTGCATTCTGTCCATCAACTGTTGTTTTTGCATTTGTCACCCCGAGTGGTACGGGTATGCCCAGACGTGGGTCCCGTGCTCTCCATGCCACTGGAATCAAGCTATCCTGGCTGAAGAGGGGTGAAACCCCGAAAGTGGTCTTAGGATGCTTTTTTCCAGTCCATGGAGGACCTGGCTTGGCAGTTCGGGCTGGACTGTTTCCATGAGGCATAGGGTCAAGACTGATTTGCATATGGCTAGGGTTAAACTAGAATGGCATGGTGAGCAAAAGAAAGATGGATTTAGGCCCAGATCTCTGTACTGGGGTGAATGTATGACATTGTTCTGCATTCTGTCCATCAACTTTTGTTTTTGCATTTTTCACCCGGAGTGGTACGGGTATGCCCAGACGTGGGTCCGGTGCTCTCCATGCCACTGGAATCCAGCTATCCTGGCTGAAGAGGGGTGAAACCCCGAAACCGGTCTTAGGATTCTTGTTCCCAGTCCAGGGAGGACCTGGCTTGGCAGTTCGGTCTGCACTGTTCCCATGAGGCACAGAGTCAAGGCTGATTTGGATATGGCTAGTTTCACACTGCAATGGCACGGTGAGCAAAAAAACGATGGATTTAGGCACAGATCTCTGTACTGGGGTGAGTGTATGACATTGCTCTGCATTCTGTCCATCAACTGTTGTTTTTGCTTTTGTCACCTCGAGTGATACGGGTATGCCCAGACGTGGGTCCCGTGCTCTCCATGCCACTGGAATCAAGCTATCCTGGCTGAAGTGGGGTGAAACCCTGAAACCGGCCCTAGAATGCTTGTTTCCAGTCCAAGGGAGACCTGGCTTGGCAGTTCGGGCTGGACTTTTCCCATGAGGCACAGGGTCAAGACTGATTTGCATATGCCTAGGTTCAAACTGGAATGGCATGGTGAGCAAAAAAACGATGGATTTAGGCCCAGATCTCTGTACTGGGGTGAGTGTATGACATTGTTCTGCATTCTGTCCTTCAACTGTTGTTTTTGCATTTGTTACCCCGAGTGGTACGGGTATGCCCAGAAGTGGGTCCCGTGCTCTCCATGCCACTGGAATCAAGCTATCCTGGCTGAAGAGGGGTGAAACCCCGAAACCGGTCCTAGGATGCTTGTTTCCAGTCCAGGGAGGACCTGGCTTGGCAGTTCGGGCTGGCCTGTTCCCATGAGGCACAGGGTCAAGACTGATTTGCATATGGCTAGGTTCAAACTTGAATGGCAGGGTGAGCAAAAAAACGATGGATTTAGGCCCAGATCTCTGTACTGGGGTGAATGTATGACATTGTTCTGCATTCTGTCCATCAACTGTTGTTTTTGCATTTGTTACCCCGAGTGGTACGGGTATGCCCAGATGTCGGTCCCGTGTTCTCCATGCCACTGGAATCAAGCTATCCTGGCTGAAGAGGGGTGAAACCCCGATATCGGTTTTAGGATACTTGTTTCCAGTCCAGGGAGGACCTGGCTTGGCAGTTCGGGCTGGACTGTTCCCATGAGGCACAGGGTCAAGACTGATTTGCATATGGCTAGGTTCAAACAGGAATGGCATGGTGAGCAAGAAAACGATGGATTTAGGCCCAGATCTCTGTACTGGGGTAAATGTATGACATTTTTCAGCATTCTGTCCATCAACTGTTGTATTTGCATTTGTCACCCCGAGTGGTACGGGTATGCCCATACGTGGGTCCAGTGCTTTCAATGCCACTGGAATCAAACTATCCTGGCTGAAGAGTGGTGAAACCCCGAAACCGGTCCTAGGATGCTTGTTTCCAGTCCAGGGAGGAACTAGTTTGGCCGTTCGGGTTGAACTGTTCCCATGAGGCACAGGGTCAAGACTGATTTGCATATGGCTAGGTTTAAACTAGAATGGCATGGTGAGCAAAAGAAAGATGGATTTAGGCCCAGTTCTCTGTACTGGGGTGAATGTATGACATTGTTCTGCATTCTGTCCATCAACTGTTGTTTTTGCATTTTTCACCCCGAGTGGTACGGGTATGCCCAGACGTGGGTCCCGTGCTCTCCATGCCACTGGAATCAAGCTATCCTGGCTGAAGAGGGGTGAAACCCCGAAACCAGTCTTAGGATTCTTGTTCCCAGTCCAGGGAGGTCCTGGCTTGGCAGTTCGGGCTGGACTGTTCCCATGAGGCATAGGGTCAAGCCTGATTTGCATATGTCTAGGTTCAAACTGCATGGGCACGGTGAGCAAAAAAACGATGGATTTAGGCTCAGATCTTTGTACTGGGGTGAGTGTATGACATTGTTCTGCATTCTGTCCATCAACTGTTGTTTTTGCATTTGTCACCCCGACTCGTACGGGTATGCCCAGACGTGGGTCCCGTGCTCTCAATGCCACTGGAATCAAGCTATCCTGGCTGAAGAGGGTTGAAACCCCGAAACCGGTTCTAGGATTCTTGTTTCCAGTCCAGGGAGGACCTGGCTTGGCAGTTCGGGCTGGACTTTTCCCATAAGGCATAGGGTCAAGACTGATTTGCATATGGCTTGGTTTAAACTAGAATGGCATGGTGAGCAAAAAAACGATGGATTTAGGCCCAGACCTCTGTACTGGGGTGAATGTATGACATTGGTCTTCATTCTGTCCATCAACTGTTGTTTTTGCTTTTGTCACCTCGAGTGATACGGGTATGCCCAGACGTGGGTCCCGTGCTCTCCATGCCACTGGAATCAAGCTATCCTGGCTGAAGAGGGGTGAAACCCCAAAACCGGTCCTAGGATGCTTGTTTCCAGTCCAGGGAAGACCTGGCTTGCCAGTTCGGGCTGGACTGTTCCCATGAGGCAGAGGTTCAAGACTGATTTGCATATGGCTAGGTTCAAACTGGTATGGCATGGTGAGCAAAAAAACGATGGATTTAGGCCCAGATCTCTGTACTGGGGAGAATGTATGACATTGTTCTGCATTCTGTCCATCAACTGTTGTTTTTGCATTTGTCACCCCGAGTGGTATGGGTATGCCCAGACGTGGGTCCCGTGCTCTCCATGATACTGGAATCAAGCTATCCTGGCTGAAGAGGGTTGAAACCCCGAAAGACGTCCTCGGCTGCTTTTTTCCAGTCCAGAGAGGACCTGGCTTGGCAGATCGGGCTGGACTGTTCCCATAAGGCATAGGGTCAAGACTGATTTGCATATGGCTAGGTTTAAACTAGAATGGCACGGTGAGCAAAAAAACGATGGATTTAGGCCCAGATCTCTGTACTTTGGTGAATGTATGACATTGTTCTGCATTCTGTCCATCAACTGTTGTTTTTGCATTTGTCACCCCGAGTGGTACGGGTATGACCAGACGTGGGTCCCGTGCTCTCCGTGCCACTGGAATCAAGCTATCCTGGTTGAAGAGGGTTGAAACCCCGAAACCAGTCCTAGGATGCTTGTTTCTTGTCCAGGGGGGACCTGGCTTGGCAGTTCGGGCTGGACTGTTCCCATGAGGCACAGGGTCAAGACTGATTTGCATATGGCTAGGTTCAAACTGGAATGGCATGGTGAGCAAAGAAACGATGGATTTAGGCCCAGATCTCTGTACTGTGGTGAGTGTATGACATTGTTCTGCATTCTGTCCATCAACTGTTGTTTTTGCATTTGTCACCCAGAGTGGTATGGGTATGCCCAGACGTGGGTCCCGTGCTCTCCATGCCACTGGAATCAAGCTTTCCTGGCTGAAGAGTGGTGAAACCCCAAAAGCGGTCCTAGGATGCTTGTTTCCAGTCCAGGGAGGACCTAGCTTGGCAGTTTGGGCTGGACTGTTGCCATGAGGCACAGGGTCAAGACTGATTTGCATTTGGCTAGGTTCAAACTGGAATGGCATGGTGAGCTAAACAAGATGGATTTAGGCCCAGATCTCTTTACTGGGGTGAATGTATGACATTGTTCCTCATTCTGTCCATCAACTGTTGTTTTTGCATTTGTCACCCCGAGTGGTACGGGTATGCCCAGACGTGGGTCCCGTGCTCTCCATGCTTCTGGAATCAAGCTTTCCTGGCTGAAGAGGGGTGAAACCCCGAAACCGGTCTTAGGATTCTTGTTCCCAGTCCAGGGAGGACCTGGTTTGGCAGTTCGGGCTGGACTGTTCCCATGAGGCAAAGGGTCAAGCCTGATTTGCAAATGGCTAGGTTCAAACTGAAATGGCACGGTGAGCAAAAAACCAATGTATTTAGTCCCAGATCTCTGTACTGGGGTGAGTGTATGACATTGTTCTGCATTCTGTTCATCAACTGTTGTTTTTGCATTTGTCACCCCGAGTGGTATGGGTATGCCCAGACGTGGGTCCAGTGCTTTCAATGCCACTGGAATCAAACTATCCTGGCTGAAGAGTGGTGAAACCCCGAAACCGGTCCTAGGATGCTTGTTTCCAGTCCAGGGAGGAACTAGTTTGGCCGTTCGGGTTGAACTGTTCCCATGAGGCACAGGGTCAAGACTGATTTGCATATGGCTAGGTTTAAACTAGAATGGCATGGTGAGCAAAAGAAAGATGGATTTAGGCCCAGTTCTCTGTACTGGGGTGAATGTATGACATTGTTCTGCATTCTGTCCATCAACTGTTGTTTTTGCATTTTTCACCCCGAGTGGTACGGGTATGCCCAGACGTGGGTCCCGTGCTCTCCATGCCACTGGAATCAAGCTATCCTGGCTGAAGAGGGGTGAAACCCCGAAACCAGTCTTAGGATTCTTGTTCCCAGTCCAGGGAGGTCCTGGCTTGGCAGTTCGGGCTGGACTGTTCCCATGAGGCATAGGGTCAAGCCTGATTTGCATATGTCTAGGTTCAAACTGCATGGGCACGGTGAGCAAAAAAACGATGGATTTAGGCTCAGATCTTTGTACTGGGGTGAGTGTATGACATTGTTCTGCATTCTGTCCATCAACTGTTGTTTTTGCATTTGTCACCCCGACTCGTACGGGTATGCCCAGACGTGGGTCCCGTGCTCTCAATGCCACTGGAATCAAGCTATCCTGGCTGAAGAGGGTTGAAACCCCGAAACCGGTTCTAGGATTCTTGTTTCCAGTCCAGGGAGGACCTGGCTTGGCAGTTCGGGCTGGACTTTTCCCATAAGGCATAGGGTCAAGACTGATTTGCATATGGCTTGGTTTAAACTAGAATGGCATGGTGAGCAAAAAAACGATGGATTTAGGCCCAGACCTCTGTACTGGGGTGAATGTATGACATTGGTCTTCATTCTGTCCATCAACTGTTGTTTTTGCTTTTGTCACCTCGAGTGATACGGGTATGCCCAGACGTGGGTCCCGTGCTCTCCATGCCACTGGAATCAAGCTATCCTGGCTGAAGAGGGGTGAAACCCCAAAACCGGTCCTAGGATGCTTGTTTCCAGTCCAGGGAAGACCTGGCTTGGCAGTTCGGGCTGGACTGTTCCCATGAGGCAGAGGTTCAAGACTGATTTGCATATGGCTAGGTTCAAACTGGTATGGCATGGTGAGCAAAAAAACGATGGATTTAGGCCCAGATCTCTGTACTGGGGAGAATGTATGACATTGTTCTGCATTCTGTCCATCAACTGTTGTTTTTGCATTTGTCACCCCGAGTGGTATGGGTATGCCCAGACGTGGGTCCCGTGCTCTCCATGATACTGGAATCAAGCTATCCTGGCTGAAGAGGGTTGAAACCCCGAAAGACGTCCTCGGCTGCTTTTTTCCAGTCCAGAGAGGACCTGGCTTGGCAGATCGGGCTGGACTGTTCCCATAAGGCATAGGGTCAAGACTGATTTGCATATGGCTAGGTTTAAACTAGAATGGCACGGTGAGCAAAAAAACGATGGATTTAGGCCCAGATCTCTGTACTTTGGTGAATGTATGACATTGTTCTGCATTCTGTCCATCAACTGTTGTTTTTGCATTTGTCACCCCGAGTGGTACGGGTATGACCAGACGTGGGTCCCGTGCTCTCCGTGCCACTGGAATCAAGCTATCCTGGTTGAAGAGGGTTGAAACCCCGAAACCAGTCCTAGGATGCTTGTTTCTTGTCCAGGGGGGACCTGGCTTGGCAGTTCGGGCTGGACTGTTCCCATGAGGCACAGGGTCAAGACTGATTTGCATATGGCTAGGTTCAAACTGGAATGGCATGGTGAGCAAAGAAACGATGGATTTAGGCCCAGATCTCTGTACTGTGGTGAGTGTATGACATTGTTCTGCATTCTGTCCATCAACTGTTGTTTTTGCATTTGTCACCCAGAGTGGTATGGGTATGCCCAGACGTGGGTCCCGTGCTCTCCATGCCACTGGAATCAAGCTTTCCTGGCTGAAGAGTGGTGAAACCCCAAAAGCGGTCCTAGGATGCTTGTTTCCAGTCCAGGGAGGACCTAGCTTGGCAGTTTGGGCTGGACTGTTGCCATGAGGCACAGGGTCAAGACTGATTTGCATTTGGCTAGGTTCAAACTGGAATGGCATGGTGAGCTAAACAAGATGGATTTAGGCCCAGATCTCTTTACTGGGGTGAATGTATGACATTGTTCCTCATTCTGTCCATCAACTGTTGTTTTTGCATTTGTCACCCCGAGTGGTACGGGTATGCCCAGACGTGGGTCCCGTGCTCTCCATGCTTCTGGAATCAAGCTTTCCTGGCTGAAGAGGGGTGAAACCCCGAAACCGGTCTTAGGATTCTTGTTCCCAGTCCAGGGAGGACCTGGTTTGGCAGTTCGGGCTGGACTGTTCCCATGAGGCAAAGGGTCAAGCCTGATTTGCAAATGGCTAGGTTCAAACTGAAATGGCACGGTGAGCAAAAAACCAATGTATTTAGTCCCAGATCTCTGTACTGGGGTGAGTGTATGACATTGTTCTGCATTCTGTTCATCAACTGTTGTTTTTGCATTTGTCACCCCGAGTGGTACGGGTATGCCCAGACGTGGGTCCCGTGCTCTCCATGCCACTGGAATCAAGCTATCCTGGCTGAAGAGGGGTGAAACCATGAAACCGGTCCTAGGATGCTTGCTTCCAGTCCAGGGAGGAGCTGACTTGGCAGTTCGGGCTGGACTGTTCCAATGAGGCACAGGGTCAAGACTGATTTGCATATGGCTAGGTTCAAACTGGAATGGCATGGTGAGCAAAAAAACGATGGATTTAGGCCCAGATCTCTGTACTGTGGTGAATATATGACACTGTTCTGCATTCTGTCCATCAACTGTTGTTTTTGCATTTGTCACCCCGAGTGGTACGGGTATGCGCAGACGTGGGTCCCGTGCTCTCAATGGCCCTGGAATCAAGCTATCCTGGTTGAAGAGGGGTGAAACCCCGAAACCAGTCCTAGGATGCTTGTTTCCAGTCCAGGGGGGACCTGGCTTGGCAGTTCGGGCTATACTGTTCCCAAGAGGCACAGGGTCAAGACTTATTTGCATATGGCTAGGTTCAAACTGGAATGGCATGGTGAGCAAAAAAACAATGGATTTAGGCCCAGATCTCTGTACTGTGGTGAATGTATGACATTGTTCTGCATTCTGTCCATCAACTGTTGTTTTTGCATTTGTTACCCCGAGTGGTACGGGTATGCCCAGATGTGGGTCCCGTGCTCTCCATGCCATTGGAATCAAGCTATCCTGGCTGAAGAGGGGTGAATCCCCAAACCGGTCCTAGGATACGTGTTTCCAGTCCAGGGAGGACCTGGCTTGGCAGTACGGGCTGGACTGTTCCCATGAGGCACAGGGTCAAGACTGATTTGCATATGGCTAGGTTCAAACAGGAATGGCATGGTGAGCAAAAAGACGATGGATTTAGGCCCAGATCTCTGTACCGGGGTGAATGTATGACATTTTTCTGCATTCTGTCCATCAACTGTTGTTTTTGCATTTGTCACCCCGAGTGGTACGGGTATGACCAGACATGTGTCCTGTGCTCTCCATGCCACTGGAATCAAGCTATCCTGGCTGAAGAGGGGTGAAACCCCAAAACCGGTCCTAGGATGCTTGTTTCCAGTCCAGGGAAGACCTGGCTTGGCAGTTCGGGCTGGACTGTTCCCCTGAGGCAAAGGGTCAAGACTGATTTGCATATGGCTAGGTTGAAACTGGAATAGCATGGTGAGCAAAGCAAGATGGATTTAGGCCCAGATCTCTGTACTGGGGTGAATGTATGACATTATTCTTCATTCTGTCCATCAACTGTTGTTTTTGTATTTGTCACCCCGAGTGGTACGGGTATGCCCAGACGTGTGTCCCATGCTCTCCATGCCACTGGAATCAAGCTATCCTGGCTGAAGAGGGGTGAAACCCCAAAACCGGTCCTAGGATGCTTGTTTCCAGTCCAGGGAAGACCTGGCTTGGCAGTTCGGGCTGGACTGTTCCCATGAGGCAGAGGTTCAAGACTGATTTGCATATGGCTAGGTTCAAACTGGTATGGCATGGTGAGCAGAAAAACGATGGATTTAGGCTCAGATCTCTGTACTGGGGAGAATGTATGACCTTGTACTGCATTCTATCCATCAACTGTTGTTTTTGCATTTGTCACCCCGAGTGGTACGGGTATGCCCAGACGTGGGTCCCGTGCTCTCCATGATACTGGAATCAAGTTATCCTGGCTGAAGAGGGTTGAAACCCCGAAAGAGGTCCTAGGCTGCTTTTTTCCAGTCCAGGGAGTACCTGGCTTGGCAGATCGGGCTGGACTGTTCCCATAAGGCATAGGGTCAAGACTGATTTGCATATGGCTAGGTTTAAACTAGAATGGCACGGTGGGCAAAAAAACGATGGATTTAGGCCCAGATCTCTGTACTTTGGTGAATGTATGACATTGTTCTGAATTCTGTCCATCAACTGTTGTTTTTGCATTTGTCACCCCGAGTGGTACGGGTATGACCAGACGTGGGTCCCGTGCTCTCCGTGCCACTGGAATCAAGCTATCCTGGTTGAAGAGGGTTGAAACCCCGAAACCAGTCCTAGGATGCTTGTTTCCAGTCCAGGGGGGACCTGGCTTGGCAGTTCGGGCTGGACTGTTCCCAAGAGGCACAGGGTCAAGACTCATTTGCATATGGCTAGGTTCAAACTGGAATGGCATGGTGAGCAAAAAAACGATGGATTTAGGCCCAGATCTCTGTACTTTGGTGAGTGTATGACATTGTTCTGCATTCTGACCATCAACTGTTGTTTTTGCATTTGTCACCCAGAGTGGTATGGGTATGCCCAGACGTGGTCCCGTGCTCTCCATGCCACTGGAATCAAGCTATCCTGGCTGAAGAGGGGTGAAACCATGAAGCCGGTCCTAGGATGCTTGCTTCCAGTCCAGGGAGGAGCTGACTTGGCAGTTCGGGCTGGACTGTTCCAATGAGGCACAGGGTCAAAACTGATTTGCATATGGCTAGGTTCAAACTGGAATGGCATGGTGAGCAAAAAAATGATGGATTTAGGCCCAGATCTCTGTACTGGGGTGAATGTATGACATTGTTCTGCATTCTGTCCATCAACTGTTGTTTTTGCATTTGTCACCCCGAGTGGTACGGGTATGCCCAGACGTGGGTCCCGTGCTCTCAATGGCCCTGGAATCAAGCTATCCTGGTTGAAGAGGGGTGAAACCCCGAAACCAGTCCTAGGATGCTTGTTTCCAGTCCAGGGGGTACCTGGCTTGGCAGTTCGGGCTGTACTGTTCCCATGAGGCACAGGGTCAAGACTGATTTGCATTTGGCTAGGTTCAAACTGGAATGGCATCGTGAGCTAAACAAGATGGATTTAGGCCCAGATCTCTGTACTGGGGTGAATGTATGACATTGTACCTCATTCTGTCCATCAACTGTTGTTTTTGCATTTGTCGCCCCGAGTGGTGAGCAAAAAAACAATGGATTTAGGCCCAGATCTCTGTACTGTGGTGAATGTATGACATTGTTCTGCATTCTGTCCATCAATTGTTGTTTTTGCATTTGTTACCCCGAGTGGTACGGGTATGCCCAGATGTGGGTCCCGTGCTCTCCATGCCATTGGAATCAAGCTATCCTGGCTAAAGAGGGGTGAATCCCCAAACCGGTCCTAGGATACGTGTTTCCAGTCCAGGGAGGACCTAGCTTGGCAGTTTGGGCTGGACTGTTGCCATGAGGCACAGGGTCAAGACTGATTTGCATTTGGCTAGGTTCAAACTGGAATGGCATCGTGAGCTAAACAAGATGGATTTAGGCCCAGATCTCTGTACTGGGGTGAATGTATGACATTGTACCTCATTCTGTCCATCAACTGTTGTTTTTGCATTTGTCGCTCCGAGTGGTACGGGTATGCCCAGACGTGGGTCCCGTGCTCTCCATGCCACTGGAATCAAGCTATCCTGGCTGAAGAGGGGTGAAACCCCGAATCCGGTCCTAGTATGCTTGTTTCCAGTGCAGGGATGACCTGGCTTGGCAGTTCGGGCTGGACTGTTCCCATGAGGCACAGGGTCAAGAGTGATTTGCATATGGCTAGGTTGAAACTGGAATGGCATGGTGAGCAAAAAAAGATGGATTTAGGCCCAGATCTCTGTACTGGGGTGAATGTATGACATTGTTCTGCATTCTGTCCATCAACTGTTGTTTTTGCATTTGTCACCCCGAGTGGTACGGGTATGCCCAGACGTGGGTCTCGTGCTCTCCATGATTCTGGAATCAAGCTTTCCTGGCTGAAGAGGGGTGAAAACCCGAAACCGGTCTTAGGATTCTTGTTCCCAGTCCAGGGAGGACCTGGCTTGGCAGTTCGGGCTGGACTGTTCCCATGAGGCAAAGGGTCAAGCCTGATTTGCAAATGGCTAGGTTCAAACTGAAATGCCACGGTGAGCAAAAAAACGATGTATTTAGGCCCAGATCTCTGTACTGGGGTGAGTGTATGACATTGTTCTGCATTCTGTCCAACAACTGTTGTTTTTGCATTTGTCACCCCGAGTGGTACGGGTATGCCCAGACGTGGGTCCCGTGCTCTCCATGCCACTGGAATCAAGCTATCCTGGCTGAAGAGGGGTGAAACCATGAAACCGGTCCTAGGATGCTTGTTTCCAGTCCAGGGAGGAGCTGACTTGGCAGTTCGGGCTGGACTGTTCCAATGAGGCACAGGGTCAAGACTGATTTGCATATGGCTAGGTTCAAACTGGAATGGCATGGTGAGCAAAAAAACTATGGATTTAGGCCCAGATCTCTGTACTGTGGTGAATGTATGACACTGTTCTGCATTCTGTCCATCAACTGTTGTTTTTGCATTTGTCACCCCGAGTGGTACGGGTATGCGCAGATGTGGGTCCCGTGCTCTCAATGGCCCTGGAATCAAGCTATCCTGGTTGAAGAGGGGTGAAACCCCGAAACCAGTCCTAGGATGCTTGTTTCCAGTCCAGGGGGGACCTGGCTTGGCAGTTCGGGCTATACTGTTCCCATGAGGCACAGGGTCAAGACTGATTTGCATATGGCTAGGTTCAAACTGGAATGGCATGGTGAGCAAAAAAACAATGGATTTAGGCCCAGATCTCTGTACTGTGGTGAATGTATGACATTGTTCTGCATTCTGTCCATCAACTGTTGTTTTTGCATTTGTTACCCCGAGTGGTACGGGTATGCCCAGATGTGGGTCCCGTGCTCTCCATGCCATTGGAATCAAGCTATCCTGGCTGAAGAGGGGTGAATCCCCAAACCGGTCCTAGGATACGTGTTTCCAGTCCAGGGAGGACCTGGCTTGGCAGTACGGGCTGGACTGTTCCCATGAGGCACAGGGTCAAGACTGATTTGCATATGGCTAGGTTCAAACAGGAATGGCATGGTGAGCAAAAAGACGATGGATTTAGGCCCAGATCTCTGTACCGGGGTGAATGTATGACATTTTTCTGCATTCTGTCCATCAACTGTTGTTTTTGCATTTGTCAACCCGAGTGGTACGGGTATGACCAGACATGTGTCCTGTGCTCTCCATGCCACTGGAATCAAGCTATCCTGGCTGAAGAGGGGTGAAACCCCAAAACCGGTCCTAGGATGCTTGTTTCCAGTCCAGGGAAGACCTGGCTTGGCAGTTCGGGCTGGACTGTTCCCCTGAGGCAAAGGGTCAAGACTGATTTGCATATGGCTAGGTTGAAACTGGAATGGCATGGTGAGCAAAGCAAGATGGATTTAGGCCCAGATCTCTGTACTGGGGTGAATGCATGACATTATTCTTCATTCTGTCCATCAACTGTTGTTTTTGCATTTGTCACCCCGAGTGGTACGGGTATGCCCAGACGTGTGTCCCATGCTCTCCATGCCACTGGAATCAAGCTATCCTGGCTGAAGAGGGGTGAAACCCCAAAAACGGTCCTAGGATGCTTGTTTCCAGTCCAGGGAAGACCTGGCTTGGCAGTTTGGGCTGGACTGTTCCCAAGAGGCACAGGGTCAAGACTGATTTGCATATGGCTAGGTTCAAACTGGAATGGCATGGTGAGCAAAAAAACAATGGATTTAGGCCCAGATCTCTGTACTTTGGTGAGTGTATGACATTGTTCTGCATTCTGACCATCAACTGTTGTTTTTGCATTTGTCACCCAGAGTGGTATGGGTATGCCCAGACGTGGGTCCCGTGCTCTCCATGCCACTAGAATCAAGCTTTCCTGGCTGAAGAGTGGTGAAACCCCAAAAGCGGTCCTAGGATGCTTGTTTCCAGTCCAGGGAGGACCTAGCTTGGCAGTTTGGGCTGGACTGTTGCCATGAGGCACAGGGTCAAGACTGATTTGCATTTGGCTAGGTTCAAACTGGAATGGCATGGTGAGCTAAACAAGATGGATTTAGGCCCAGATCTCTGTACTGGGGTGAATGTATGACATTGTTCCTCATTCTGTCCATCAACTGTTGTTTTTGCATTTGTCACCCCGAGTGGTACGGGTATGCTCAGACGTGGGTCCCGTGCTCTCCATGCTTCTGGAATCAAGCTTTCCTGGCTGAAGAGGGGTGAAACCCTGAAACCGGTCTTAGGATTCTTGTTCCCAGTCCAGGGAGGACCTGGCTTGGCAGTTCGGGCTGGACTGTTCCCATGAGGCAAAGGGTCAAGCCTGATTTGCAAATGGCTAGGTTCAAACTGAAATGGCACGGTGAGCAAAAAAACAATGTATTTAGGCCCAGATCTCTGTACAGGGGTGAGTGTATGACATTGTTCTGCATTCTGTTCATCAACTGCTGTTTTTGCATTTGTCACCCCGAGTGGTACGGGTATGCCCAGACGTGGGTCCCGTGCTCTCCATGCCACTGGAATCAAGCTATCCTGGCTGAAGAGGGGTGAAACCATGAAGCCGGTCCTAGGATGCTTGCTTCCAGTCCAGGGAGGAGCTGACTTGGCAGTTCGGGCTGGACTGTTCCAATGAGGCACAGGGTCAAGACTGATTTGCATATGGCTAGGTTCAAACTGGAATGGCATGGTGAGCAAAAAAATGATGGATTTAGGCCCAGATCTCTGTACTGGGGTGAATGTATGACATTGTTCTGCATTCTGTCCATCAACTGTTGTTTTTGCATTTGTCACCCCGAGTGGTACGTGTATGCCCAGACGTGGGTCCAGTGCTCTCAATGGCCCTGGAATCAAGCTATCCTGGTTGAAGAGGGTTGAAACCCCGAAACCAGTCCTAGGATGCTTGTTTCCAGTCCAGGGG
Source organism: Triturus cristatus (assembly GCF_964204655.1). NCBI lineage: Eukaryota > Metazoa > Chordata > Amphibia > Caudata > Salamandridae > Triturus > Triturus cristatus. The sequence continues at coordinate 2,129,663 of NW_028187462.1, forward strand.
GGACCTGGCTTGGCAGTTCGGGCTATACTGTTCCCATGAGGCACAGGGTCAAGACTGATTTGCATATGGCTAGGTTCAAACAGGAATGGCATGGTGAGCAATAAAACGATGGATTTAGGCGCAGATCTCTCTACGGTGGTGAGTGTATGACATTGTTCTGCATTCTGTCCATCAACTGTTGTTTTTGCATTTGTCACCCAGAGTGGTATGGGTATGCCCAGACGTGGGTCCCGTGCTCTCCATGCCACTGGAATCAAGCTTTCCTGGCTGAAGAGTGGTGAAACCCCAAAAGCGGTCCTAGGATGCTTGTTTCCAGTCCAGGGAGGACCTAGCTTGGCAGTTTGGGCTGGACTGTTGCCATGAGGCACAGGGTCAAGACTGATTTGCATTTGGCTAGGTTCAAACTGGAATGGCATGGTGAGCTAAACAAGATGGATTTAGGCCCAGATCTCTGTACTGGGGTGAATGTATGACATTGTTCCTCATTCTGTCCATCAACTGTTGTTTTTGCATTTGTCACCCCGAGTGGTACGGGTATGCCCAGACGTGTGTCCCATGCTCTCCATGCCACTGGAATCAAGCTATCCTGGCTGAAGAGGGGTGAAACCCCAAAACCGGTCCTAGGATGCTTGTTTCCAGTCCAGGGAAGACCTGGCTTGGCAGTTCGGGCTGGACTGTTCCCATGAGGCAGAGGTTCAAGACTGATTTGCATATGGCTAGGTTCAAACTGGTATGGCATGGTGAGCAAAAAAACAATGGATTTAGGCCCAGATCTCTGTACTGGGGAGAATGTATGACATTGTTCTGCATTCTGTCCATCAACTGTTGTTTTTGCATTTGTCACCCCGAGTGGTTCGGGTATGCCCAGACGTGGGTCCCGTGCTCTCCATGATACTGGAATCAAGTTATCCTGGCTGAAGAGGGTTGAAACCCCGAAAGAGGTCCTAGGCTGCTTTTTTCCAGTCCAGGGAGGACCTGGCTTGGCAGATCGGGCTGGACTGTTCCCATAAGGCATAGGGTCAAGACTGATTTGCATATGGCTAGGTTTAAACTAGAATGGCACGGTGAGCAAAAAAACGATGGATTTAGACCCAGATCTCTGTACTTTGGTGAATGTATGACATTGTTCTGCATTCTGTCCATCAACTGTTGTTTTTGCATTTGTCACCCCGAGTGGTACGGGTATGACCAGATGTGGGTCCCGTGCTCTCCGTGCCACTGGAATCAAGCTATCCTGGTTGAAGAGGGGTGAAACCCTGAAACCAGTCCTAGGATGCTTGTTTCCAGTCCAGGGGGGACCTGGCTTGGCAGTTCGGGCTGGACTGTTCCCATGAGGCACAGGGTCAAGACTGATTTGCATATGGCTAGGTTCAAACTGGAATGGCATGGTGAACAAAAAAACGATGGATTTAGGCCCAGATCTCTCTACGGTGGTGAGTGTATGACATTGTTCTGCATTCTGTCCATCAACTGTTGTTTTTGCATTTGTCACCCCGAGTGGTATGGGTATGCCCAGACGTGGGTCCCGTGCTCTCCATGCCACTGGAATCAAGCTTTCCTGGCTGAAGAGTGGTGAAACCCCAAAAGTGTTCCTAGGATGCTTGTTTCCAGTCCAGGGAGGACCTAGCTTGGCAGTTTGGGCCGGACTGTTGCCATGAGGCACAGGGTCAAGACTGATGTGCATTTGGCTAGGTTCAAACTGAAATGGCATGGTGAGCTAAACAAGATGGATTTAGGCCCATATCTCTGTACTGGGGTGAATGTATGACATTGTTCCTCATTCTGTCCATCAACTGTTGTTTTTGCATTTGTCACCCCGAGTGGTACGGGTATGCCCAGACGTGGGTCCCGTGCTCTCCATGCTTCTGGAATCAAGCTTTCCTGGCTGAAGAGGGTTGAAACCCCGAAACCGGTCTTAGTAGTCTTGTACCCAGGCCAGGGAGGACCTGGCTTGGCAGTTCGGGCTGGACTGTTCCCATGAGGCAAAGGGTCAAGCCTGATTTGCAAATGGCTAGGTTCAAACTGAAATGCCACGGTAAGCAAAAAAACGATGTATTTAGGCCCAGATCTCTGTACTGGGGTGAGTGTATGACATTGTTCTGCATTCTGTCCATCAACTGTTGTTTTTGCATTTGTCACCCCGAGTGGTACAGGTATGCCCAGACGTGGGTCCCGTGCTTTCCATGCTTCTGGAATCAAGCTATCCTGGCTGAAGAGGGGTGAAACCCCGAAACCGGTCCTAGGATGCTTGCTTCCAGTCCAGGGAGGAGCTGACTTGGCAGTTCGGACTGGACTGTTCCCATGAGGCACAGGGTCAAGACTGATTTGCATATGGCTAGGTTCAAACTGGAATGGCATGGTGAGCAAAAAAACGATGGATTTAGGCCCAGATCTCTGTACTGGGGTGAATGTATGACATTGTTCTGCATTCTGTCCATCAACTGTTGTTTTTGCATTTGTCACCCCGAGTGGTACGGGTATGACCAGACATGGCTCCCGTGCTCTCCGTGCCACTGGAATAAAGCTATCCTGGTTGAAGAGGGAAGAAACTCCGAAACCAGTCCTAGGATGCTTGTTTCCAGTCCAGGGAGGACCTGGCTTGGCAGTTCGGGCTGGAGTGTTCCTATGTGGCACAGGGTCAAGACTGATTTGCATATGGCTAGGTTCAAACAGGAATGGCATGGTGAGCAAAAAAACGATGGATTTAGGCCCAGATCTCTGTACTAGTGTGAATGTATGATATTTTTCTGCATTCTGTCCATCAACTGTTGTTTTTGCATTTGTCACCCCGAGTGGTACGGGTATGCCCAGACGTGGGTCCAGTGCTCTCAATGCCACTGGAATCAAGCTATCCTGGCTGAAGAGTGGCGAAACCCCAAAACCGGTCCTAGGACGCTTGTTTCGAGTCCAGGGAGGACCTATTTTGGCAGTTCGGGCTGAACTGTTCCCATGAGGCACAGGGTCAAGACTGATTTGCATGTGGCTCGGTTCAAAGTGGAATGGCATGGTAAGCAAAACAAGATGGATTTAGGCCCAGATCTCTGTCTGGGGTGAATGTATGACATTGTTCTTCATTCTGTCCATCAACTGTTGTTTTTGCATTTGTCACCCCGAGTGGTACGGGTATGCCCAGACGTGGGTCCAGTGCTCTCAATGCCACTGGAATCAAGCTATCATGGCTGAAGAGTGGTGAAACCCCAAAAGCGGTCCTAGGATGCTTGTTTCCAGTCCAGGGAGGACCTAGTTTGGCAGATCGGGCTGAACTGTTCCCATGAGGCTCACGGTCAAGACTGATTTGCATATGGCTTGGTTCAAAGTGGATTGGCATGGTAAGCAAAACAAGATGGATTTAGGCCCAGATCTCTGTACTGGGGTGAATGTTTGATATTGTTCTTCATTCTGTCAATCAACTGTTGTTTTTGCATTTGTCACCCAGAGTGGTACGGGTATGCCCAGACGTGGGTCCCGTGCTTTCCATGCCACTGGAATCAAGCTATCCTGGCTGAAGAGGGGTGAAACCCCCAAACCAGTCCAGGGATGCTTGTTTCCAGTCCAGGGAGGACCTGGCTTGGCAGTTCGGGCTGGACTGTTCCGATGAGGCACAGGGTCAAGACTGATTTGCATACTGCTAGGTTCAAACTGGAATGGCATGGTGAGCAAAAAAATTATTGATTTTGGCCCAGATCTCTGTACAGGGGTGAGTGTATGACATTGTTCTGCATTCTGTCCATCAACTGTTGTTTTTGCATTTGTCACCCCGAGTGGTACGGGTATGCCCAGACGTGGGTCCAGTGCTCTCAATGCCACTGGAATCAAGCTATCCTGGCTGAAGAGTGGCGAAACCCCAAAACCGGTCCTGGGATGCTTGTTTCCAGTCCAGGGAGGACATTTTTTGGCAGTTCGGGGTGAACTGTTCCCATGAGGCACAGGGTCAAGGCTGATTTTCATATGGCTTGGTTCAAAGTGGAATGACATGGTAAGCAAAACAAGATGGATTTAGGCCCAGATCTCTGTCTGGGGTGAATGTATGACATTGTTCTTCATTCTGTCCATCAACTGTTGTTTTTGCATTTGTCACCCCGAGTGGTACGGGTATGCCCAGACGTGGGTCCAGTGCTCTCAATGCCACTGGAATCAAGCTATCATGGCTGAAGAGTGGTGAAACCCTAAAAGCAGTCCTAGGATGCTTGTTTCCAGTCCAGGGAGGACCTAGTTTGGCAGTTCGGGCTGAACTGTTCCCATGAGGCTCAGGGTCAAGACTGATTTGCATATGGCTTGGTTCAAAGTGGATTGGCATGGTAAGCAAAACAAGATGGATTTAGGCCCATATCTCTGTACTGGGGTGAATGTTTGATATTGTTCTTCATTCTGTCCATCAACTGTTGTTTTTGCATTTGTCACCCAGAGTGGTACGGGTATGCCCAGACGTGGGTCCCGTGCTTTCCATGCCACTGGAATCAAGCTATCCTGGCTGAAGAGGGGTGAAACCCCAAAACCAGTCCAGGGATGCTTGTTTATAGTCCAGGGAGGACCGGGCTTGGCAGTTCGGGCTGGACTGTTCCGATGAGGCACAGGGTGAAGACTGATTTGCATATGGCTAGGTTCAAACTGGAATGGCATGGTGAGCAAAAAAACAATTGATTTTGGCCCAGATCTCTGTACAGGGGTGAGTGTATGACATTGTTCTGCATTCTGTCCATCAACTGTTGTTTTTGCATTTGTCACCCCGAGTGGTACGGGTATGCCCAGACGTGCGTCCTGTGCTCTCCATGCCACTGGAATCAAGCTATCCTTGCTGAAGAGGGGTGAAACCCCGAAACCGGTCCTAGGATGCTTGTTTCCAGTCGAGGGAGGACCTGGCTTGGCAGTTCGGGCTGGACTGTTCCCATGAGGCACAGGGTCAAGACTGATTTGCATATGGCTAGGTTCAAACTGGAATGGCATGGTGAGCAAAAAAACGATGGATTTAGGCCCAGATCTCTGTACTGGGGTGAATGTATGACATTGTTCTTCATTCTGTCCATCAACTTTAGTTTTTGCATTTGTCAACCCGAGTGGTACGGGTATGCCCAGACGTGGGTCCAGTGCTCTCAATGCCACTGGAATCAAGCTATCATGGCTGAAGAGTGGTGAAACCCCAAAAGCGGTCCTAGGATGCTTGTTTCCAGTCCAGGGAGGACCTGGCATGGCAGTACGGGCTGGACTGTTCCCATGAGGCACAGGGTCAAGACTGATTTGCACATGGCTAGGTTCAAACAGGAATGGCATGGTGAGCAAAAAAACGATGGATTTAGGCCCAGATCTCTGTACCGGGGTGATTGTATGACATTTTTCTGCATTCTGTCCATCATCTGTTGTTTTTGCATTTGTCACCCCGAGTGGTACGGGTATGCCCAGACGTGGATCCCGTGCTCTCCATGCCACTGGAATCAAGCTATCCTTGCTGAAGAGGGGTGAAACCCCGAAACCGGTCCTAGGATGCTTGTTTCCAGTCGAGGGAGGACCTGGCTTGGCAGTTCGGGCTGGACTGTTCCCATGAGGCACAGGGTCAAGACTGATTTGCATATGGCTAGGTTCAAACTGGAATGGCATGGTGAGCAAAAAAACGATGGATTTAGGCCCAGATCTCTGTACTGGGGTGAATGTATGACATTGTTCTTCATTCTGTCCATCAACTTTAGTTTTTGCATTTGTCAACCCGAGTGGTACGGGTATGCCCAGACGTGGGTCCAGTGCTCTCAATGCCACTGGAATCAAGCTATCATGGCTGAAGAGTGGTGAAACCCCAAAAGCGGTCCTAGGATGCTTGTTTCCAGTCCAGGGAGGACCTGGCATGGCAGTACGGGCTGGACTGTTCCCATGAGGCACAGGGTCAAGACTGATTTGCACATGGCTAGGTTCAAACAGGAATGGCATGGTGAGCAAAAAAACGATGGATTTAGGCCCAGATCTCTGTACCGGGGTGATTGTATGACATTTTTCTGCATTCTGTCCATCATCTGTTGTTTTTGCATTTGTCACCCCGAGTGGTACGGGTATGCCCAGACGTGGATCCCGTGCTCTCCATGCCACTGGAATCAAGCTATCCTTGCTGAAGAGGGGTGAAACTCCGAAACCGGTCCAGGGATGCTTGTTTCCAGTCCAGGGAGGACCTAGCTTGGCAGTTCGGGCTGGACTGTTCCCATGAGGCACAAGGTCAAGACTGATTTGCATATGGCTAGGTTCAAACTGCAATGGCACGGTGAGCAAAAAAAGATGGATTTAGGCCCAGATCTCTGTACTGGGGTGAGTGTATGAAATTGTTCTGTATTCTGTCCATCAACTGTTGTTTTTGCATTTGTCACCCCGAGTGGTACGGGTATGCCCAGACGTGGGTCCCGTGCTCTCCATGCCACTGGAATCAAGCTATCCTGGCTGAAGAGGGCTGAAACCCCAAAACCGGTCCTAGAATACTTGTTTCCAGTCCAGGGAGGACCTGGCTTTGCAGTTCGGGCTGGAGTGTTCCTATGAGGCACAGGGTCAAGACTGATTTGCATATGGCTAGGTTCAAACAGGAATGGCATGGTGAGCACAAATACGATGGATTTAGGCCCAGATCTCTGTACTAGTGTGAATGTATGATATTTTTCTGCATTCTGTCCATCAACTGTTGTTTTTGCATTTGTCACCCCGAGTGGTACGGGTATGCCCAGACGTGGGTCCAGTGCTCTCAATGCCACTGGAATCAAGCTATCCTGGCTGATGAGTGGTGAAACCCCAAAACCGGTCCTAGGATGCTTGTTTCCAGTCCAGGGAGGACCTTTTTTGGCAGTTCGTGCTGAACTGTTCCCATGAGGCTCAGGGTCAAGACTGATTTGCATATGGCTTGGTTCAAAGTGGAATGGCATGGTAAGCAAAACAAGATGGATTTAGGCCCAGATCTCTGTACTGGGGTGAATGTTTGATATTTTTCTTCATTCTGTCCATCAACTCTTGTTTTTGCATTTGTCACCCAGAGTGGTACGGGTATGCCCAGACGTGGGTCCCGTGCTCTCCATGCCACTGGAATCAAGCTATCCTGGCTGAAGAGGGGTGAAACCCCAAAACCAGTCCAGGGATGCTTGTTTCCAGTCCAGGGAGGACCTGGCTTGGCAGTTCGGGCTGGACTGTTCCCATGAGGCACAGGGTCAAGACTGATTTGCATATGGCTAGGTTCAAACTGGAATGGCATGGTGAGCAAAAAACGATGGATTTAGGCCCAGATCTCTGTACTGGGGTGAATGTATGACATTGTTCTGCATTCTGTCCATCAACTGTTGTTTTTGCATTTGTCACCCCGAGTGGTACGGGTATGCCCAGACGTGGGTCCAGTGCTCTCAATGCCACTGGAATCAAGCTATCATGGCTGAAGAGTGGTGAAACCCTAAAAGCAGTCCTAGGATGCTTGTTTCCAGTCCAGGGAGGACCTATTTGGCAGTTCGGGCTGAACTGTTCCCATGAGGCTCAGGGTCAAGACTGATTTGCATATGGCTTGGTTCAAAGTGGATTGGCATGGTAAGCAAAACAAGATGGATTTAGGCCCATATCTCTGTACTGGGGTGAATGTTTGATATTGTTCTGCATTCTGTCCATCAACTGTTGTTTTTGCATTTGTCACCCCGAGTGGTACGGGTATGCCCAGACGTGGGTCCAGTGCTCTCAATGCCACTGGAATCAAGCTATCATGGCTGAAGAGTGGTGAAACCCTAAAAGCAGTCCTAGGATGCTTGTTTCCAGTCCAGGGAGGACCTGGCTTGGCAGTTCGGGCTGGACTGTTCCGATGAGGCACAGGGTCAAGACTGATTTGCATACTGCTAGGTTCAAACTGGAATGGCATGGTGAGCAAAAAAATGATTGATTTTGGCCCAGATCTCTGTACAGGGGTGAGTGTATGACATTGTTCTGCATTCTGTCCATCAACTGTTGTTTTTGCATTTGTCACCCCGAGTGGTACGGGTATGCCCAGACGTGGGTCCAGTGCTCTCAATGCCACTGGAATCAAGCTATCCTGGCTGAAGAGTGGCGAAACCCCAAAACCAGTCCTGGGATGCTTGTTTCCAGTCCAGGGAGGACATTTTTTGGCAGTTCGGGGTGAACTGTTCCCATGAGGCACAGGGTCAAGGCTGATTTTCATATGGCTTGGTTCAAAGTGGAATGACATGGTAAGCAAAACAAGATGGATTTAGGCCCAGATCTCTGTCTGGGGTGAATGTATGACATTGTTCTTCATTCTGTCCATCAACTGTTGTTTTTGCATTTGTCACCCCGAGTGGTACGGGTATGCCCAGACGTGGGTCCAGTGCTCTCAATGCCACTGGAATCAAGCTATCATGGCTGAAGAGTGGTGAAACCCTAAAAGCAGTCCTAGGATGCTTGTTTATAGTCCAGGGAGGACCGGGCTTGGCAGTTCGGGCTGGACTGTTCCGATGAGGCACAGGGTGAAGACTGATTTGCATATGGCTAGGTTCAAACTGGAATGGCATGGTGAGCAAAAAAACAATTGATTTTGGCCCAGATCTCTGTACAGGGGTGAGTGTGTGACATTGTTCTGCATTCTGTCCATCAACTGTTGTTTTTGCATTTGTCACCCCGAGTGGTACGGGTATGCCCAGACGTGCGTCCTGTGCTCTCCATGCCACTGGAATCAAGCTATCCTTGCTGAAGAGGGGTGAAACCCCGAAACCGGTCCTAGGATGCTTGTTTCCAGTCGAGGGAGGACCTGGCTTGGCAGTTCGGGCTGGACTGTTCCCATGAGGCACAGGGTCAAGACTGATTTGCATATGGCTAGGTTCAAACTGGAATGGCATGGTGAGCAAAAAAACGATGGATTTAGGCCCAGATCTCTGTACTGGGGTGAATGTATGACATTGTTCTTCATTCTGTCCATCAACTTTAGTTTTTGCATTTGTCAACCCGAGTGGTACGGGTATGCCCAGACGTGGGTCCAGTGCTCTCAATGCCACTGGAATCAAGCTATCATGGCTGAAGAGTGGTGAAACCCCAAAAGCGGTCCTAGGATGCTTGTTTCCAGTCCAGGGAGGACCTGGCATGGCAGTACGGGCTGGACTGTTCCCATGAGGCACAGGGTCAAGACTGATTTGCACATGGCTAGGTTCAAACAGGAATGGCATGGTGAGCAAAAAAACGATGGATTTAGGCCCAGATCTCTGTACCGGGGTGATTGTATGACATTTTTCTGCATTCTGTCCATCATCTGTTGTTTTTGCATTTGTCACCCCGAGTGGTACGGGTATGCCCAGACGTGGATCCCGTGCTCTCCATGCCACTGGAATCAAGCTATCCTTGCTGAAGAGGGGTGAAACTCCGAAACCGGTCCAGGGATGCTAGTTTCCAGTCCAGGGAGGACCTAGCTTGGCAGTTCGGGCTGGACTGTTCCCATGAGGCACAAGGTCAAGACTGATTTGCATATGGCTAGGTTCAAACTGCAATGGCACGGTGAGCAAAAAAAGATGGATTTAGGCCCAGATCTCTGTACTGGGGTGAGTGTATGAAATTGTTCTGTATTCTGTCCATCAACTGTTGTTTTTGCATTTGTCACCCCGAGTGGTACGGGTATGCCCAGACGTGGGTCCCGTGCTCTCCATGCCACTGGAATCAAGCTATCCTGGCTGAAGAGGGCTGAAACCCCAAAACCGGTCCTAGAATACTTGTTTCCAGTCCAGGGAGGACCTGGCTTTGCAGTTCGGGCTGGAGTGTTCGTATGAGGCACAGGGTCAAGACTGATTTGCATATGGCTAGGTTCAAACAGGAATGGCATGGTGAGCACAAATACGATGGATTTAGGCCCAGATCTCTGTACTAGTGTGAATGTATGATATTTTTCTGCATTCTGTCCATCAACTGTTGTTTTTGCATTTGTCACCCCGAGTGGTACGGGTATGCCCAGACGTGGGTCCAGTGCTCTCAATGCCACTGGAATCAAGCTATCCTGGCTGATGAGTGGTGAAACCCCAAAACCGGTCCTAGGATGCTTGTTTCCAGTCCAGGGAGGACCTTTTTTGGCAGTTCGTGCTGAACTGTTCCCATGAGGCTCAGGGTCAAGACTGATTTGCATATGGCTTGGTTCAAAGTGGAATGGCATGGTAAGCAAAACAAGATGGATTAAGGCCCAGATCTCTGTACTGGGGTGAATGTTTGATATTTTTCTTCATTCTGTCCATCAACTCTTTTTTTTGCATTTGTCACCCAGAGTGGTACGGGTATGCCCAGACGTGGGTCCCGTGCTCTCCATGCCACTGGAATAAAGCTATCCTGGCTGAAGAGGGGTGAAACCCCAAAACCAGTCCAGGGATGCTTGTTTCCAGTCCAGGGAGGACCTGGCTTGGCAGTTCGGGCTGGACTGTTCCCATGAGGCACAGGGTCAAGACTGATTTGCATATGGCTAGGTTCAAACTGGAATGGCATGGTGAGCAAAAAACGATGGATTTAGGCCCAGATCTCTGTACTGGGGTGAATGTATGACATTGTTCTGCATTCTGTCCATCAACTGTTGTGTTTGCATTTGTCAACCCGAGTGGTATGGGTATGCCCAGACGTGGGTCCCGTGCACTCCATGCCATTGGAATCAAAATATCCTGGCTGAAGAGGGGTGAATCCCCGAAACCGGTCCTAGGATACTTGTTTCCAGTCCAGGGAGGACCCGGCATGGCAGTACGGGCTGGACTGTTCCCATGAGGCACAGGGTCAAGACTGATTTGCACATGGCTAGGTTCAAACAGGAATGGCATGGTGAGCATAAAAACGATGGATTTAGGCCCAGATCTCTGTACCGGGGTGATTGTATGACATTTTTCTGCATTCTGTCCATCAACTGTTGTTTTTGCATTCGTCACCCCGAGTGGTACGGGTATGCCCAGACGTGGGTCCCATGCTCTCCATGCCACTGGAATCAAGCTATCCTTGCTGAAGAGGGGTGAAACTCCGAAACCGGTCCAGGGATGCTTGTTTCCAGTCCAGGGAGGACCTAGCTTGGCAGTTCGGGCTTAACTGTTCCCATGAGGCACAAGGTCAAGACTGATTTGCATATGGCTAGGTTCAAACTGCAATGGCACGGTGAGCAAAAAAAGATGGATTTAGGCCCAGATCTCTGCACTGGGGTGAGTGTATGAAATTGTTCTGTATTCTGTCCATCAACTGTTGTTTTTGCATTTGTCACCCCGAGTGGTACGGGTATGCCCAGACGTGGGTCCCGTGCTCTCCATGCCACTGGAATCAAGCTATCCTGGCTGAAGAGGGCTGAAACCCCGAAACCGGTCCTAGAATACTTGTTTCCAGTCCAGGGAGGACCTGGCTTTGCAGTTCGGGCTGGAGTGTTCCTATGAGGCACAGGGTCAAGACTGATTTGCATATGGCTAGGTTCAAACAGGAATGGCATGGTGAGCATAAAAACGATGGATTTAGGCCCAGATCTCTGTACTAGTGTGAATGTATGATATTTTTCTGCATTCTGTCCATCAACTGTTGTTTTTGCATTTGTCACCCCGAGTGGTACGGGTATGCCCAGACTTGGGTCCAGTGCTCTCAATGCCACTGGAATCAAGCTATCCTGGCTGATGAGTGGTGAAATCCCAAAACCGGTCCTAGGATGCTTGTTTCCAGTCCAGGGAGGACCTTTTTTGGCAGTTCGTGATGAACTGTTCCCATGAGGCACAGGGTCAATACTGATTTTCATATGGCTTGGTTCAAAGTGGAATGGCATGGTAAGCAAAACAAGATGGATTTAGGCCCAGATCTCTGTACTGGGGTGAATGTATGACATTGTTCTTCATTCTGTCCATCATTCTGTTTTTGCATTTGTCACCCCGAGTGGTATGGGTATGCCCAGACGTGGGTCCGGTGCTCTCAATGCCACTGGAATCAAGCTATCATGGCTGAAGAGTGGTGAAACCCCCAAAGCGGTCCTAGGATGCTTGTTTCCAGTCCAGGGAGGACCTAGTTTGGCAGTTCGGGCTGAATTGTTCCCATGAGGCACAGGGTCAAGACTGATTTGCATATGGCTTGGTTCAAAGTAGAATGGCATGGTAAGCAAAACAAGATGGATTTAGGCCCAGATCTCTGTACTGGGGTGAATGTATGACATTGTTCTTCATTCTGTCCATCAACTGTTGTTTTTGCATTTGTCACCCAGAGTGGTACAGGTATGCCCAGACTTGGGTCCCGTGCTCTCCATGCCACTGGAATCAAGCTATCGTGGCTGAAGAGGGGTGAAACCCCAAAACCGGTCCAGGGATGCTTGTTTCCAGTCCAGGGAGGACTTGGCTTGGCAGTTCGGGCTGGACTGTTCCCATGAGGCACAGGGTCAAGACTGATTTGCATATGGCTAGGTTCAAACTGGGATGTCATGGTGAGCCAAAAAACGATTGATTTTGGCCTAGATCTCTGTAAAGGGGTGAGTGTATGACATTGTTCTGCATTCTGTCCATCAACTGTTGTTTTTATATTTGTCACCCCGAGTGGTACGGGTATGCCCAGACGTGCGTCCTGTGCTCTCCATGCCACTGGAATCAAGCTATCCTTGCTGAAGAGGGGTGAAACCCCGAAACCCGTCCTAGGATGCTTGTTTCAAGTCGAGGGAGGACCTGGCTTGGCAGTTCGGGCTGGACTGTTCCCATGAGGCACAGGGTCAAGACTGATTTGCATATGGCTAGGTTCAAACTGGAATGGCATGGTGAGCAAAAAAACAATGGATTTAGGCCCAGATCTCTGTACTGGGGGGAATGTATGACATTGTTCTGCATTCTGTCCATCAACTGTTGTGTTTGCATTTGTCACCCCGAGTGGTACGGGTATGCTCAGACGTGAGTCCCGTGCTCTCCATGCCACTGGAATCAAGCTATCCTGGCTGAAGTGGGGTGAAACCCCGAAACCGGTCCTAGTTTTCTTGTTTCCAGTCTAGGGAGGACCTGGCTTGGCAGTTTGGGCTGGACTGTTCCCATGAGGCACAGGGTCAAGGCTGATTTGCATATGGCTAGGTTCAAACTGCAATGGCACGGTGAGCAAAAAAATATGGATTTAGGCCCAGATCTCTGTACTGGGGTGAGTGTATGAAATTGTTCTGCATTTTGTCCATCAACTGTTGTTTTTGCATTTGTCACCCCTAGTGGTACGGGTATGCCCAGACGGGGGTCCCGTGCTCTCCATGCCACTGGAATCAAGCTATCCTGGCTGAAAAGGGGTGAAACCCCGAAACCGGTCCTAGGATACTTGTTTCCAGTCCAGGGAGGACCTGGCTTGGCAGTTCGGGCTGGACTGTTCCCATGAGGCACAGGGTCAAGACTGATTTGCATATGGCTAGGTTCAAACAGGAATGGCATGGTGAGCAAAAAAACGATGGATTTAGGCCCAGATCTCTGTACTGGGGTGAATGTATGACATTTTTCTGCATTCTGTCCATCAACGGTTGTTTTTGCATTTGTCACCCCGAGTGGTACGGGTATGCCCAGACGTGGGTCCGGTGCTCTCAATGCCACTGGAATCAAGCTATCCTGGCTGAAGAGGGGTGAAACCCCCAAACCAGTCCAGGGATGCTTGTTTCCAGTCCAGGGAGGACCTGGCTTGGCAGTTCGGGCTGGACTGTTCCGATGAGGCACAGGGTCAAGACTGATTTGCATACTGCTAGGTTCAAACTGGAATGGCATGGTGAGCAAAAAAATGATTGATTTTGGCCCAGATCTCTGTACAGGGGTGAGTGTATGACATTGTTCTGCATTCTGTCCATCAACTGTTGTTTTTGCATTTGTCACCCCGAGTGGTACGGGTATGCCCAGACGTGGGTCCAGTGCTCTCAATGCCACTGGAATCAAGCTATCCTGGCTGAAGAGTGGCGAAACCCCAAAACCGGTCCTGGGATGCTTGTTTCCAGTCCAGGGAGGACATTTTTTGGCAGTTCGGGGTGAACTGTTCCCATGAGGCACAGGGTCAAGGCTGATTTTCATATGGCTTGGTTCAAAGTGGAATGACATGGTAAGCAAAACAAGATGGATTTAGGCCCAGATCTCTGTCTGGGGTGAATGTATGACATTGTTCTTCATTCTGTCCATCAACTGTTGTTTTTGCATTTGTCACCCCGAGTGGTACGGGTATGCCCAGACGTGGGTCCAGTGCTCTCAATGCCACTGGAATCAAGCTATCATGGCTGAAGAGTGGTGAAACCCTAAAAGCAGTCCTAGGATGCTTGTTTCCAGTCCAGGGAGGACCTAGTTTGGCAGTTCGGGCTGAACTGTTCCCATGAGGCTCAGGGTCAAGACTGATTTGCATATGGCTTGGTTCAAAGTGGATTGGCATGGTAAGCAAAACAAGATGGATTTAGGCCCATATCTCTGTACTGGGGTGAATGTTTGATATTGTTCTTCATTCTGTCCATCAACTGTTGTTTTTGCATTTGTCACCCAGAGTGGTACGGGTATGCCCAGACGTGGGTCCCGTGCTTTCCATGCCACTGGAATCAAGCTATCCTGGCTGAAGAGGGGTGAAACCCCAAAACCAGTCCAGGGATGCTTGTTTATAGTCCAGGGAGGACCGGGCTTGGCAGTTCGGGCTGGACTGTTCCGATGAGGCACAGGGTGAAGACTGATTTGCATATGGCTAGGTTCAAACTGGAATGGCATGGTGAGCAAAAAAACAATTGATTTTGGCCCAGATCTCTGTACAGGGGTGAGTGTATGACATTGTTCTGCATTCTGTCCATCAACTGTTGTTTTTGCATTTGTCACCCCGAGTGGTACGGGTATGCCCAGACGTGCGTCCTGTGCTCTCCATGCCACTGGAATCAAGCTATCCTTGCTGAAGAGGGGTGAAACCCCGAAACCGGTCCTAGGATGCTTGTTTCCAGTCGAGGGAGGACCTGGCTTGGCAGTTCGGGCTGGACTGTTCCCATGAGGCACAGGGTCAAGACTGATTTGCATATGGCTAGGTTCAAACTGGAATGGCATGGTGAGCAAAAAAACGATGGATTTAGGCCCAGATCTCTGTACTGGGGTGAATGTATGACATTGTTCTGCATTCTGTCCATCAACTGTTGTTTTTGCATTTGTCACCCCGAGTGGTACGGGTATGACCAGACGTGGGTCCCGTGCTCTCCGTGCCACTGGAATCGAGCTATCCTGGTTGAAGAGGGTTGAAACCCCGAAACCAGTCCTAGGATGCTTGTTTCCAGTCCAGGGGGGACATGGCTTGGCAGTTCGGGCTGGACTGTTCCCATGAGGCACAGGGTCAAGACTGATTTGCATATGGCTAGGTTGAAACTGGAATGGCATGGTGAGCAAAGCAAGATGGATTTAGGCCCAGATCTCTGTACTGGGGTGAATGTATGACATTATTCTTCATTCTGTCCATCAACTGTTGTTTTTGCATTTGTCACCCCGAGTGGTACGGGTATGCCCAGACGTGGATCCCGTGCTCTCCATGCCACTGGAATCAAGCTATCCTTGCTGAAGAGGGGTGAAACCCCGAAACCGGTCCTAGGATGCCTGTTTCCAGTCCAGGGAGGACCTGGCATGGCAGTACGGGCTGGACTGTTCCCATGAGGCACAGGGTCAAGACTGATTTGCACATGGCTAGGTTCAAACAGGAATGGCATGGTGAGCAAAAAAACGATGGATTTAGGCCCAGATCTCTGTGCCGGGGTGATTGTATGACATATTTCTGCATTCTGTCCATCATCTGTTGTTTTTGCATTTGTCACCCCGAGTGGTACGGGTATGCCCAGA
The DNA here is from genome assembly GCF_964204655.1 of Triturus cristatus. Taxonomy (NCBI): domain Eukaryota; kingdom Metazoa; phylum Chordata; class Amphibia; order Caudata; family Salamandridae; genus Triturus; species Triturus cristatus. The sequence continues at coordinate 2,145,409 of NW_028187462.1, forward strand.
CGTGGATCCCGTGCTCTCCATGCCACTGGAATCAAGCTATCCTTGCTGAAGAGGGGTGAAACTCCGAAACCGGTCCAGGGATGCTTGTTTCCAGTCCAGGGAGGACCTAGCTTGGCAGTTCGGGCTGGACTGTTCCCATGAGGCACAAGGTCAAGACTGATTTGCATATGGCTAGGTTCAAACTGCAATGGCACGGTGAGCAAAAAAAGATGGATTTAGGCCCAGATCTCTGTACTGGGGTGAGTGTATGAAATTGTTCTGTATTCTGTCCATCAACTGTTGTTTTTGCATTTGTCACCCCGAGTGGTACGGGTATGCCCAGACGTGGGTCCCGTGCTCTCCATGACACTGGAATCAAGCTATCCAGGCTGAAGAGGGCTGAAACCCCAAAACCGGTCCTAGAATACTTGTTTCCAGTCCAGGGAGGACCTGGCTTTGCAGTTCGGGCTGGAGTGTTCCTATGAGGCACAGGGTCAAGACTGATTTGCATATGGCTAGGTTCAAACAGGAATGGCATGGTGAGCACAAATACGATGGATTTAGGCCCAGATCTCTGTACTAGTGTGAATGTATGATATTTTTCTGCATTCTGTCCATCAACTGTTGTTTTTGCATTTGTCACCCCGAGTGGTACGGGTATGCCCAGACGTGGGTCCAGTGCTCTCAATGCCACTGGAATCAAGCTATCCTGGCTGATGAGTGGTGAAACCCCAAAACCGGTCCTAGGATGCTTGTTTCCAGTCCAGGGAGGACCTTTTTTGGCAGTTCGTGCTGAACTGTTCCCATGAGGCTCAGGGTCAAGACTGATTTGCATATGGCTTGGTTCAAAGTGGAATGGCATGGTAAGCAAAACAAGATGGATTTAGGCCCAGATCTCTGTACTGGGGTGAATGTTTGATATTTTTCTTCATTCTGTCCATCAACTCTTGTTTTTGCATTTGTCACCCAGAGTGGTACGGGTATGCCCAGACGTGGGTCCCGTGCTCTCCATGCCACTGGAATCAAGCTATCCTGGCTGAAGAGGGGTGAAACCCCAAAACCAGTCCAGGGATGCTTGTTTCCAGTCCAGGGAGGACCTGGCTTGGCAGTTCGGGCTGGACTGTTCCCATGAGGCACAGGGTCAAGACTGATTTGCATATGGCTAGGTTCAAACTGGAATGGCATGGTGAGCAAAAAACGATGGATTTAGGCCCAGATCTCTGTACTGGGGTGAATGTATGACATTGTTCTGCATTCTGTCCATCAACTGTTGTTTTTGCATTTGTCACCCCGAGTGGTACGGGTATGCCCAGACGTGGGTCCAGTGCTCTCAATGCCACTGGAATCAAGCTATCATGGCTGAAGAGTGGTGAAACCCTAAAAGCAGTCCTAGGATGCTTGTTTCCAGTCCAGGGAGGACCTAGTTTGGCAGTTCGGGCTGAACTGTTCCCATGAGGCTCAGGGTCAAGACTGATTTGCATATGGCTTGGTTCAAAGTGGATTGGCATGGTAAGCAAAACAAGATGGATTTAGGCCCATATCTCTGTACTGGGGTGAATGTTTGATATTGTTCTGCATTCTGTCCATCAACTGTTGTTTTTGCATTTGTCACCCCGAGTGGTACGGGTATGCCCAGACGTGGGTCCAGTGCTCTCAATGCCACTGGAATCAAGCTATCATGGCTGAAGAGTGGTGAAACCCTAAAAGCAGTCCTAGGATGCTTGTTTCCAGTCCAGGGAGGACCTGGCTTGGCAGTTCGGGCTGGACTGTTCCGATGAGGCACAGGGTCAAGACTGATTTGCATACTGCTAGGTTCAAACTGGAATGGCATGGTGAGCAAAAAAATGATTGATTTTGGCCCAGATCTCTGTACAGGGGTGAGTGTATGACATTGTTCTGCATTCTGTCCATCAACTGTTGTTTTTGCATTTGTCACCCCGAGTGGTACGGGTATGCCCAGACGTGGGTCCAGTGCTCTCAATGCCACTGGAATCAAGCTATCCTGGCTGAAGAGTGGCGAAACCCCAAAACCAGTCCTGGGATGCTTGTTTCCAGTCCAGGGAGGACATTTTTTGGCAGTTCGGGGTGAACTGTTCCCATGAGGCACAGGGTCAAGGCTGATTTTCATATGGCTTGGTTCAAAGTGGAATGACATGGTAAGCAAAACAAGATGGATTTAGGCCCAGATCTCTGTCTGGGGTGAATGTATGACATTGTTCTTCATTCTGTCCATCAACTGTTGTTTTTGCATTTGTCACCCCGAGTGGTACGGGTATGCCCAGACGTGGGTCCAGTGCTCTCAATGCCACTGGAATCAAGCTATCATGGCTGAAGAGTGGTGAAACCCTAAAAGCAGTCCTAGGATGCTTGTTTATAGTCCAGGGAGGACCGGGCTTGGCAGTTCGGGCTGGACTGTTCCGATGAGGCACAGGGTGAAGACTGATTTGCATATGGCTAGGTTCAAACTGGAATGGCATGGTGAGCAAAAAAACAATTGATTTTGGCCCAGATCTCTGTACAGGGGTGAGTGTGTGACATTGTTCTGCATTCTGTCCATCAACTGTTGTTTTTGCATTTGTCACCCCGAGTGGTACGGGTATGCCCAGACGTGCGTCCTGTGCTCTCCATGCCACTGGAATCAAGCTATCCTTGCTGAAGAGGGGTGAAACCCCGAAACCGGTCCTAGGATGCTTGTTTCCAGTCGAGGGAGGACCTGGCTTGGCAGTTCGGGCTGGACTGTTCCCATGAGGCACAGGGTCAAGACTGATTTGCATATGGCTAGGTTCAAACTGGAATGGCATGGTGAGCAAAAAAACGATGGATTTAGGCCCAGATCTCTGTACTGGGGTGAATGTATGACATTGTTCTTCATTCTGTCCATCAACTTTAGTTTTTGCATTTGTCAACCCGAGTGGTACGGGTATGCCCAGACGTGGGTCCAGTGCTCTCAATGCCACTGGAATCAAGCTATCATGGCTGAAGAGTGGTGAAACCCCAAAAGCGGTCCTAGGATGCTTGTTTCCAGTCCAGGGAGGACCTGGCATGGCAGTACGGGCTGGACTGTTCCCATGAGGCACAGGGTCAAGACTGATTTGCACATGGCTAGGTTCAAACAGGAATGGCATGGTGAGCAAAAAAACGATGGATTTAGGCCCAGATCTCTGTACCGGGGTGATTGTATGACATTTTTCTGCATTCTGTCCATCATCTGTTGTTTTTGCATTTGTCACCCCGAGTGGTACGGGTATGCCCAGACGTGGATCCCGTGCTCTCCATGCCACTGGAATCAAGCTATCCTTGCTGAAGAGGGGTGAAACTCCGAAACCGGTCCAGGGATGATAGTTTCCAGTCCAGGGAGGACCTAGCTTGGCAGTTCGGGCTGGACTGTTCCCATGAGGCACAAGGTCAAGACTGATTTGCATATGGCTAGGTTCAAACTGCAATGGCACGGTGAGCAAAAAAAGATGGATTTAGGCCCAGATCTCTGTACTGGGGTGAGTGTATGAAATTGTTCTGTATTCTGTCCATCAACTGTTGTTTTTGCATTTGTCACCCCGAGTGGTACGGGTATGCCCAGACGTGGGTCCCGTGCTCTCCATGCCACTGGAATCAAGCTATCCTGGCTGAAGAGGGCTGAAACCCCAAAACCGGTCCTAGAATACTTGTTTCCAGTCCAGGGAGGACCTGGCTTTGCAGTTCGGGCTGGAGTGTTCCTATGAGGCACAGGGTCAAGACTGATTTGCATATGGCTAGGTTCAAACAGGAATGGCATGGTGAGCACAAATACGATGGATTTAGGCCCAGATCTCTGTACTAGTGTGAATGTATGATATTTTTCTGCATTCTGTCCATCAACTGTTGTTTTTGCATTTGTCACCCCGAGTGGTACGGGTATGCCCAGACGTGGGTCCAGTGCTCTCAATGCCACTGGAATCAAGCTATCCTGGCTGATGAGTGGTGAAACCCCAAAACCGGTCCTAGGATGCTTGTTTCCAGTCCAGGGAGGACCTTTTTTGGCAGTTCGTGCTGAACTGTTCCCATGAGGCTCAGGGTCAAGACTGATTTGCATATGGCTTGGTTCAAAGTGGAATGGCATGGTAAGCAAAACAAGATGGATTAAGGCCCAGATCTCTGTACTGGGGTGAATGTTTGATATTTTTCTTCATTCTGTCCATCAACTCTTGTTTTTGCATTTGTCACCCAGAGTGGTACGGGTATGCCCAGACGTGGGTCCCGTGCTCTCCATGCCACTGGAATAAAGCTATCCTGGCTGAAGAGGGGTGAAACCCCAAAACCAGTCCAGGGATGCTTGTTTCCAGTCCAGGGAGGACCCGGCATGGCAGTACGGGCTGGACTGTTCCCATGCGGCACAGGGTCAAGACTGATTTGCACATGGCTAGGTTCAAACAGGAATGGCATGGTGAGCATAAAAACGATGGATTTAGGCTCAGATCTCTGTACCGGGGTGATTGTATGACATTTTTCTGCATTCTGTCCATCAACTGTTGTTTTTGCATTCGTCACCCCGAGTGGTACGGGTATGCCCAGACGTGGGTCCCATGCTCTCGATGCCACTGGAATCAAGCTATCCTTGCTGAAGAGGGGTGAAACTCCGAAACCGGTCCAGGGATGCTTGTTTCCAGTCCAGGGAGGACCTAGCTTGGCAGTTCGGGCTTAACTGTTCCCATGAGGCACAAGGTCAAGACTGATTTGCATATGGCTAGGTTCAAACTGCAATGGCACGGTGAGCAAAAAAAGATGGATTTAGGCCCAGATCTCTGCACTGGGGTGAGTGTATGAAATTGTTCTGTATTCTGTCCATCAACTGTTGTTTTTGCATTTGTCACCCCGAGTGGTACGGGTATGCCCAGACGTGGGTCCCGTGCTCTCCATGCCACTGGAATCAAGCTATCCTGGCTGAAGAGGGCTGAAACCCCGAAACCGGTCCTAGAATACTTGTTTCCAGTCCAGGGAGGACCTGGCTTTGCAGTTCGGGCTGGAGTGTTCCTATGAGGCACAGGGTCAAGACTGATTTGCATATGGCTAGGTTCAAACAGGAATGGCATGGTGAGCATAAAAACGATGGATTTATGCCCAGGTCTCTGTACTAGTGTGAATGTATGATATTTTTCTGCATTCTGTCCATCAACTGTTGTTTTTGCATTTGTCACCCCGAGTGGTACGGGTATGCCCAGACTTGGGTCCAGTGCTCTCAATGCCACTGGAATCAAGCTATCCTGGCTGATGAGTGGTGAAATCCCAAAACCGGTCCTAGGATGCTTGTTTCCAGTCCAGGGAGGACCTTTTTTGGCAGTTCGTGCTGAACTGTTCCCATGAGGCACAGGGTCAATACTGATTTTCATATGGCTTGGTTCAAAGTGGAATGGCATGGTAAGCAAAACAAGATGGATTTAGGCCCAGATCTCTGTACTGGGGTGAATGTATGACATTGTTCTTCATTCTGTCCATCATTCTGTTTTTGCATTTGTCACCCCGAGTGGTATGGGTATGCCCAGACGTGGGTCCGGTGCTCTCAATGCCACTGGAATCAAGCTATCATGGCTGAAGAGTGGTGAAACCCCCAAAGCGGTCCTAGGATGCTTGTTTCCAGTCCAGGGAGGACCTAGTTTGGCAGTTCGGGCTGAATTGTTCCCATGAGGCACAGGGTCAAGACTGATTTGCATATGGCTTGGTTCAAAGTGGAATGGCATGGTAAGCAAAACAAGATGGATTTAGGCCCAGATCTCTGTACTGGGGTGAATGTATGACATTGTTCTTCATTCTGTCCATCAACTGTTGTTTTTGCATTTGTCACCCAGAGTGGTACAGGTATGCCCAGACTTGGGTCCCGTGCTCTCCATGCCACTGGAATCAAGCTATCGTGGCTGAAGAGGGGTGAAACCCCAAAACCGGTCCAGGGATGCTTGTTTCCAGTCCAGGGAGGACTTGGCTTGGCAGTTCGGGCTGGACTGTTCCCATGAGGCACAGGGTCAAGACTGATTTGCATATGGCTAGGTTCAAACTGGGATGTCATGGTGAGCCAAAAAACGATTGATTTTGGCCTAGATCTCTGTAAAGGGGTGAGTGTATGACATTGTTCTGCATTCTGTCCATCAACTGTTGTTTTTACATTTGTCACCCCGAGTGTTACGGGTATGCCCAGACGTGCGTCCTGTGCTCTCCATGCCACTGGAATCAAGCTATCCTTGCTGAAGAGGGGTGAAACCCCGAAACCCGTCCTAGGATGCTTGTTTCAAGTCGAGGGAGGACCTGGCTTGGCAGTTCGGGCTGGACTGTTCCCATGAGGCACAGGGTCAAGACTGATTTGCATATGGCTAGGTTCAAACTGGAATGGCATGGTGAGCAAAAAAACAATGGATTTAGGCCCAGATCTCTGTACTGGGGGGAATGTATGACATTGTTCTGCATTCTGTCCATCAACTGTTGTGTTTGCATTTGTCACCCCGAGTGGTACGGGTATGCTCAGACGTGAGTCCCGTGCTCTCCATGCCACTGGAATCAAGCTATCCTGGCTGAAGTGGGGTGAAACCCCGAAACCGGTCCTAGTTTTCTTGTTTCCAGTCCAGGGAGGACCTGGCTTGGCAGTTTGGGCTGGACTGTTCCCATGAGGCACAGGGTCAAGGCTGATTTGCATATGGCTAGGTTCAAACTGCAATGGCACGGTGAGCAAAAAAATATGGATTTAGGCCCAGATCTCTGTACTGGGGTGAGTGTATGAAATTGTTCTGCATTTTGTCCATCAACTGTTGTTTTTGCATTTGTCACCCCTAGTGGTACGGGTATGCCCAGACGGGGGTCCCGTGCTCTCCATGCCACTGGAATCAAGCTATCCTGGCTGAAAAGGGGTGAAACCCCGAAACCGGTCCTAGGATACTTGTTTCCAGTCTAGGGAGGACCTGGCTTGGCAGTTCGGGCTGGACTGTTCCCATGAGGCACAGGGTCAAGACTGATTTGCATATGGCTAGGTTCAAACAGGAATGGCATGGTGAGCAAAAAAACGATGGATTTAGGCCCAGATCTCTGTACTGGGGTGAATGTATGACATTTTTCTGCATTCTGTCCATCAACTGTTGTTTTTGCATTTGTCACCCCGAGTGGTACGGGTATGCCCAGACGTGGGTCCGGTGCTCTCAATGCCACTGGAATCAAGCTATCCTGGCTGAAGAGTGGTGAAACCCCGAAACCGGTCCTAGGATGCTTGTTTCCAGTCCAAGGAGGACCTAGTTTGGCAGTTCGGGCTGAACTGTTCCCATGAGGCACAGGGTCAAGACTGATTTGCATGTGGCTCGGTTCAAACTGGAATGGCATGGTGAGCAAAACAAGATGGATTTATGCCCATATCTCTGTACTGGGGTGAATGTATGACATTGTTCTTCATTCTGTCCATCAACTGTTGTTTTTGCATTTGTCACCCCGAGTGGTACGGGTATGCCCAGACGTGGGTCCCGTGCTCTCCATGCCACTGGAATCAAGCTATCCTTGCTAAAGAGGGGTGAAACTCAGAAACCGGTCCAGGGATGCTTGTTTCAAGTCCAGGGAGGACCTGGCTTGGCAGTTCGGGCTGGACTGTTCCCATGAGGCACAGGGTCAAGACTGATTTGCATATGGCTAGGTTCAAACTGCAATGGCACGGTGAGCAAAAAAAGATGGATTTAGGCCCAGACCTCTGTACTGGGGTGAGTGTATGAAATTGTTCTGTATTCTGTCCATCAACTGTTGTTTTTGCATTTGTCACCCTGAGTGGTGTGGGTATGCCCAGACGTGGGTCCCATGCTCTCCATGCCACTGGAATCAAGCTATCCTGGCTGAAGAGGGCTGAAACCCCGAAACCGGTCCTAGAATACTTGTTTCCAGTCCAGGGAGGACCTGGCTTGGCAGTTAGGGCTGGAGTGTTCCTATATGGCACAGGGTCAAGACTGATTTGCATATGGCTAGGTTCAAACAGGAATGGCATGGTGAGCAAAACAAGATGGATTTAGGCCCAGATCTCTGTACTGGGGTGAATGTTTGATATTGTTCTTCATTCTGTCCATCAACTGTTGTTTTTGCATTTGTCACCCAGAGTGGTACGGGTATGCCCAGACGTGGGTCCCGTGCTTTCCATGCCACTGGAATCAAGCTATCCTGGCTGAAGAGGGGTGAAACCCCCAAACCAGTCCAGGGATGTTTGTTTCCAGTCCAGGGAGGACCTGGCTTGGCAGTTCGGGCTGGACTGTTCCGATGAGGCACAGGGTCAAGACTGATTTGCATATGGCTAGGTTCAAACTGGAATGGCATGGTGAGCAAAAAAACGATTGATTTTGGCCCAGATCTCTGTACAGGGGTGAGTGTATGACATTGTTCTGCATTCTGTCCATCAACTGTTGTTTTTGCATTTGTCACCCCGAGTGGTACGGGTATGCCCAGACGTGGGTCCAGTGCTCTCAATGCCACTGGAATCAAGCTATCCTGGCTGAAGAGTGGCGAAACCCCAAAACCGGTCCTAGGATGCTTGTTTCCAGTCCAGGGAGGACCTATTTTGGCAGTTCGGTGTGAACTGTTCCCATGAGGCACAGGGTCAAGGCTGATTTTCATATGGCTTGGTTCAAAGTGGAATGGCATGGTAAGCAAAACAAGATGGATTTAGGCCCAGATCTCTGTCTGGGGTGAATGTATGACATTGTTCTTCATTCTGTCCATCAACTGTTGTTTTTGCATTTTTCACCCCGAGTGGTACGGGTATGCCCAGACGTGGGTCCGGTGCTCTCAATGCCACTGGAATCAAGCTATCCTGGCTGAAGAGTGGTGAAACCCCGAAACCGGTCCTAGGATGCTTGTTTCCAGTCCAAGGAGGACCTAGTTTGGCAGTTCGGGCTGAACTGTTCCCATGAGGCACAGGGTCAAGACTGATTTGCATGTGGCTCGGTTCAAACTGGAATGGCATGGTGAGCAAAACAAGATGGATTTATGCCCATATCTCTGTACTGGGGTGAATGTATGACATTGTTCTTCATTCTGTCCATCAACTGTTGTTTTTGCATTTGTCACCCCGAGTGGTACGGGTATGCCCAGACGTGGGTCCCGTGCTCTCCATGCCACTGGAATCAAGCTATCCTTGCTAAAGAGGGGTGAAACTCAGAAACCGGTCCAGGGATGCTTGTTTCAAGTCCAGGGAGGACCTGGCTTGGCAGTTCGGGCTGGACTGTTCCCATGAGGCACAGGGTCAAGACTGATTTGCATATGGCTAGGTTCAAACTGCAATGGCACGGTGAGCAAAAAAAGATGGATTTAGGCCCAGACCTCTGTACTGGGGTGAGTGTATGAAATTGTTCTGTATTCTGTCCATCAACTGTTGTTTTTGCATTTGTCACCCTGAGTGGTGTGGGTATGCCCAGACGTGGGTCCCATGCTCTCCATGCCACTGGAATCAAGCTATCCTGGCTGAAGAGGGCTGAAACCCCGAAACCGGTCCTAGAATACTTGTTTCCAGTCCAGGGAGGACCTGGCTTGGCAGTTAGGGCTGGAGTGTTCCTATGTGGCACAGGGTCAAGACTGATTTGCATATGGCTAGGTTCAAACAGGAATGGCATGGTGAGCAAAAAAACGATGGATTTAGGCCCAGATCTCTGTACTAGTGTGAATGTATGATATTTTTCTGCATTCTGTCCATCAACTGTTGTTTTTTGCATTTGTCACCCCGAGTGGTACGGGTATGCCCAGACGTGGGCCCAGTGCTCTCAATGCCACTGGAATCAAGCTATCCTGGCTGAAGAGTGGCGAAACCCCAAAACCGGTCCTAGGACGCTTGTTTCCAGTCCAGGGAGGACCTATTTTGGCAGTTCGGGCTGAACTGTTCCCATGAGGCACAGGGTCAAGGCTGATTTTCATATGGCTTGGTTCAAAGTGGAATGGCATGGTAAGCAAAACAAGATGGATTTAGGCCCAGATCTCTGTCTGGGGTGAATGTATGACATTGTTCTTCATTCTGTCCATCAACTGTTGTTTTTGCATTTGTCACCCCAAGTGGTACGGGTATGCCCAGACGTGGGTCCAGTGCTCTCAATGCCACTGGAATCAAGCTATCCTGGCTGAAGAGTGGCGAAACCCCAAAACCGGTCCTAGGACGCTTGTTTCCAGTCCAGGGAGGACCTATTTTGGCAGTTCGGGCTGAACTGTTCCCATGAGGCACAGGGTCAAGGCTGATTTGCATATGGCTAGGTTCAAACTGCAATGGCACGGTGAGCAAAAAAATATGGATTTAGGCCCAGATCTCTGTACTGGGGTGAGTGTATGAAATTGTTCTGCATTTTGTCCATCAACTGTTGTTTTTGCATTTGTCACCCCTAGTGGTACGGGTATGCCCAGACGGGGGTCCCGTGCTCTCCATGCCACTGGAATCAAGCTATCCTGGCTGAAAAGGGGTGAAACCCCGAAACCGGTCCTAGGATACTTGTTTCCAGTCCAGGGAGGACCTGGCTTGGCAGTTCGGGCTGGACTGTTCCCATGAGGCACAGGGTCAAGACTGATTTGCATATGGCTAGGTTCAAACAGGAATGGCATGGTGAGCAAAAAAACGATGGATTTAGGCCCAGATCTCTGTACTGGGGTGAATGTATGACATTTTTCTGCATTCTGTCCATCAACTGTTGTTTTTGTATTTGTCACCCCGAGTGGTACGGGTATGCCCAGACGTGGGTCCCGTGCTCTCCATGCCACTGGAATCAAGCTATCCTTGCTAAAGAGGGGTGAAACTCAGAAACCGGTCCAGGGATGCTTGTTTCAAGTCCAGGGAGGACCTGGCTTGGCAGTTCGGGCTGGACTGTTCCCATGAGGCACAGGGTCAAGACTGATTTGCATATGGCTAGGTTCAAACTGCAATGGCACGGTGAGCAAAAAAAGATGGATTTAGGCCCAGACCTCTGTACTGGGGTGAGTGTATGAAATTGTTCTGTATTCTGTCCATCAACTGTTGTTTTTGCATTTGTCACCCCGAGTGGTGTGGGTATGCCCAGCCGTGGGTCCCATGCTCTCCATGCCACTGGAATCAAGCTATCCTGGCTGAAGAGGGCTGAAACCCCAAAACCGGTCCTAGAATACTTGTTTCCAGTCCAGGGAGGACCTGGCTTGGCAGTTAGGGCTGGAGTGTTCCTATGTGGCACAGGGTCAAGACTGATTTGCATATGGCTAGGTTCAAACAGGAATGGCATGGTGAGCAAAAAAACGATGGATTTAGGCCCAGATCTCTGTACTAGTGTGAATGTATGATATTTTTCTGCATTCTGTCCATCAACTGTTGTTTTTTGCATTTGTCACCCCGAGTGGTACGGGTATGCCCAGACGTGGGCCCAGTGCTCTCAATGCCACTGGAATCAAGCTATCCTGGCTGAAGAGTGGCGAAACCCCAAAACCGGTCCTAGGACGCTTGTTTCCAGTCCAGGGAGGACCTATTTTGGCAGTTCGGGCTGAACTGTTCCCATGAGGCACAGGGTCAAGGCTGATTTTCATATGGCTTGGTTCAAAGTGGAATGGCATGGTAAGCAAAACAAGATGGATTTAGGCCCAGATCTCTGTCTGGGGTGAATGTATGACATTGTTCTTCATTCTGTCCATCAACTGTTGTTTTTGCATTTGTCACCCCAAGTGGTACGGGTATGCCCAGACGTGGGTCCAGTGCTCTCAATGCCACTGGAATCAAGCTATCCTGGCTGAAGAGTGGCGAAACCCCAAAACCGGTCCTAGGACGCTTGTTTCCAGTCCAGGGAGGACCTATTTTGGCAGTTCCGGCTGAACTGTTCCCATGAGGCACAGGGTCAAGGCTGATTTGCATATGGCTAGGTTCAAACTGCAATGGCACGGTGAGCAAAAAAATATGGATTTAGGCCCAGATCTCTGTACTGGGGTGAGTGTATGAAATTGTTCTGCATTTTGTCCATCAACTGTTGTTTTTGCATTTGTCACCCCTAGTGGTACGGGTATGCCCAGACGGGGGTCCCGTGCTCTCCATGCCACTGGAATCAAGCTATCCTGGCTGAAAAGGGGTGAAACCCCGAAACCGGTCCTAGGATACTTGTTTCCAGTCCAGGGAGGACCTGGCTTGGCAGTTCGGGCTGGACTGTTCCCATGAGGCACAGGGTCAAGACTGATTTGCATATGGCTAGGTTCAAACAGGAATGGCATGGTGAGCAAAAAAACGATGGATTTAGGCCCAGATCTCTGTACTGGGGTGAATGTATGACATTTTTCTGCATTCTGTCCATCAACTGTTGTTTTTGTATTTGTCACCCCGAGTGGTACGGGTATGCCCAGACGTGGGTCCCGTGCTCTCCATGCCACTGGAATCAAGCTATCCTTGCTAAAGAGGGGTGAAACTCAGAAACCGGTCCAGGGATGCTTGTTTCAAGTCCAGGGAGGACCTGGCTTGGCAGTTCGGGCTGGACTGTTCCCATGAGGCACAGGGTCAAGACTGATTTGCATATGGCTAGGTTCAAACTGCAATGGCACGGTGAGCAAAAAAAGATGGATTTAGGCCCAGACCTCTGTACTGGGGTGAGTGTATGAAATTGTTCTGTATTCTGTCCATCAACTGTTGTTTTTGCATTTGTCACCCCGAGTGGTGTGGGTATGCCCAGACGTGGGTCCCATGCTCTCCATGCCACTGGAATCAAGCTATCCTGGCTGAAGAGGGCTGAAACCCCAAAACCGGTCCTATAATACTTGTTTCCAGTCCAGGGAGGACCTGGCTTGGCAGTTAGGGCTGGAGTGTTCCTATGTGGCACAGGGTCAAGACTGATTTGCATATGGCTAGGTTCAAACAGGAATGGCATGGTGAGCAAAAAAACGATGGATTTAGGCCCAGATCTCTGTACTAGTGTGAATGTATGATATTTTTCTGCATTCTGTCCATCAACTGTTGTTTTTTGCATTTGTCACCCCGAGTGGTACGGGTATGCCCAGACGTGGGTCCAGTGCTCTCAATGCCACTGGAATCAAGCTATCCTGGCTGAAGAGTGGCGAAACCCCAAAACCGGTCCTAGGACGCTTGTTTCCAGTCCAGGGAGGACCTATTTTGGCAGTTCGGGCTGAACTGTTCCCATGAGGCACAGGGTCAAGGCTGATTTTCATATGGCTTGGTTCAAAGTGGAATGGCATGGTAAGCAAAACAAGATGGATTTAGGCCCAGATCTCTGTCTGGGGTGAATGTATGACATTGTTCTTCATTCTGTCCATCAACTGTTGTTTTTGCATTTGTCACCCCGATTGGTACGGGTATGCCCAGACGTGGGTCCAGTGCTCTCAATGCCACTGGAATCAAGCTATCCTGGCTGAAGAGTGGCGAAACCCCAAAACCGGTTCTAGGACGCTTGTTTCCAGTCCAGGGAGGACCTATTTTGGCAGTTCGGGCTGAACTGTTCCCATGAGGCACAGGGTCAAGGCTGATTTTCATATGGCTTGGTTCAAAGTGGAATGGCATGGTAAGCAAAACAAGATGGATTTAGGCCCAGATCTCTGTCTGGGGTGAATGTATGACATTGTTCTTCATTCTGTCCATCAACTGTTGTTTTTGCATTTGTCACCCCGAGTGGTACGGGTATGCCCAGACGTGGGTCCAGTGCTCTCAATGCCACTGGAATCAAGCTATCATGGCTGAAGAGTGGTGAAACCCCAAAAGCGGTCCTAGGATGCTTGTTTCCAGTCCAGGGAGGACCTAGTTTGGCAGTTCGGGCTGAACTGTTCCCATCAGGCTCAGGGTCAAGACTGATTTGGATATGGCTTGGTTCAAAGTGGATTGGCATGGTAAGCAAAACAAGATGGATTTAGGCCCAGATCTCTGTACTGGGGTGAATGTTTGATATTGTTCTTCATTCTGTCCATCAACTGTTGTTTTTGCATTTGTCACCCAGAGTGGTACGGGTATGCCCAGACGTGGGTCCCGTGCTTTCCATGCCACTGGAATCAAGCTATCCTGGCTGAAGAGGGGTGAAACCCCCAAACCAGTCCAGGGATGTTTGTTTCCAGTCCAGGGAGGACCTGGCTTGGCAGTTCGGGCTGGACTGTTCCGATGAGGCACAGGGTCAAGACTGATTTGCATATGGCTAGGTTCAAACTGGAATGGCATGGTGAGCAAAAAAACGATTGATTTTGGCCCAGATCTCTGTACAGGGGTGAGTGTATGACATTGTTCTGCATTCTGTCCATCAACTGTTGTTTTTGCATTTGTCACCCCGAGTGGTACGGGTATGCACAGACGTGGGTCCAGTGCTCTCAATGCCACTGGAATCAAGCTATCCTGGCTGAAGAGTGGCGAAACCCCAAAACCGGTCCTAGGATGCTTGTTTCCAGTCCAGGGAGGACCTATTTTGGCAGTTCGGTGTGAACTGTTCCCATGAGGCACAGGGTCAAGGCTGATTTTCATATGGCTTGGTTCAAAGTGGAATGGCATGGTAAGCAAAACAAGATGGATTTAGGCCCAGATCTCTGTCTGGGGTGAATGTATGACATTGTTCTTCATTCTGTCCATCAACTGTTGTTTTTGCATTTGTCACCCCGAGTGGTACGGGTATGCCCAGACGTGGGTCCGGTGCTCTCAATGCCACTGGAATCAAGCTATCCTGGCTGAAGAGTGGTGAAACCCCGAAACCGGTCCTAGGATGCTTGTTTCCAGTCCAAGGAGGACCTAGTTTGGCAGTTCGGGCTGAACTGTTCCCATGAGGCACAGGGTCAAGACTGATTTGCATGTGGCTCGGTTCAAACTGGAATGGCATGGTGAGCAAAACAAGATGGATTTATGCCCATATCTCTGTACTGGGGTGAATGTATGACATTGTTCTTCATTCTGTCCATCAACTGTTGTTTTTGCATTTGTCACCCCGAGTGGTACGGGTATGCCCAGACGTGGGTCCCGTGCTCTCCATGCCACTGGAATCAAGCTATCCTTGCTAAAGAGGGGTGAAACTCAGAAACCGGTCCAGGGATGCTTGTTTCAAGTCCAGTGAGGACCTGGCTTGGCAGTTCGGGCTGGACTGTTCCCATGAGGCACAGGGTCAAGACTGATTTGCATATGGCTAGGTTCAAACTGCAATGGCACGGTGAGCAAAAAAAGATGGATTTAGGCCCAGACCTCTGTACTGGGGTGAGTGTATGAAATTTTTCTGTATTCTGTCCATCAACTGTTGTTTTTGCATTTGTCAGCCCGAGTGGTGTGGGTATGCCCAGACGTGGGTCCCATGCTCTCCATGCCACTGGAATCAAGCTATCCTGGCTGAAGAGGGCTGAAACCCCGAAACCGGTCCTAGAATACTTGTTTCCAGTCCAGGGAGGACCTGGCTTGGCAGTTAGGGCTGGAGTGTTCCTATGTGGCACAGGGTCAAGACTGATTTGCATATGGCTAGGTTCAAACAGGAATGGCATGGTGAGCAAAAAAACGATGGATTTAGGCCCAGATCTCTGTACTAGTGTGAATGTATGATATTTTTCTGCATTCTGTCCATCAACTGTTGTTTTTGCATTTGTCACCCCGAGTGGTACGGGTATGCCCAGACGTGGGTCCAGTGCTCTCAATGCCACTGGAATCAAGCTATCATGGCTGAAGAGTGGTGAAACCCCAAAAGCGGTCCTAGGATGCTTGTTTCCAGTCCAGGGAGGACCTAGTTTTGCAGTTCGGGCTGAACTGTTCCCATGAAGCTCAGGGTCAAGACTGATTTGCATATGGCTTGGTTCAAAGTGGATTGGCATGGTAAGCAAAACAAGATGGATTTAGGCCCAGATCTCTGTACTGGGGTGAATGTTTGATATTGTTCTTCATTCTGTCCATCAACTGTTGTTTTTGCATTTGTCACCCAGAGTGGTACGGGTATGCCCAGACGTGGGTCCCGTGCTTTCCATGCCACTGGAATCAAGCTATCCTGGCTGAAGAGGGGTGAAACCCCAAAACCAGTCCAGGGATGCTTGTTTCCAGTCCAGGGAGGACCTGGCTTGGCAGTTCGGGCTGGACTGTTCCGATGAGGCACAGGGTCAAGACTGATTTGCATATGGCTAGGTTCAAACTGGAATGGCATAGTGAGCAAAAAAACAATTGATTTTGGCCCAGATCTCTGTACAGGGGTGAGTGTATGACATTGTTCTGCATTCTGTCCATCAACTGTTGTTTTTGCATTTGTCACCCCGAGTGGTACGGGTATGCCCAGACGTGCGTCCTGTGCTCTCCATGCCACTGGAATCAAGCTATCCTTGCTGAAGAGGGGTGAAACCCCGAAACCGGTCCTAGGATGCTTGTTTCCAGTCGAGGGAGGACCTGGCTTGGCAGTTCGGGCTGGACTGTTCCCATGAGGCACAGGGTCAAGACTGATTTGCATATGGCTAGGTTCAAACTGGAATGGCATGGTGAGCAAAGAAAACGATGGATTTAGGCCTAGATCTCTGTACTGGGGTGAATGTATGACATTGTTCTTCATTCTGTCCATCAACTTTAGTTTTTGCATTTGTCACCCCGAGTGGTACGGGTATGCCCAGACGTGGGTCCGGTGCTCTCAATGCCACTGGAATCAAGCTATCATGGCTGAAGAGTGGTGAAACCCCAAAAGCAGTCCTAGGATGCTTGTTTCCAGTCCAGGGAGGACCTGGCATGGCAGTACGGGCTGGACTGTTCCCATGAGGCACAGGGTCAAGACTGATTTGCACATGGCTAGGTTCAAACAGGAATGGCATGGTGAGCAAAAAAACGATGGATTTAGGCCCAGATCTCTGTACCGGGGTGATTTTATGAAATTTTTCTGCATTCTGTCCATCATCTGTTGTTTTTGCATTTGTCACCCCGAGTGGTACGGGTATGCCCAGACGTGGATCCCGTGCTCTCCATGCCACTGGAATCAAGCTATCCTTGCAGAAGAGGGGTGAAACTCCGAAACCGGTCAAGGGATGCTTGTTTCCAGTCCAGGGAGGACCTAGCTTGGCAGTTCGGGCTGGACTGTTCCCATGAGGCACAAGGTCAAGACTGATTTGCATATGGCTAGGTTCAAACTGCAATGGCACGGTGAGCACAAAAAGATGGATTTAGGCCCAGATCTCTGTACTGGGGTGAGTGTATGAAATTGTTCTGTATTCTGTCCATCAACTGTTGTTTTTGCATTTGTCACCCCGAGTGGTACGGTTATGCCCAGACGTGGGTCCCGTGCTCTCCATGCCACTGGAATCAAGCTATCCTGGCTGAAGAGGGCTGAAACCCCGAAACCGGTCCTAGAATACTTGTTTCCAGTCCAGGGAGGACCTGGCTTTGCAGTTCGGGCTGGAGTGTTCCTATGAGGCACAGGGTCAAGACTGATTTGCATATGGCTAGGTTCAAACAGGAATGGCATGGTGAGCACAAATACAATGGATTTAGGCCCAGATCTCTGTACTAGTGTGAATGTATGATATTTTTCTGCATTCTGTCCATCAACTGTTGTTTTTGCATTTGTCACCCCGAGTGGTACAGGTATGCCCAGACGTGGGTCCAGTGCTCTCAATGCCACTGGAATCAAGCTATCCTGGCTGATGAGTGGTGAAACCCCAAAACCGGTCCTAGGATGCTTGTTTCCAGTCCAGGGAGGACCTTTTTTGGCAGTTCGTGCTGAACTGTTCCCATGAGGCTCAGGGTCAAGACTGATTTGCATATGGCTTGGTTCAAAGTGGAATGGCATGGTAAGCAAAACAAGATGGATTTAGGCCCAGATCTCTGTACTGGGGTGAATGTTTGATATTGTTCTTCATTCTGTCCATCAACTGGTGTTTTTGCATTTGTCACCCAGAGTGGTACGGGTATGCCCAGACGTGGGTCCCGTGCTCTCCATGCCACTGGAATCAAGCTATCCTGGCTGAAGAGGGGTGAAACCCCAACACCTGTCCAGGGATGCTTGTTTCCAGTCCAGGGAGGACCTGGCTTGGCAGTTCGGGCTGGACTGTTCCCATGAGGCACAGGGTCAAGACTGATTTGTATATGGCTAGGTTCAAACTGGAATGGCATGGTGAGCAAAAAAACGATGGATTTAGGCCCAGATCTCTGTACTGGGGTGAATGTATGACATTGTTCTGCATTCTGTCCATCAACTGTTGTGTTTGCATTTGTCAACCCGAGTGGTATGGGTATGCTCAGACGTGGGTCCCGTGCACTCCATGCCATTGGAATCAAAATATCCTGGCTGAAGAGGGGTGAATCCCCGAAACCGGTCCAAGGATACTTGGTTCCAGTCCAGGGAGGACCTGGCATGGCAGTACGGGCTGGACTGTTCCCATGAGGCACAGGGTCAAGACTGATTTGCACATGGCTAGGTTCAAAAAGGAATGGCATGGTGAGCAAAAAAACGATGGATTTAGGCCCAGATCTCTGTACCGGGGTGATTGTCTGACATTTTTCTGCATTCTGTCCATCAACTGATGTTTTTGCATTTGTCACCCCGAGTGGTACGGGTATGCCCAGACGTGGGTCCCATGCTCTCCATGCCACTGGAATCAAGCTATCCTTGCTGAAGAGGGGTGAAACTCCGAAACCGGTCCAGGGATGCTTGTTTCCAGTCCAGGGAGGACCTAGCTTGGCAGTTCGGGCTGGACTGTTCCCATGAGGCACAAGGTCAAGACTGATTTGCATATGGCTAGGTTCAAACTGCAATGGCACGGTGAGCAAAAAAGATGGATTTAGGCCCAGACCTCTGTACTGGGGTGAGTGTATGAAATTGTTCTGTATTCTGTCCATCAACTGTTGTTTTTGCATTTGTCACCCCGAGTGGTACGGGTATGCCCAGACGTGGGTCCCGTGCTCTCCATGCCACTGGAATCAAGCTATCCTGGCTGAAGAGGCCTGAAACCCCGAAACTGGTCCTAGAATACTTGTTTCCAGTCCAGGGAGGACCTGGCTTTGCAGTTCGGGCTGGAGTGTTCCTATGAGGCACAGGGTCAAGACTGATTTGCATATGGCTAGGTTCAAACAGGAATGGCATGGTGAGCATAAAAACGATGGATTTAGGCCCAGATCTCTGTACTAGTGTGAATGTATGATATTTTTCTGCATTCTGTCCATCAACTGTTGTTTTTGCATTTGTCACCCCGAGTGGTACGGGTATGCCCAGACGTGGGTCCAGTGCTCTCAATGCCACTGGAATCAAGCTATCCTGGCTGATGAGTGGTGAAATCCCAAAACCGGTCCTAGGATGCTTGTTTCCAGTCCAGGGAGGACCTTTTTTGGCAGTTCATGCTGAACTGTTCCCATGAGGCACAGGGTCAATACTGATTTTTATATGGCTTGGTTCAAAGTGGAATGGCATGGTAAGCAAAACAAGATGGATTTAGGCCCAGATCTCTGTACTGGGGTGAATGTATGACATTGTTCTTCATTCTGTCCATCAACTGTAGTTTTTGCATTTGTCACCCCGAGTGGTACGGGTATGCCCAGACGTGGGTCCTGTGCTCTCAATGCCACTGGAATCAAGCTATCATGGCTGAAGAGTGGTGAAACCCCAAAAGCGGTCCTAGGATGCTTGTTTCCAGTCCAGGGAGGACCTAGTTTGGCAGTTCGGGCTGAACTGTTCCCATGAGGCTCAGGGTCAAGACTGATTTGCATATGGCTTGGTTCAAAGTGGAATGGCATGGTAAGCAAAACAAGATGGATTTAGGCCCAGATCTCTGTACTGGGGTGAATGTTTGATATTGTTCTTCATTCTGTCCATCAACTGTTGTTTTTGCATTTGTCACCCAGAGTGGTACGGGTATGCCCAGACGTGGGTCCTGTGCTCTCCATGCCACTGGAATCAAGCTATCCTGGCTGAAGAGGGGTGAAACCCCAAAACCAGTCCAGGGATGCTTGTTTCCAGTCCAGGGAGGACCTGGCTTGGCAGTTCGGGCTGGACTGTTCCCATGAGGCACAGGGTCAAGACTGATTTGCATATGGCTAGGTTCAAACTGGAATGGCATGGTGAGCAAAAGAACGAATGATTTTGGCCCAGATCTCTGTACAGGGGTGAGTGTATGACATTGTTCTGTATTCTGTCTATCAACTGTTGTTTTTGCATTTGTCACCCCGAGTGATACGGGTATGCCCAGACGTGCGTCCTGTGCTCTCCATGCCACTGGAATCAAGCTATCCTTGCTGAAGAGTGGTGAAACCCCAAAACTGGTCCTAGGATGCTTGTTTCCAGTCCAGGGAGGACCTATTTTGGCAGTTCGGGCTGGACTGTTCCCATAAGGCATAGGGTCAAGACTGATTTGCCTATGGCTAGGTTAAAAATAGAATGGCATAGTGAGCCAAAAAAACGATGGATTTAGGCCCAGATCTCTGTACTGGGGTGAATGTATGACATTGTTCTACATTCTGTCCATCAACTGTTGTTTTTGCATTTGTCACCCTGAGTGGTACGGGTATGCCCAGACGTGGGTCCCGTGCTCTCCATGCCACTGGAATCAAGCTATCCTGGCTAAAGAGGGGTGAAACCCCAAAACCGGTCCTAAGATTCTTGTTCCCAGTCCAGGGAGGACCTGGCTTGGCAGTTCGGGCTGGACTGTTCCCATGAGACACATGGTCAACCCTTATTTGCAGATAGCTAGGTTCAAACTGCAATGGTACGGTGAGTAAAAAAAACAATGGATTTAGGCCCAGATCTCTGTACTGGGGTGAATGTATGACATTGTTCTGCATTCTGTCCATCAACTGTTGTTTTTGCATTTGTCACCCCGAGTGGTACGGGTATGCCCAGACGTGGGTCCCGTGATCTCCATGCCTCTGGAATCAAGCCATCCAGGCTGAAGAGGGGTGAAACCCCGAAACCGGTCCTAGGATACTTGTTTCCAGTCCAGGGAGGACCTTTTTTGGCAGTTCGGGCTGGACTGTTCCCATGAGACACATGGTCAACCCTTATTTGCAGATAGCTAGGTTCAAACTGCAATGGCACGGTGAGTAAAAAAAACAATGGATTTAGGCCCAGATCTCTGTACTGGGGTGAATGTATGACATTGTTCTACATTCTGTCCATCAACTGTTGTTTTTGCATTTGTCACCCTGAGTGGTACGGGTATGCCCAGACGTGGGTCCAGTGCTCTCAATGCCACTGGAATCAAGCTATCCTGGCTGATGAGTGGTGAAATCCCAAAACCGGTCCTAGGATGCTTGTTTCCAGTCCAGGGAGGACCTTTTTTGGCAGTTCGTGCTGAACTGTTCCCATGAGGCACAGGGTCAATACTGATTTTCATATGGCTTGGTTCAAAGTGGAATGGCATGGTAAGCAAAACAAGATGGATTTAGGCCCAGATCTCTGTACTGGGGTGAATGTATGACATTGTTCTTCATTCTGTCCATCAACTGTAGTTTTTGCATTTGTCACCCCGAGTGGTACGGGTATGCCCAGACGTGGGTCCAGTGCTCTCAATGCCACTGGAATCAAGCTATCATGGCTGAAGAGTGGTGAAACCCCAAAAGCGGTCCTAGGATGCTTGTTTCCAGTCCAGGGAGGACCTAGTTTGGCAGTTCGGGCTGAACTGTTCCCATGAGGCTCAGGGTCAAGACTGATTTGCATATGGCTTGGTTCAAAGTGGAATGGCATGGTAAGCAAAACAAGATGGATTTAGGCCCAGATCTCTGTACTGGGGTGAATGTTTGATATTGTTCTTCATTCTGTCCATCAACTGTTGTTTTTGCATTTGTCACCCAGAGTGGTACGGGTATGCCCAGACGTGGGTCCTGTGCTCTCCATGCCACTGGAATCAAGCTATCCTGGCTGAAGAGGGGTGAAACCCCAAAACCAGTCCAGGGATGCTTGTTTCCAGTCCAGGGAGGACCTGGCTTGGCAGTTCGGGCTGGACTGTTCCCATGAGGCACAGGGTCAAGACTGATTTGCATATGGCTAGGTTCAAACTGGAATGGCATGGTGAGCAAAAGAACGAATGATTTTGGCCCAGATCTCTGTACAGGGGTGAGTGTATGACATTGTTCTGTATTCTGTCTATCAACTGTTGTTTTTGCATTTGTCACCCCGAGTGATACGGGTATGCCCAGACGTGCGTCCTGTGCTCTCCATGCCACTGGAATCAAGCTATCCTTGCTGAAGAGTGGTGAAACCCCAACACTGGTCCTAGGATGCTTGTTTCCAGTCCAGGGAGGACCTATTTTGGCAGTTCGGGCTGGACTGTTCCCATAAGGCATAGGGTCAAGACTGATTTGCCTATGGCTAGGTTTAAAATAGAATGGCATAGTGAGCCAAAAAAACGATGGATTTAGGCCCAGATCTCTGTACTGGGGTGAATGTATGACATTGTTCTACATTCTGTCCATCAACTGTTGTTTTTGCATTTGTCACCCTGAGTGGTACGGGTATGCCCAGACGTGGGTCCCGTGCTCTCCATGCCACTGGAATCAAGCTATCCTGGCTAAAGAGGGGTGAAACCCCAAAACCGGTCCTAAGATTCTTGTTCCCAGTCCAGGGAGGACCTGGCTTGGCAGTTCGGGCTGGACTGTTCCCATGAGACACATGGTCAACCCTTATTTGCAGATAGCTAGGTTCAAACTGCAATGGCACGGTGAGTAAAAAAAACAATGGATTTAGGCCCAGATCTCTGTACTGGGGTGAATGTATGACATTGTTCTGCATTCTGTCCATCAACTGTTGTTTTTGCATTTGTCACCCCGAGTGGTACGGGTATGCCCAGACGTGGGTCCCGTGATCTCCATGCCACTGGAATCAAGCCATCCAGGCTGAAGAGGGGTGAAACCCCGAAACCGGTCCTAGGATACTTGTTTCCAGTCCAAGGAGGACCTGGTTTGGCAGTTCGGACTGGGCTGTTCCCATGAGGCACATGGTCAAGACTGTTTTGCATATGGCTAGGTTCAAACAGGAATGGCATGGTGAGCAAAAAACGATAGATTTAGGCTCAGATCTCTGTACTGGGGTGAATGTATGACATTGTTCTGCATTCTGTCCATCAACTGTTGTGTTTGCATTTGTCAACCCGAGTGGTATGGGTATGCTCAGACGTGGGTCCCGTGCACTCCATGCCATTGGAATCAAAATATCCTGGCTGAAGAGGGGTGAATCCCCGAAACCGGTCCAAGGATACTTGTTTCCAGTCCAGGGAGGACCTGGCATGGCAGTACGGGCTGGACTGTTCCCATGAGGCACAGGGTCAAGACTGATTTGCACATGGCTAGGTTCAAAAAGGAATGGCATGGTGAGCAAAAAAACGATGGATTTAGGCCCAGATCTCTGTACCGGGGTGATTGTCTGACATTTTTCTGCATTCTGTCCATCAACTGTTGTTTTTGCATTTGTCACCCCGAGTGGTACGGGTATGCCCAGACGTGGGTCCCATGCTCTCCATGCCACTGGAATCAAGCTATCCTTGCTGAAGAGGGGTGAAACTCCGAAACCGGTCCAGGGATGCTTGTTTCCAGTCCAGGGAGGACCTAGCTTGGCAGTTCGGGCTGGACTGTTCCCATGAGGCACAAGGTCAAGACTGATTTGCATATGGCTAGGTTCAAACTGCAATGGCACGGTGAGCAAAAAAAGATGGATTTAGGCCCAGACCTCTGTACTGGGGTGAGTGTATGAAATTGTTCTGTATTCTGTCCATCAACTGTTGTTTTTGCATTTGTCACCCCGAGTGGTACGGGTATGCCCAGACGTGGGTCCCGTGCTCTCCATGCCACTGGAATCAAGCTATCCTGGCTGAAGAGGGCTGAAACCCCGAAACTGGTCCTAGAATACTTGTTTCCAGTCCAGGGAGGACCTGGCTTTGCAGTTCGGGCTGGAGTGTTCCTATGAGGCACAGGGTCAAGACTGATTTGCATATGGCTAGGTTCAAACAGGAATGGCATGGTGAGCATAAAAACGATGGATTTAGGCCCAGATCTCTGTACTAGTGTGAATGTATGATATTTTTCTGCATTCTGTCCATCAACTGTTGTTTTTGCATTTGTCACCCCGAGTGGTACGGGTATGCCCAGACGTGGGTCCAGTGCTCTCAATGCCACTGGAATCAAGCTATCCTGGCTGATGAGTGGTGAAATCCCAAAACCGGTCCTAGGATGCTTGTTTCCAGTCCAGGAAGGACCTTTTTTGGCAGTTCGTGCTGAACTGTTCCCATGAGGCACAGGGTCAATACTGATTTTCATATGGCTTGGTTCAAAGTGGAATGGCATGGTAAGCAAAACAAGATGGATTTAGGCCCAGATCTCTGTACTGGGGTGAATGTATGACATTGTTCTTCATTCTGTCCATCAACTGTAGTTTTTGCATTTGTCACCCCGAGTGGTACGGGTATGCCCAGACGTGGGACCAGTGCTCTCAATGCCACTGGAATCAAGCTATCATGGCTGAAGAGTGGTGAAACCCCAAAAGCGGTCCTAGGATGCTTGTTTCCAGTCCAGGGAGGACCTAGTTTGGCAGTTCGGGCTGAACTGTTCCCATGAGGCTCAGGGTCAAGACTGATTTGCATATGGCTTGGTTCAAAGTGGAATGGCATGGTAAGCAAAACAAGATGGATTTAGGCCCAGATCTCTGTACTGGGGTGAATGTTTGATATTGTTCTTCATTCTGTCCATCAACTGTTGTTTTTGCATTTGTCACCCAGAGTGGTACGGGTATGCCCAGACGTGGGTCCTGTGCTCTCCATGCCACTGGAATCAAGCTATCCTGGCTGAAGAGGGGTGAAACCCCAAAACCAGTCCAGGGATGCTTGTTTCCAGTCTAGGGAGGACCTGGCTTGGCAGTTCGGGCTGGACTGTTCCCATGAGGCACAGGGTCAAGACTGATTTGCATATGGCTAGGTTCAAACTGGAATGGCATGGTGAGCAAAAGAACGATTGATTTTGGCCCAGATCTCTGTACAGGGGTGAGTGTATGACATTGTTCTGCATTCTGTCTATCAACTGTTGTTTTTGCATTTGTCACCCCGAGTGATACGGGTATGCCCAGACGTGCGTCCTGTGCTCTCCATGCCACTGGAATCAAGCTATCCTTGCTGAAGAGTGGTGAAACCCCAAAACTGGTCCTAGGATGCTTGTTTCCAGTCCAGGGAGGACCTATTTTGGCAGTTCGGGCTGGACTGTTCCCAAAAGGCATAGGGTCAAGACTGATTTGCCTATGGCTAGGTTTAAAATAGAATGGCATAGTGAGCCAAAAAAACGATGGATTTAGGCCCAGATCTCTGTACTGGGGTGAATGTATGACATTGTTCTACATTCTGTCCATCAACTGTTGTTTTTGCATTTGTCACCCTGAGTGGTACGGGTATGCCCTGACGTGGGTCCCGTGCTCTCCATGCCACTGGAATCAAGCTATCCTGGCTAAAGAGGGGTGAAACCCCAAAACCGGTCCTAAGATTCTTGTTCCCAGTCCAGGGAGGACCTGGCTTGGCAGTTCGGGCTGGACTGTTCCCATGAGACACATGGTCAACCCTTATTTGCAGATAGCTAGGTTCAAACTGCAATGGCACGGTGAGTAAAAAAAACAATGGATTTAGGCCCAGATCTCTGTACTGGGGTGAATATATGACATTGTTCTGCATTCTGTCCATCAACTGTTGTTTTTGCATTTGTCACCCCGAGTGGTACGGGTATGCCCAGACGTGGGTCCCGTGATCTCCATGCCACTGGAATCAAGCCATCCAGGCTGAAGAGGGGTGAAACCCCGAAACCGGTCCTAGGATACTTGTTTCCAGTCCAAGGAGGACCTGGCTTGGCAGTTCGGACTGGGCTGTTCCCATGAGGCACATGGTCAAGACTGTTTTGCATATGGCTAGGTTCAAACAGGAATGGCATGGTGAGCAAAAAACGATAGATTTAGGCTCAGATCTCTGTACTGGGGTGAATGTATGACATTGTTCTTCATTCTGTCCATCAATTGTTGTTTTTGCATTTGTCACCCCGAGTGGTACGGGTATGCCCAGACATGGGTCCCATGCTCTCCATGCCACTGGAATCAAGCTATCCTGGCTGAAGAGGGGTAAAACCCCGAAACTGGTCCTAGGATTCTTGTTCCCAGTCCAGGGAGGACCTGGCTTGGCAGTTCGGGCTTGACTGTTCCCATGAGGCACAGGGTCAAGCCTGATTTGCATATAGCTAGGTTCAAACTGCAATGGCAAGGTGAGCAAAAAAACAATGGATTTAGGCCCAGATCTCTGTACTGGGTGAATGTATGACATTGTTTTACATTCTGTCCATCAACTGTTGTTTTTGCATTTGTCACCCCGAGTGGTACGGGTATGACCAGACGTGGGTCCCGTGCTCTCCGTGCCACTGGAATCAAGCTATCCTGGCTGAAGAGGGATGAAACCCCGAAACCAGTCCTAGGATGGTTGTTTCCAGTCCAGGGGGGACCTGGCTTGGCAGTTCGGGCTGGACTGTTCCCATGAGGCACAGGGTCAAGACTGATTTGCATATGGCTAGGATCAAACTGGAATGGGATGGTGAGCAAAAAAACGATGGATTTAGGCCCAGATCTCTGTACTGTGGTGAGTGTATGACATTGTTCTGCATTCTGTCCATCAACTGTTGTTTTTGCATTTGTCACCCCGAGTGGTATGGGTATGCCCAGACGTGGGTCCCGTGCACTGCATGCCATTAGAATCAAAATATCCTGGCTGAAGAGGGGTGAATCCCCGAAACCGGTCCTAGGATACTTGTTTCCAGTCCAGGGAGGACCTGGCTTGGCAGTACGGGCTGGACTGTTCCCATGAGGCACAGGGTCAAGACTGATTTGCACATGGCTAGGTTCAAACAGGAATGGCATGGTAAGCAAAAAAAGGATGGATTTAGGCCCAGATCTCTGTACTGGGGTGAATGTATGACATTTTTCTGCATTCTGTCCATCAACTGTTGTTTTTGCATTTGTCACCCCGAGTGGTATGGGTATGCCCAGACGTGGGTCCGGTGCTCTCAATGCCACTGGAATGAAGCTATCCAGGCTGAAGAGGGGTGAAACCCCGAAACCGGTCCTAGGATACTTGTTTCCAGTCCAAGGAGGACCTGGTTTGGCAGTTCGGACTGGGCTGTTCCCATGAGGCACATGGTCAAGACTGTTTTGCATATGGCTAGGTTCAAACAGGAATGGCATGGTGAGCAAAAAACGATAGATTTAGGCTCAGATCTCTGTACTGGGGTGAATGTATGACATTGTTCTGCATTCTGTCCATCAACTGTTGTGTTTGCATTTGTCAACCCGAGTGGTATGGGTATGCTCAGACGTGGGTCCCGTGCACTCCATGCCATTGGAATCAAAATATCCTGGCTGAAGAGGGGTGAATCCCCGAAACCGGTCCAAGGATACT
Source organism: Triturus cristatus (assembly GCF_964204655.1). Classification (NCBI taxonomy): domain Eukaryota; kingdom Metazoa; phylum Chordata; class Amphibia; order Caudata; family Salamandridae; genus Triturus; species Triturus cristatus. The sequence continues at coordinate 2,172,667 of NW_028187462.1, forward strand.
TGTTTCCAGTCCAGGGAGGACCTGGCATGGCAGTACGGGCTGGACTGTTCCCATGAGGCACAGGGTCAAGACTGATTTGCACATGGCTAGGTTCAAAAAGGAATGGCATGGTGAGCAAAAAAACGATGGATTTAGGCCCAGATCTCTGTACCGGGGTGATTGTCTGACATTTTTCTACATTCTGTCCATCAACTGTTGTTTTTGCATTTGTCACCCCGAGTGGTACGGGTATGCCCAGACGTGGGTCCCATGCTCTCCATGCCACTGGAATCAAGCTATCCTTGCTGAAGAGGGGTGAAACTCCGAAACCGGTCCAGGGATGCTTGTTTCCAGTCCAGGGAGGACCTAGCTTGGCAGTTCGGGCTGGACTGTTCCCATGAGTCACAAGGTCAAGACTGATTTGCATATGGCTAGGTTCAAACTGCAATGGCACGGTGAGCAAAAAAAGATGGATTTAGGCCCAGACCTCTGTACTGGGGTGAGTGTATGAAATTGTTCTGTATTCTGTCCATCAACTGTTGTTTTTGCATTTGTCACCCCGAGTGGTACGGGTATGCCCAGACGTGGGTCCCGTGCTCTCCATGCCACTGGAATCAAGCTATCCTGGCTGAAGAGGGCTGAAACCCCGAAACTGGTCCTAGAATACTTGTTTCCAGTCCAGGGAGGACCTGGCTTTGCAGTTCGGGCTGGAGTGTTCCTATGAGGCACAGGGTCAAGACTGATTTGCATATGGCTAGGTTCAAACAGGAATGGCATGGTGAGCATAAAAACGATGGATTTAGGCCCAGATCTCTGTACTAGTGTGAATGTATGATATTTTTCTGCATTCTGTCCATCAACTGTTGTTTTTGCATTTGTCACCCCGAGTGGTACGGGTATGCCCAGACGTGGGTCCAGTGCTCTCAATGCCACTGGAATCAAGCTATCCTGGCTGATGAGTGGTGAAATCCCAAAACCGGTCCTAGGATGCTTGTTTCCAGTCCAGGAAGGACCTTTTTTGGCAGTTCGTGCTGAACTGTTCCCATGAGGCACAGGGTCAATACTGATTTTCATATGGCTTGGTTCAAAGTGGAATGGCATGGTAAGCAAAACAAGATGGATTTAGGCCCAGATCTCTGTACTGGGGTGAATGTATGACATTGTTCTTCATTCTGTCCATCAACTGTAGTTTTTGCATTTGTCACCCCGAGTGGTACGGGTATGCCCAGACGTGGGACCAGTGCTCTCAATGCCACTGGAATCAAGCTATCATGGCTGAAGAGTGGTGAAACCCCAAAAGCGGTCCTAGGATGCTTGTTTCCAGTCCAGGGAGGACCTAGTTTGGCAGTTCGGGCTGAACTGTTCCCATGAGGCTCAGGGTCAAGACTGATTTGCATATGGCTTGGTTCAAAGTGGAATGGCATGGTAAGCAAAACAAGATGGATTTAGGCCCAGATCTCTGTACTGGGGTGAATGTTTGATATTGTTCTTCATTCTGTCCATCAACTGTTGTTTTTGCATTTGTCACCCAGAGTGGTACGGGTATGCCCAGACGTGGGTCCTGTGCTCTCCATGCCACTGGAATCAAGCTATCCTGGCTGAAGAGGGGTGAAACCCCAAAACCAGTCCAGGGATGCTTGTTTCCAGTCTAGGGAGGACCTGGCTTGGCAGTTCGGGCTGGACTGTTCCCATGAGGCACAGGGTCAAGACTGATTTGCATATGGCTAGGTTCAAACTGGAATGGCATGGTGAGCAAAAGAACGATTGATTTTGGCCCAGATCTCTGTACAGGGGTGAGTGTATGACATTGTTCTGCATTCTGTCTATCAACTGTTGTTTTTGCATTTGTCACCCCGAGTGATACGGGTATGCCCAGACGTGCGTCCTGTGCTCTCCATGCCACTGGAATCAAGCTATCCTTGCTGAAGAGTGGTGAAACCCCAAAACTGGTCCTAGGATGCTTGTTTCCAGTCCAGGGAGGACCTATTTTGGCAGTTCGGGCTGGACTGTTCCCAAAAGGCATAGGGTCAAGACTGATTTGCCTATGGCTAGGTTTAAAATAGAATGGCATAGTGAGCCAAAAAAACGATGGATTTAGGCCCAGATCTCTGTACTGGGGTGAATGTATGACATTGTTCTACATTCTGTCCATCAACTGTTGTTTTTGCATTTGTCACCCTGAGTGGTACGGGTATGCCCTGACGTGGGTCCCGTGCTCTCCATGCCACTGGAATCAAGCTATCCTGGCTAAAGAGGGGTGAAACCCCAAAACCGGTCCTAAGATTCTTGTTCCCAGTCCAGGGAGGACCTGGCTTGGCAGTTCGGGCTGGACTGTTCCCATGAGACACATGGTCAACCCTTATTTGCAGATAGCTAGGTTCAAACTGCAATGGCACGGTGAGTAAAAAAAACAATGGATTTAGGCCCAGATCTCTGTACTGGGGTGAATATATGACATTGTTCTGCATTCTGTCCATCAACTGTTGTTTTTGCATTTGTCACCCCGAGTGGTACGGGTATGCCCAGACGTGGGTCCCGTGATCTCCATGCCACTGGAATCAAGCCATCCAGGCTGAAGAGGGGTGAAACCCCGAAACCGGTCCTAGGATACTTGTTTCCAGTCCAAGGAGGACCTGGCTTGGCAGTTCGGACTGGGCTGTTCCCATGAGGCACATGGTCAAGACTGTTTTGCATATGGCTAGGTTCAAACAGGAATGGCATGGTGAGCAAAAAACGATAGATTTAGGCTCAGATCTCTGTACTGGGGTGAATGTATGACATTGTTCTTCATTCTGTCCATCAATTGTTGTTTTTGCATTTGTCACCCCGAGTGGTACGGGTATGCCCAGACATGGGTCCCATGCTCTCCATGCCACTGGAATCAAGCTATCCTGGCTGAAGAGGGGTAAAACCCCGAAACTGGTCCTAGGATTCTTGTTCCCAGTCCAGGGAGGACCTGGCTTGGCAGTTCGGGCTTGACTGTTCCCATGAGGCACAGGGTCAAGCCTGATTTGCATATAGCTAGGTTCAAACTGCAATGGCAAGGTGAGCAAAAAAACAATGGATTTAGGCCCAGATCTCTGTACTGGGTGAATGTATGACATTGTTTTACATTCTGTCCATCAACTGTTGTTTTTGCATTTGTCACCCCGAGTGGTACGGGTATGACCAGACGTGGGTCCCGTGCTCTCCGTGCCACTGGAATCAAGCTATCCTGGCTGAAGAGGGATGAAACCCCGAAACCAGTCCTAGGATGGTTGTTTCCAGTCCAGGGGGGACCTGGCTTGGCAGTTCGGGCTGGACTGTTCCCATGAGGCACAGGGTCAAGACTGATTTGCATATGGCTAGGATCAAACTGGAATGGGATGGTGAGCAAAAAAACGATGGATTTAGGCCCAGATCTCTGTACTGTGGTGAGTGTATGACATTGTTCTGCATTCTGTCCATCAACTGTTGTTTTTGCATTTGTCACCCCGAGTGGTATGGGTATGCCCAGACGTGGGTCCCGTGCACTGCATGCCATTAGAATCAAAATATCCTGGCTGAAGAGGGGTGAATCCCGAAACCGGTCCTAGGATACTTGTTTCCAGTCCAGGGAGGACCTGGCTTGGCAGTACGGGCTGGACTGTTCCCATGAGGCACAGGGTCAAGACTGATTTGCACATGGCTAGGTTCAAACAGGAATGGCATGGTGAGCAAAAAAAGGATGGATTTAGGCCCAGATCTCTGTACTGGGGTGAATGTATGACATTTTTCTGCATTCTGTCCATCAACTGTTGTTTTTGCATTTGTCACCCCGAGTGGTATGGGTATGCCCAGACGTGGGTCCGGTGCTCTCAATGCCACTGGAATGAAGCTATCCTGGCTGAAGAGTGGTGAAACCCTGAAACAGGTCCTAGGATGCTTGTTTCCAGTCCAGGGGTGACCTAGCTTGGCAGTTCGGGCTGGACTGTTCCCCTGAGGCACAGGGTCAAGACTGATTTGCATATGGCTAGGTTCAAACTGGAATGGCATGGTGAGCAAAGCAAGATGGATTTAGGCCCCGATCTCTGTACTGGGGTGAATGTATGACTTTGTTATTTAATCTGTCCATCAACTGTTGTTTTTGCATTTGTCACCCCGAGTGATACGGGTATGCCCAGACGTGCGTCCTGTGCTCTCCATGCGACTGGAATCAAGCTATCCTTGCTGAAGCGTGGTGAAACCCCAAAACCGGTCCTAGGATGCTTGTTTCCAGTCCAGGGAGGACCTATTTTGGCAGTTCGGGCTGGACTGTTCCCAAAAGGCATAGGGTCAAGACTGATTTGCCTATGGCTAGGTTTAAAATAGAATGGCATAGTGAGCCAAAAAAACGATGGATTTAGGCCCAGATCTCTGTACTGGGGTGAATGTATGACATGGTTCTGCATTCTGTCCATCAACTGTTGTTTTTGCATTTGTCACCCTGAATGGTACGGGTATGCCCAGACATGGCTCCCGTGCTCTCCGTGCCACTGGAATAAAGCTATCCTGGTTGAAGAGGGAAGAAACTCCGAAACCGGTCCTAGGATTCTTGTTCCCAGTCCAGGGAGGACCTGGCTTGGCAGTTCGGGCTGGACTGTTCCCATGAGACACATGGTCAACCCTTATTTGCAGATAGCTAGGTTCAAATTGCAATGGCACGGTGAGTAAAAAAAACAATGGATTTAGGCCCAGATCTCTGTACTGGGGTGAATGTATGACATTGTTCTGCATTCTGTCCATCAACTGTTGTTTTTGCATTTGTCACCCCGAGTGGGACAGGTATGCCCAGACGTGGGTCCTGTGCTCTCCATGCCACTGGAATCAAGCCATCCTGGCTGAAGAGGGGTGAAACCCCGAAACCGGTCCTAGGATACTTGTTTCCAGTCCAAGAAGGACCTGGCTTGGCAGTTCGGACTGGGCTGTTCCCATGAGGCACATGGTCAAGACTGTTTTGCTTATGGCTAGGTTCAAACAGGAATGGCATGGTGAGCAAAAAACGATGGATTTAGTCTCAGATCTCTGTACTGGGGTGAATGTATGACATTTTTCTGCATTCTGTTCATCAACTGTTGTTTTTGCATTTGTCACCCCGAGTGGTACGGGTATGCTCAGACGTGGCTCCGGTGCTCTCAATGCCACTGGAATCAAGCTATCCTGGCTGAAGAGTGGTGAAACCCCAAAACCGGTCCTAGGATGCTTGTTTCCAGTCCAGGGAGGACCTAGCTTGGCAGTTCGGGCTGGACTGTTCCCATGAGGCACGGGGTCAAGACTGATTTGCATATGGCTAGGTTCAAACTGGAATGGCATGGTGAGCATACAAGATGGATTTAGGCCCAGATCTCTGTACTGGGGTGAATGTATGACATTGTTCTTCATTCTGTCCATCAACTGTTGTTTTTGCATTTGTCACCCCGAGTGGTACGGGTATGCCCAGACATGGGTCTCATGCTCTCCATGCCACTTGAATCAAGCTATCCTGGCTGAAGAGGGGTAAAACCCCGAAACCGGTCCTAGGATTCTTGTTCCCAGTCCAGGGAGGACCTGGCTTGGAAGTTCGGGCTTGACTGTTCCCATGAGGCACAGGGTCAAGCCTGATTTGCATATAGCTATATTCAAACTGCAATGACAAGGTGAGCAAAAAACAATGGATTTAGGCCCAGATCTCTGTACTGGGTGATTGTATGACATTGTTTTACATTCTGTCCATCAACTGTTGTTTTTGCATTTGTCACCCCGAGTGGTACGGGTATGACCAGACGTGGGTCCCGTGCTCTCCGTGCCACTGGAATCAAGCTATCCTGGCTGAAGAGGGATGAAACCCCGAAACCAGTCCTAGGATGGTTGTTTCCAGTCCAGGGGGGATCTGGCTTGGCAGTTCGGACTGGACTGTTCCCATGAGGCACAGGGTCAAGACTGATTTGCATATGGCTAGGATCAAACTGGAATGGGATGGTGAGCAAAAAAACGATGGATTTAGGCCCAGATCTCTGTACTGTGGTGAGTGTATGACATTGTTCTGCATTCTGTCCATCAACTGTTGTTTTTGCATTTGTCACCCCGAGTGGTATGGGTAGGCCCAGACGTGGGTCCCGTGCACTGCATGCCATTGGAATCAAAATATCCTGGCTGAAGAGGGGTGAATCCCCGAAACCGGTCCTAGGATACTTGTTTCCAGTCCAGGGAGGACCTGGCTTGGCAGTACGGGCTGGACTGTTCCCATGAGGCACATGGTCAAGACTGATTTGCACATGGCTAGGTTCAAACAGGAATGGCATGGTGAGCAAAAAAAGGATGGATTTAGGCCCAGATCTCTGTACTGGGGTGAATGTATGACATTTTTCTGCATTCTGTCCATCAACTGTTGTTTTTGCATTTGTCACCCCGAGTGGTATGGGTATGCCCAGACGTGGGTCCGGTGCTCTCAATGCCACTGGAATGAAGCTATCCTGGCTGAAGAGTGGTGAAACCCCGAAACAGGTCCTAGGATGCTTGTTTCCAGTCCAGGGGTGACCTGGCTTGGCAGTTCGGGCTGGACTGTTCCCCTGAGGCACAGGGTCAAGACTGATTTGCATATGGCTAGGTTCAAACTGGAATGGCATGGTGAGCAAAGCAAGATGGATTTAGGCCCCGATCTCTCTACTGGGGTGAATGTATGACTTTGTTCTTTATTCTGTCCATCAACTGTTGTTTTTGCATTTGTCACCCTGAGTGGTACGGGTATGCCCAGACATGTGTCCCGTGCTCTCCATGCCTCTGGAATCAAGCTATCCTGGCTGAAGAGGGGTGAAACCCCAAAACCGGTCCTAGGATGCTTGTTTCCAGTCCAGGGAACACCTGGCTTGGCAGTTCGGGCTGGACTGTTCCCATGAGGCAGAGGGTCAAGACTGATTTGCATATGGCTAGGTTCAAACTGGTATGGCACGGTGAGCAAAAAAACTATGGATTTAGGCCCAGATCTCTGTACTGGGGTGAATGTATGACATTGTTCTCCATTCTGTCCATCAACTGTTGTTTTTGCATTTGTCACCCCGAGTGGTTTGGGTATGCCCAGACGTGGGTCCAGTGTTCTCCATGCCACTGGAATCAAGCTATCCTGGCTGAAGAGGGGTGAAACCCCGATACCGGTCCTAGGATGCTTGTTTCCAGTCCAGGGGTGACCTAGCTTGGCAGTTCGGGCTGGACTGTTCCCCTGAGGCACAGGGTCAAGACTGATTTGCATATGGCTAGGTTCAAACTGGAATGGCATGGTGAGCAAAGCAAGATGGATTTAGGCCCCGATCTCTGTACTGGGGTGAATGTATGACTTTGTTCTTTATTCTGTCCATCAACTGTTGTTTTTGCATTTGTCACCCTGAGTGGTACGGGTATGCCCAGACATGTGTCCCGTGCTCTCCATGCCTCTGGAATCAAGCTATCCTGGCTGAAGAGGGGTGAAACCCCAAAACCGGTCCTAGGATGCTTGTTTCCAGTCCAGGGAACACCTGGCTTGGCAGTTCGGGCTGGACTGTTCCCATGAGGCAGAGGGTCAAGACTGATTTGCATATGGCTAGGTTCAAACTGGTATGGCATGGTGAGCAAAAAAACTATGGATTTAGGCCCAGATCTCTGTACTGGGGTGAATGTATGACATTGTTCTCCATTCTGTCCATCAACTGTTGTTTTTGCATATGTCACCCCGAGTGGTTCGGGTATGCCCAGACGTGGGTCCAGTGTTCTCCATGCCACTGGAATCAAGCTATCCTGGCTGAAGATGGGTGAAACCCCGATACCGGTCCTAGGATAATTGTTTCCAGTCCAGGGAGGACCTGGCTTGGCAGTTCGGGCTGGAATGTTCCCATGAGGCACAGGGTCAAGACTGATTTGCATATGGCTAGGTTCAAACAGGAAAGGCATGGTGAGCAAGAAAACAATGGATTAAGGCCCATTTCTCTGTACTGGGGTGAATGTATGACATTGTTCTGCATTCTGTCCATCAACTATTGTTTTTGCATGTTACCCCGAGTGGTACGGGTATGCCCAGACGTGGGTCCCGTGCTCTCCATGCCACTGGAATCAATCTATCCTTGCTGAAGAGGGGTGAAACCCCGAAACCGGTCCTAGGATGCTTGTTTCCAGTCGAGTGAGGACCTGGCTTGGCAGTTCGGGCTAGACTGTTCCCATGAGGCACAGGGTCAAGACTGATTTGCATATGGCTAGGTTCAAACTTAAATGGCATGGTGAGCAAACAAACGATGGATTTAGGCCCAGATCTCTGTACTGGGGTGAGTGTATGAAATTGTTCTGTATTCTGTCCATCAACTGTTGTTTTTGCATTTGTCACCTCGAGTGGTACGGGTATGCCCAGACGTGGGTCCCGTGCTCTCCATGCCACTGGAATCAAGCTATCCTGGCTGAAGAGGGGTGAAACCCCGAAACTGGTCCTAGAATACTTGTTTCCAGTCCAGGGAGGACCTGGCTTGGCAGTTCGGGCTGGAGTGTTCCTATGAGGCACAGGGTCAAGACTGATTTGCATATGGCTAGGTTCAAACAGGAATGGCATGGTGAGCAAAAAAACGATGGATTTAGGCCCAGATCTCTGTACTAGTGTGAATGTATGATATTTTTCTGCATTCTGTCCATCAACTGTTGTTTTTGCATTTGTCACCCCGAGTGGTACGGGTATGCCCAGACGTGGGTCCAGTGCTCTCAATGCCACTGGAATCAAGCTATCCTGGCTGAAGAGTGGTGAAACCCCAAAACCGGTCCTAGGATGCTTGTTTCCAGTCCAGGGAGGACCTATTTTGGCAGTTCGGGCTGAACTGTTCCCATGAGGCACAGGGTCAAGACTAGGCCTGGGCGAAAATTTCGTTCCGTTCGCGGAAATTGCGATAATTTGACATTATCGCGTTCCGCGTAGAGCGCGAAAATGTCAAATTTTCCGGTTTCCGCAGCTTGGCGATAATTTGTTTCTTGCTCGCGCTGTAAAATAATACATTCTGGCGCTCACGCGATCGCCTTACCTGAATCCCTGCGTTCGACGACAAGTTTTCTTGATCCGGTCGCGTTCTCCATGAGATGTTGTATTGTTTTTAGCCATTTGCGCTGTCTCGCGACAGTTCGCGCCCGCAGTGAAGTCATGCGTCGCGCGATCACATCTTTCTTCTCGCGATCATGCACCGCGAGACAACTCAAAACAAGATGGCCGCGCCCGCAAGCAACCACATGGGTAAGTTGGCGACCCGCAACCATGCAGAAAATCTCGCGAACATGCGGGAAAAAACACTTCCGCATCTTCGTGATATTTCCGCTTGGTTGCGATAATTTTAAACATTTTCGCGATAATTTGCGAAAGTTAATTTCGCAAATTCCGCCCACCCCTAGTCAAGAGTGATTTTCATATGGCTTGGTTCAAACTGGAATGGCATGGTGAGCAAAACAAGATGGATTTAGGCCCAGATCTCTGTACTGGGGTGAGTGTATGACATTGTTCTGCATTCTGTTTATCAACTGGTGTTTTTACATTTGTCACCCCGAGTGGTACAGGTATGCCCAGACATGGGACCCCAGTGCTCTCCATGCCACTGGAATCAAGGTATCCTGGCTGAAGAGGGGTGAAACCCCGAAACCGGTCCTAGGATTCTTGTTTCCAGTCCAGGGAGGACCTGGCTTGGCAGTTCGGGCTGGACTCTTCCCATGAGGCGCAGGGTCAAGACTGATTTTAAATATGGCTATGTTCAAACTGGAATGGCATGGAGAGGAAAAAAACAATGGATTTAGGCCCAGATCTCTGTACTGGGGTGAATGTATGACATTGTTCTGCATTCTGTCCATCAACTGTTGTTTTTGCATTCGTCACCCCGAGTGGTACGGGTATGCCCAGACGTGGGTCCCGTGCGCTCCATGCCACTGTAATCAAGCTATCCGGGCTGAAGTGGGGTGAAACCCCGAAAGTGGTCCTAGGATGCTTTTTTCCAGTCCAGGGAGGACATGGCTTGGTAGTTCGGGCTGGACTGTTCCCATAAGGCATAGGGTCAAGACTGATTTGCATATGGCTAGGTTCAAACTGCAATGTCCCGGTGAGCAAAAAAAACAATGGATTTAGGCCCAGATCTCTGTACTGGGGTGAATGTATCATATTGTTCTGCATTCTGTCCATCAACTGTTGTTTTTGCATTTGTCACCCCGAGTGGTGCGGGTATGCCCAGACGATGGTCCCGTGCTCTCCATACCACTGGAATTAAGCTATCCTGGCTGAAGAGGGGTGAAACCCCGGAAGCGGTCCTAGGATTCTTCTTTCCAGTCCAGGGAGGACCTGGCTTGGCAGTTCGGGCTGGACTGTTCCCATGAGGCACAGGGTCAAGACTGATTTGCATATGGGTAGGTTCAAACTACGATGCCACGGTGAGCAAAAAAAGATGGATTTAGGCCCAGATCTCTGTACTCGGGTGAGTGTATGACATTGTTCTGCATTCTGGTTATCAACTGTTGTTTATGCATTTGTCACCCCGAGTGGTACGGGTATGCCCAGACGTGGGTCCCGTGCTCTCCATGCCACTGGAATCAAGCTATCCTGGCTGAAGAGGGGTGAAACCCCGAAACTGGTCCTAGGATACTTGTTTCCAGTCCAGGGAGGACCTGGCTTGGCAGTTCGGGCTGGACTGTTCCCATGTGGCACAGGGTAAAGACTGATTTGCATATGGCTAGGTTCAAACAGGAATGGCATAGTGAGCAAAACAAGATGAATTTAGGCCCAGATCTCTGTACTGGGGTGAATGTATGAGATTGTTCTTCATTTTGTCTATCAACTGTTGTTTTTGCATTTGTCACCCCGAGTGGTACGGGTATGCCCAGATGTGGATCCTGTGCTCTCCATGCCACTGGAATCAAGCTATCCTGGCTGAAGAGGGTTGAAATCCCGAAACCGGTCCAGGGATGCTTGTTTCCAGTCCAGTGAGGACGTGGCTTGGCAGTTTGGGCTGGACTGTTCCCATGAGGCACAGGGTCAAGACTGATTTGCATATGGCTATGTTCAAACTGGAATGGCATGGTGAGGAAAACAACGATGGATTTAGGCCCAGATCTCTGTACTGGAGTGAATGTATGACATTGTTCTGCATTCTGTCCATCAACTGTTGTTTTTGCATTTGTCACCCGAGTGGTACGGATATGCCCAGACGTGGGTCCCGTGCGCTACATGTCACTGGAATCAAGCTATCCTGGCTGAAGAGGGGTGAAACCCCGAAAGTGGTCCTAGGATGCTTTTTTCCAGTCCAGGGAGGACCTGGCTTGGCAGTTCGGGCTGGACTGTTCCCATAAGGCATAGGCTCAAGACTGATTTGCATATGGCTAGGTTTAAACTAGAATGGCATAGTGAGCAAAAAAACAATGGATTTAGGCCCAGATCTCTGAACTGGGGTGAATGTATGACATTGTTCTGCATTCTGTCCATCAACTGTTGTTTTTGCATTTGTCATCCCGAGTGGTACGGGTATGCCCAGACGTGGGTCCCGTGCTCTCAATGACACTGGAATCATGGCTGAAGAGGGGTGAAACCCCAAAAGAGGTCCTAGGATGCTTTTTTCCAGTCCAGGGAGGACCTGGCTTGGCAGTTCGGACTGGACTGTTCGATTGAGGCACAGGGTCAAGACTGATTTGCATATGGCTAGGTTCAAACAGGAATGGCATGGTGTGCAAAAAAACAATGGATTTAGGCCCAGATCTCTGTACTGGGGTGAATGTATTACATTTTACTGCATTCTGTCCATCAACCGTTGTTTTTGCATTTGTCACCCCGAGTGGTATGGGTATGCCCAGACATGTGTCCGGTGCTCTCAATGCCACTGAAATCAAGCTATCCTGGCTGAAGAGTGGTGAATCTCTGAAACCGGTCCTAGGATGCTTGTTTCCAGTCCAGGGAGGACCTAGTTTGGCAGTTCGGGCTGGACTGTTCCCATGAGGCACAGGGTCAAGACTGGTTTGCATATGGCTAGGTTCAAACTGGATTGGCATGATGAGCAAAAAAACAATGGATTTAGGCCCAGATCTCTGTACTGGGGTGAGTGTATGACATTGTTCTGCATTCTGTCCATCAACTGTTGTTTTTGCATTTGTCACCCCGAGTGGTACGGGTATGCCCAGCTGTGGGTCCCGTGCTCTCCTTGCCACTGGAATCAAGCTATCCTGGCTGAAGAGGGGTGAAACCCCGAAACCGGTCCTAGGATACTTATTTCCAGTCCAGGGAGGACCTGGCTTGGCAGTTCGGACTGGGCTGTTCCCATGAGGCACAGGGTCAAGACTGATTTGCATATGGCTAGGTTCAAACAGGAATGGCATGGTGAGCAATAAACAATGGATTTAGGCCCAGATCTCTGTACTGGGGTGAATGTATGACATTTTTCTGCATTCGATCCATCAACTGTTGTTTTTGCATTAGTCACCCCGAGTGGTACGGGTATGCCCAGCCGTGGCTCCGGTGCTCTCATTGCCACTGGTATCAAGCTATCCTGGCTGAAGAGTGGTGAAACCCCGAAACCGGTCCTAGGATGCTTGTTTCCAGTCCAGGGAGGACCTGGCTTGGCAGTTCGGGCTGGACTGTTCCCATAAGGCATAGGGTCAAGACTTATTTGCATATGGCTAGGTTTAAACTAGAATGGCATAGTGAGCAAAAAAACAATGGATTTTGGCCCAGATCTCTGTACTGGGGTGAATGTATGACATTGTTTGCATTCTTTCCATCAACTGTTGTTTTTGCATTTGTCACCCCGAGTGGTACGGGTATGCCCAGATGTGGGTCCCGTGCTCTCCATGCCACTGGAATCAAGCTATCCTGGCTGAAGAGGGGTGAAACCCCGAAACCGGTCCTAGGATTCTGGTTCCCAGTCCAGGCAGGACCTGGCTTGGCAGTTCGGGCTGGACTGTTCCCATAAGGCACAGGGTCAAAACTGATTTGCATATGGCTAGGTTCAAACAGGAATGGCATGGTGAGCAAAAAAAGATGGATTTAGGCCCAGATCTCTGCACTGGGGTGAGTGTATGACATTGTTCTGCATTTTGTCCATCAACTGTTGTTTTTGCATTTGTCACCCCGAGTGGTACGGGTATGCCCAGACGTGGGTCCCGTGCTCTCCATGCCACTGGAATCAAGCTATCCTGGCTGAAGAGGGGTGAACCCCCGAAACCGGTCCTAGGATGCTTGTTTCCAGTCCAGGGAGTACCTAGTTTGGCAGTTCGGGCTGGACTGTTCCCATGAGGCACAGGGTCAAGTCTGATTTGCATATGGCTAGGTTCAAACTGGAATGGCATGGTGAGCAAAACAAGATGGATTTAGGCCCAGATCTCTGTACTGGGGTGAATGTATGACATTGTTCTGCATTCTGTTTATCAACTGGTGTTTTTACATTTGTCACCCCGAGTGGTACATGTATGCCCAGACATGGGACCCCAGTGCTCTCCATGCCACTGGAATCAAGGTATCTTGGCTGAAGAGGGGTGAAACCCCGAAACCGGTCCTAGGATTCTTCTTTCCAGTCCTGGGAGGACCTGGCTTGGCAGTTCGGGCTGGACTCTTCCCATGAGGCGCAGGGTCGAAACTGATTTGCATATGGCTATGTTCAAACTGGAATGGCATGGAGAGGAAAAAAACAATGGATTTAGGCCCAGATCTCTGTACTGGGGTGAATGTATGACATTGTTCTGCATTCTGTCCATCAACTGTTGTTTTTGCATTTGTCACCCCGAGTGGTACGGTTATGCCCAGACGTGGCTCCCGTGCGCTCCATGCCACTGGAATCAAGCTATCCGGGCTGAAGTGGGGTGATACCCCGAAAGTGGTCCTAGGATGCTTTTTTCCAGTCCAGGGAGGACATGGCTTGGTAGTTCGGGCTGGACTGTTCCCATAAGGCATAGGGTCAAGACTGATTTGCATATGGCTAGGTTTAAACTAGAATGGCATAGTGAGCAAAAAAACGATGGATTTAGGCCCAGATCTCTGTACTGGGGTGAATGTATGACATTGTTCTGCATTCTGTCCATCAACTGTTGTTTTTGCATTTATCACCCCGAGTGATACGGGTATGCCCAGACGTGGGTCCCGTGCTCTCCATGCCACTGGAATCAAGCTATCCTGGCTGAAGACGGGTGAAACCCCGAAACAGGTCCTAGGATTCTTGTTCCCGGTCCAGGGAGGACCTGGCTTGGGAGTTGGGGCTGGACTGTTCCCATGAGGCACAGGGTCAAGCCTGATTTGCATTTAGCTAGGTTCAAACTGCAATGTCCCGGTGAGCAAAAAAACAATGGATTTAGGCCCAGATCTCTGTACTGGGGTGAATGTATCATATTGTTCTGCATTCTGTCCATCAACTGTTGTTTTTGCATTTGTCACCCCGAGTGATGCGGGTATGCCCAGACGGTGGTCCCGTGCTCTCCATACCACTGGAATTAAGCTATCCTGGCTGAAGAGGGGTGAAACCCCGAAAGCGGTCCTAGAATTCTTCTTTCCAGTCCAGGGAGGACCTGGCTTGGAAGTTCGGGCTGGACTGTTCCCATGAGGCACAGGGTCAAGACTGATTTGCATATGGGTAGGTTCAAACTACGATGCCACGGTGAGCAAAAAAAGATGGATTTAGGCCCAGATCTCTGTACTCGGGTGAGTGTATGACATTGTTCTGCATTCTGTTTATCAACTGTTGTTTATGCATTTGTCACCCCGAGTGGTACGGGTATGCCCAGACGTGGGTCCCGTGCTCTCTATGCCACTGGAATCAAGCTATCCTGGCTGAAGAGGGTTGAAACCCCGAAACCGGTCCTAGGATTCTTGTTTCTAGTCCAGGGAGGACCTGGCTTGGCAGTTCGGGCTGGACTGTTCCCATGAGGCACAGGGTCAAGACTGATTTGCGTATTTCTAGGTTCAAACTGCAATGCCACGGTGAGCAAAAAAAAATGGATTTAGGCCCAGATCTCTGTACTGGGGTGAGTGTATGACATTGTTCTGCATTCTGTCCATCAACTGTTGTTTTTGCATTTGTCACCCAGAGTGGTACGGGTATGCCCAGACGTGGGTCCCGTGCTCTCCATGCCACTGGAATCAAGCTATCCCGGCTGAAGAGGGGTGAAACCCCAAAACTTGTCCTAGGATACTTGTTTCCAGTCCAGGGAGGACCTGGCTTGGCAGTTCGGGCTGGACTGTTCCCATGTGGCACAGGGTCAAGACTGATTTGCATATGGCTAGATTCAAACAGGAATGGCATGGTGAGCAAAACAAGATGGATTTAGGCCCAGATCTCTGTACTGGGGTGAATGTATGACATTGTTCTTCATTTTGTCTATCAACTGTTGTTTTTGCATTTGTCACCCCGAGTGGTACGGGTATGCCCGGATGTGGATCCTGTGCTCTCCATGCCACTGGAATCAAGCTATCCTGGCTGAAGAGGGTTGAAACCCCGAAACCGGTCCAGGGATGCTTGTTTCCAGTCCAGTGAGGACCTGGCTTGGCAGTTCGGGCTGGACTGTTCCCATGAGGCACAGGGTCAAGACTGATTTGCATATGGCTATGTTCAAACTGGAATGGCATGGTGAGGAAAAAAACGATGGATTTAGGCCCAGATCTCTGTACTGGAGTGAATGTATGACATTGTTCTGCATTCTGTCCATCAACTGTTGTTTTTGCATTTGTCACCCGAGTGGTACGGGTATGCCCAGACGTGGGTCCCGTGCGCTACATGCCACTGGAATCAAGCTATCCTGGCTGAAGAGGGGTGAAACCCCGAAAGTGGTCCTAGGATGCTTTTTTCCAGTCCAGGGAGGACCTGGCTTGGCAGTTCGGGCTGGACTGTTCCCATAAGGCATAGGCTCAAGACTGATTTGCATATGGCTAGGTTTAAACTAGAATGGCATAGTGAGCAAAAAAACAATGGATTTAGGCCCAGATCTCTGAACTGGGGTGAATGTATGACATTGTTCTGCATTCTGTCCATCAACTGTTGTTTTTGCATTTGTCACCCCGAGTGGTACGGGTATGCCCAGACGTGGGTCCCTTGCTCTCAATGACACTGGAATCAAGCTATACTGGCTGAAGAGGGGTGAAACTCCGAAAGCAGTCCTGGGATGCTTTTTTCCAGTCCAGGGAGGACCTGGCTTGGCAGTTCGGACTGGACTGTTCGATTGAGGCACAGGGTCAAGACTGATTTGCATATGGCTAGGTTCAAACAGGAATGGCATGGTGTGCAAAAAAACAATGGATTTAGGCCCAGATCTCTGTACTGGGGTGAATGTATTCCATTTTACTGCATTCTGTCCATCAACCGTTGTTTTTGCATTTGTCACCGCGAGTGGTATGGGTATGCCCAGACGTGTGTCCGGTGCTCTCAATGCCACTGAAATCAAGCTATCCTGGCTGAAGAGTGGTGAATCTCTGAAACCGGTCCTAGGATGCTTGTTTCCAGTCCAGGGAGGACCTAGTTTGGCAGTTCGGGCTGGACTGTTCCCATGAGGCACAGGGTCAAGACTGGTTTGCATATGGCTAGGTTCAAACTGGAATGGCATGATGAGCAAAAAAACGATGGATTTAGGCCCAGATCTCTGTACTGGGGTGAGTGTATGACATTGTTCTGCATCCTGTCCATCAACTGTTGTTTTTGCATTTGTCACCACGAGTGGTACGGGTATGCCCAGACGTGGGTCCCGTGCTCTCCTTGCCACTGGAATCAAGCTATCCTGTCTGAAGAGGGGTGAAACCCCAAAACCGGTCCTAGGATACTTATTGCCAGTCCAGAGAGGACCTGGCTTGGCAGTTCGGACTGGGCTGTTCCCATGAGGCACAGGGTCAAGACTGATTTGCATATGGCTAGGTTCAAACAGGAATGGCATGGTGAGCAATAAACAATGGATTTAGGCCCAGATCTCTGTACTGGGGTGAATGTATGACATTTTTCTGCATTCGATCCATCAACTGTTGTTTTTGCATTAGTCACCCCGAGTGGTACGGGTATGCCCAGCCGTGGCTCCGGTGCTCTCATTGCCACTGGAATCAAGCTATCCTGGCTGAAGAGTGGTGAAACCCCGAAACCGGTCCTAGGATGCTTGTTTCCAGTCCAGGGAGGACCTAGCTTTGCAGTGCGGGCTGGACTGTTCCCATGAGGCACAGGGTCAAGACTGATTTGCATATGGCTAGGTTCAAACTGGAATGGCATGGTGAGGTAAACAAGATGGATTTAGGCCCAGATCTCTGTACTGGGGTGAATGTATGACATTGTTCTGCATTCTGTCCATCAACTTTTGTTTTTGCATTTGTCACCCCGATGGTACGCGTATGCCCAGACGTGGGTCCCGTACTCTTCATGCCACAGGAATCAAGCTATCCTGGCTGAAGAGGGGTGAAGCCCCGAAACCGGTCCTAGGATTCTAGTTCCCAGTCCAGGGAGGACGTGGCTTGGCAGTTCGGGCTGGACTGTTCCCATGAGTCACAGTATCAAGACCGATTTGCATATGGCAAGGTTCAAACTGGAATGGCATGGTGAGCAAAACAAGATGGATTTAGGCCCAGATCTCTGTACTGGGGTGAATGTATGACATTTTTCTGCATTCGATCCATCAACTGTTGTTTTTGCATTAGTCACCCCGAGTGGTACGGGTATGCCTAGCCGGGCTCCTGTGCTCTCCATGCCACTGGAATCAAGCTATCCTGGCTGAAGAGGGGTGAAACCTCGAAACCGGTCCAGGGATGCTTGTTTCAAGTCCAGGGAGGACCTGGCTTGGCAGTTCGGTCTGGACTGTTCCCATGAGGCACAGGGTCAAGACTGATTTGCATATGGCTATGTTCAAACTGGAATGGCATGGTGAGGAAAAAAACGATGGATTTAGGCCCAGATCTCTGTACTGGGGTGAATGTATGACATTGTTCTGCATTCTCTCCATCAACTGTTGTTTTTGCATTTGTCACCCGAGTGGTACGGGTATGCGCAGACATGCGTCCCGTGCGCTACATGCCACTGGAATCAAGCTATCCTGGCTGAAGAGGGGTGAAACCCCAAAAGTGGTCCTAGGATCCTTTTTTCCAGTCCAGGGAGGACCTGGCTTGGCAGTTCGGGCTGGACTGTTCCCATAAGGCATAGGGTCAAGACTGATTTGCATATGGCTAGGTTTAAACTAGAATGGCATAGTGAACAAAAAACAATGGATTTTGGCCCAGATCTCTGTACTGGGGTGAATGTATGACATTGTTCTGCATTCTGTCCATCAACTGTTGTTTTTGCATTTGTCACCCCGAGTGGTACGGGTATGCCCAGATGTGGGTCCCGTGCTCTCCATGCCACTGGAATCAAGCTATCCTGGCTAAAGAGGGGTGAAACCCCGAAACCGGTCCTAGGATTCTGGTTCCCAGTCCAGGCAGGACCTGGCTTGGCAGTTCGGGCTGGAATGTTCCCATGAGGCACAGGGTCAAGCCTGATTTGCATATAGCTAGGTTCAAACTGCAATGTCAGGGTGAGCAAAAAAACAATGGATTTATGCCCAGATCTCTGTACTGGGGTGAATGTATGAAATTTTTCTGCATTCTGTCCATCAACTGTTGTTTTTGCATTTGTCACCCCGAGTGGTATGGGTATGCCCAGACGTGGGTCCGGTGCTCTCAATGCCACTGGAATCAAGCTATCCTGGCTGAAGATTGGTGAATGTCCGAAACCGGTCCTAGGATGCTTGTTTCCAGTCCAGGGAGGACCTAGTTTGGCAGTTTGGGGTGGACTGTTCCCATGAGGCACAGGGTCAAGACTGATTTGCATATGGCTAGGTTCAAACTGGAATGGCATGGTGAGGAAAAAAACGATGGATTTAGGCCCAGATCTCTGTACTGGGGTGAATGTATGACATTGTTCTGCATTCTCTCCATCAACTGTTGTTTTTGCATTTGTCACCCGAGTGGTACGGGTATGCCCAGACGTGGGTCCCGTGCTCTCCTTTCCACTGGAATCAAGCTATCCTGGCTGAAGAGGGGTGAAACCCCAAAACCGGTCCTAGGATACTTATTTCCAGTCCAGGGAGGACCTGGCTTGGCAGTTCGGACTGGGCTGTTCCCATGAGGCACAGGGTCAAGACTGATTTGCATATGGCTAGGTTCAAACTGGAATGGCATGGTGAGGTAAACAAGATGGATTTAGGCCCAGATCTCTGTCCTGGGGTGAATGTATGACATTGTTCTGCATTCTGTCCATCAACTGTTGTTTTTGCATTTGTCACCCAGAGTGGTACGGGTATGCCCAGACGTGGGTCCCGTGCTCTCCATGCCACTAGAATCAAGCTATCCTGGCTGAAGAGGGGTGAAACCCCGAAACCGGTCCTAGGATACTTGTTTCCAGTCCAGGGAGGACCTGGCTTGGCAGTTCGGGCTGGACTGTTCCCATGTGGCACTGGGTCAAGACTGATTTGCATATGGCTATGTTCAAACTGGAATGGCATGGTGAGGAACACAAGATGGATTTAGGCCCAGATCTCTGTACTGGGGTGAATGTATGACATTGTTCTGCATTCTGTCCATCAACTTTTGTTTTTGCATTTGTCACCCCGATGGTACGGGTATGCCCAGACGTGGGTCCCGTACTCTTCATGCCACTGGAATCAAGCTATCCTGGCTGAAGAGGGGTGAAGCCCCGAAACCGGTCCTAGGATTCTAGTTCCCAGTCCAGGGAGGACCTGGCTTGGCAGTTCGGGCTGGACTGTTCCCATGAGTCACAGTGTCAAGACTGATTTGCATATGGCTAGGTTCAAACTGGAATGGCATGGTGAGCAAAACAAGATGGATTGAGGCCCAGATCTCTGTACTTGGGTGAATGTATGACATTTTTCTGCATTCGATCCATCAAGTGTTGTTTTTGCATTAGTCACCCCGAGTGGTATGGGTATGCCCAGCCGGGCTCCTGTGCTCTCCATGCCACTGGAATCAAGCTATCCTGGCTGAAGAGGGGTGAAACCCCAAAACCGGTCCAGGGATGCTTGTTTCCAGTCCAGGGAGGACCTGGCTTGGCAGTTCGGGCTGGACTGTTCCCATGAGGCACAGGGTCAAGACTGATTTGCATATGGCTATGTTCAAACTGGAATGGCATGGTGAGGAAAAAAACAATGGATTTAGGCCCAGATCTCTGTACTGGGGTGAATGTATGACATTGTTCTGCATTCTGTCCATCAACTGTTGTTTTTGCATTTGTCACCCGAGTGGTACGGGTATGCCCAGACGTGGGTCCCTTGCGCTACATGCCACTGGAATCAAGCTATCCTTGCTAAAGAGGGGTGAAACCCCAAAAGTGGTCCTAGGATGCTTTTTTCCAGTCCAGGGAGGACCTGGCTTGGCAGTTCGGGCTAGACTGTTCCCATAAGGCATAGGGTCAAGACTGATTTGCATATGGCTAGGTTTAAACTAGAATGGCATAGTGAGCAAAAAAACAATGGATTTTGGCCCAGATCTCTGTACTGGGGTGAATGTATGACATTGTTCTGCATTCTGTCCATCAACTGTTGTTTTTTCATTTGTCACCCGAGTGGTACGGGTATGCCCAGACGAGCTCCGGTGCTCTCAATGCCACTGGAATCAAACTATTCTGGCTGAAGAGTGGTGAGACCCCGAAACCGGTCCTAGGATGCTTGTTTCCAGTCCAGGGAGGACCTAGCTTGGTAGTTCGGGCTGGACTGTTCCCATGAGGCACAGTGTCAAGACTGATTTGCATATGGCAAGGTTCAAACTGGAATGGCATGGTGAGCAAAACAAGATGGATTTAGGCCCAGATCTCTGTACTGGGGTGAATGTATGACATTTTTCTGCATTCGATCCATCAACTGTTGTTTTTGCATTAGTCACCCCGAGTGGTACGGGTATTCCTAGCCGGGCTCCTGTGCTCTCCATGCCACTGGAATCAAGCTATCCTGGCTGAAGAGGGGTGAAACCTCGAAACCGGTCCAGGGATGCTTGTTTCCAGTCCAGGGAGGACCTGGCTTGGCAGTTCGGTCTGGACTGTTCCCATGAGGCACAGGGTGAAGACTGATTTGCATATGGCTATGTTCAAACTGGAATGGCATGGTGAGGAAAAAAACTATGGATTTAGGCCCAGATCTCTGTACTGGGGTGAATGTATGACATTGTTCTGCATTCTCTCCATCAACTGTTGTTTTTGCATTTGTCACCCGAGTGGTACGGGTATGCGCAGACGTGGGTCCCGTGCACTACATGCCACTGGAATCAAGCTATCCTGGCTGAAGAGGGTTGAAACCCCAAAAGTGGTCCTAGGATCCTTTTTTCCAGTCCAGGGAGGACCTGGCTTGGCAGTTCGGGCTGGACTGTTCCCATAAGGCATAGGGTCAAGACTGATTTGCATATGGCTAGGTTTAAACTAGAATGGCATAGTGAGCAAAAAACAATGGATTTTAGCCCAGATCTCTGTACTGGGGTGAATGTATGACATTGTTCTGCATTCTGTCCATCAACTGTTGTTTTTGCATTTGTCACCCCGAGTGGTACGGGTATGCCCAGATGTGGGTCCCGTGCTCTCCATGCCACTGGAATCAAGCTATCCTGGCTGAAGAGGGGTGAAACCCCGAAACCGGTCCTAGGATTCTGGTTCCCAGTCCAGGCAGGACCTGGCTTGGCAGTTCGGGCTGGAATGTTCCTATGAGGCACAGGGTCAAGCCTGATTTGCATATAGCTAGGTTCAAACTGCAATGTCACGGTGAGCAAAAAAACAATGGATTTATGCCCAGATCTCTGTACTGGGGTAAATGTATGACATTTTTCTGCATTCTGCCCATCAACTGGTGTTTTTGCATTTGTCACCCCCAGTGGTACGGGTATGCCCAGACGTGGGTTCCGTGCTCTCCATGACACTGGAATCAAGCTATACTGGCTGAAGAGGGATGAAACCCCGAAAGCGGTCCTAGGATGCTTTTTTCCAGTCCAGGGAGGACCTGGCTTGGCAGTTCTGACTGGACTGTTCCCATGAGGCACAGGGTCATGACTGATTTGCATATGGCTAGGTTCAAACAGGAATGGCATGGTGAGCAAAAAAACGATGGATTTAGGCCCAGATCTCTGTACTGGGGTGAATGTATGACATTTTTCTGCATTCTGTCCATCAACTGTTGTTTTTGTATTTGTCACCCCGAGTGGTATGGGTATGCCCAGACGTGGGTCCGGTGCTCTCAATGCCACTGGAATCAAGCTATCCTGGCTGAAGAGTGGTGAATGTCCGAAACCGGTCCTAGGATGCTTGTTTCCAGTCCAGGGAGGACCTAGTTTGGCAGTTCGGGCTGGACTGTTCCCATGAGGCACAGGGTCAAGACTGATTTGCATATGGCTAGGTTCAAACTGGAATGGCATGGTGAGGAAAAAAACGATGGATTTATGCCCAGATCTCTGTACTGGGGTGAATGTATGACATTGTTCTGCATTCTCTCCATCAACTGTTGTTTTTGCATTTGTCACCCGAGTGGTACGGGTATGCCCAGACGTGGGTCCCGTGCTCTCCATGCCACTGGAATCAAGCTATCCTGGCTGAAGAGGGGTGAAACCCCGAAACCGGTCCTAGGATACTTATTTCCAGTCCATGGAGGACCTGGCTTGGCAGTTCGGGCTGGACTGTTCCCATGAGTCACAGTGTCAAGACTGATTTGCATATGGCTAGGTTCAAACTGGAATGGCATGGTGAGCAAAACAAGATGGATTGAGGCCCAGATCTCTGTACTGGGGTGAATGTATGACATTTTTCTGCATTCGATCCATCAACTGTTGTTTTTGCATTAGTCACCCCGAGTGGTATGGGTATGCCCAGCCGGGCTCCTGTGCTCTCCATGCCACTGGAATCAAGCTATCCTGGCTGAAGAGGGGTGAAACCCCGAAACCGGTCCAGGGATGCTTGTTTCCAGTCCAGGGAGGACCTGGCTTGGCAGTGCGGGCTGGACTGTTCCCATGAGGCACAGGGTCAAGACTGATTTGCATATGGCTAAGTTCAAACTGGAATGGCATGGTGAGGAAAAAAACAATGGATTTAGGCCCAGATCTCTGTACTGGGGGGAATGTATGACATTGTTCTGCATTCTGTCCATCAACTGTTGTTTTTGCATTTGTCACCCCGAGTGGTACGGGTATTCCCAGACGTGCGTCCTGTGCGCTACATGCCACTGGAATCAAGCAATCCTGGCTGAAGAGGGGTGAAACCCCGAAAGTGGTCCTAGGATGCTTTTTTCCAGTCCAGGGAGGACCTGGCTTGGCAGTTCGGGCTGGACTGTTCCCATAAGGCATAGGGTCAAGACTGATTTGCATATGGCTAGGTTTAAACTAGAATGGCATAGTGAGCAAAAAACAATGGATTTTGGCCCAGATCTCTCTACTGGGGTGAATGTATGACATTGTTCTGCATTCTGTCCATCAACTGTTGTTTTTGCATTTGTCACCCCGAGTGGTACGGGTATGCCCAGATTTGGCTCCCGTGCTCTCCATGCCACTGGAATCAAGCTATCCTGGCTGAAGAGGGGTGAAACCCCGAAACCGGTCCTAGGATTCTTGTTCCCAGTCCAGGCAGGACCTGGCTTGGCAGTTCGGGCTGGACTGTTCCCATGAGGCACAGGGTCAAGCCTGATTTGCATATAGCTAGGTTCAAACTGCAATGTCACGGTGAGCAAAAAAACGATGGATTTAGGCCTAGATCTCTGTACTGGGGTGAATGTATGACATTTTTCTGCATTCTCTCCATCAACTGTTGTTTTTGCATTTGTCACCCCGAGTGGTATGGGTATGCCCAGACGTGGGTCCGGTGCTCTCAATGCCACTGGACTCAAGCTATCGTGGCTGAAGAGTGGTGAATCTCCGAAACCGGTCCTAGGATGCTTGTTTCCAGTCCAGGGAGGACCTAGTTTGGCAGTTCGGGCTGGACTGTTCCCATGAGGCACATGGTCAAGACTGATTTGCATATGGCTAGGTTCAAACTGGAATGGCATGGTGAGCAAAAAAACGATGGATTTAGGCCCAGATCTCTGTACTGGGGTGAGTGTATGACATTGTTCTGCATTCTGTCCATCAACTGTTGTTGCATTTTTCACCACGAGTGGTACGGGTATGCCCAGACGTGGGTCCCGTGCTCTCCTTGCCACTGGAATCAAGCTATCCTGGCTGAAGAGGGGTGAAACCCCGAAACCGGTCCTAGGATACTTATTTCCAGTCCATGGAGGACCTGGCTTGGCAGTTCGGCTGGGCTGTTCCCATGAGGCACAGGGTCAAGACTGATTTGCATATGGCTAGGTTCAAACTGGAATGGCATGGTGAGGTAAACAAGATGAATTTAGGCCCAGATCTCTGTACTGGGGTGAATGTATGACATTGTTCTGCATTCTGTCCATCAACTGTTGTTTTTGCATTTGTCACCCAGAGTGGTACGGGTATGCCCAGACGTGGGTCCCGTGCTCTCCATGCCACTGGAATCAAGCTATCCTGGCTGAAGAGGGGTGAAACCCCCAAACCGGTCCAGGGATGCTTGATCCAGTCCAGGGAGGACCTGGCTTGGCAGTTCGGGCTGGACTGTTCCCATGAGGGACAGGGTCAAGACTGATTTGCATATGGCTATGTTCAAACTGGAATGGCATGGGGAGGAAAAAAACGATGGATTTAGGCCCAGATCTCTGTACTGGAGTGAATGTATGACATTGTTCTGCATTCTGTCCATCAACTGTTGTTTTTGCATTTGTCACCCGAGTGGTACGGGTATGCCCAGACGTGGGTCCCGTGCGCTACATGCCACTGGAATCAAGCTATCCTGGCTGAAGAGGGGTGAAACCCCGAAAGTGGTCCTAGGATGCTTTTTTTCCAGTCCAGGGAGGACCTGGCTTGGCAGTTCGGGCTGGACTGTTCCCATAAGGCATAGGTTCAAGACTGATTTGCATATGGCTAGGTTTAAACTAGAATGGCATAGTGAGCAAAAAAACAATGGATTTTGGCCCAGATCTCTGAACTGGGGTGAATGTATGACATTGTTCTGCATTCTGTCCATCAACTGTTGTTTTTGCATTTGTCACCCCGAGTGGTACGGGTATGCCCAGACGTGGGTCCCGTGTTCTCCATGCCACTGGAATCAAGCTATCATGGCTGAAGAGGGGTGAATCCCCGAAACCGGTCCTAGGATTCTTGTTCCCAGTCCAGGCAGGACCTGGCTTGGCAGTTCGGGCTGGACTGTTCCCTTGAGGCACAGGGTCAAGCCTTATTTGCATATAGCTAGGTTCAAACTGCAATGTCACGGTGAGCAAAAAAACAATGGATTCATGCCCAGATCTCTGTACTGGGGTAAATGTATGACATTGTTCTGCATTCTGCCCAGCAACTGTTGTTTTTGCATTTGTCACCCCGAGTGGTACGGGTATGCCCAGACGTGGGTTCCGTGCTCTCCATGACACTGGAATCAAGCTATACTGGCTGAAGAGGGGTGAAACCCCGAAAGCGGTCCTAGGATGCTTTTTTCCAGTCCAGGGAGGACCTGGCTTGGCAGTGCGGACTGGACTGTTCCATTGAGGCACAGGGTCAAGACTGATTTGCATATGGCTAGGTTCAAACAGGAATGGCATGGTGAGCAAAAAAACGATGGATTTAGGCCCAGATCTCTGCACTGGGGTGAATGTATGACATTTTTCTGCATTCTGTCCATCAACTGTTGTTTTTGAATTTGTCACCCCGAGTGGTATGGGTATGCCCAGACGTGGGTCCGGTGCTCTCAATGCCACTGGAATCAAGCTATCCTGGCTGAAGAGTGGTGAATCTCCGAAACTGGTCCTAGGATGCTTGTTTCCAGTCCAGGGAGGACCTAGTTTGGCAGTTCGGGCTGGACTGTTCCCATGAGGCACAGGGTCAAGACTGATTTGCATATGGCTAGGTTCAAACTGGAATGGCATGGTGAGCAAAACAACAATGGATTTAGGCCCAGATCTCTTTACTGGGGTGAGTGTATGACATTGTTCTGCATTCTGTCCATCAACTGTTGTTTTTGCATTTGTCACCACGAGTGGTACGGGAATGCCCAGACGTGGGTCTCGTGCTCTCCTTGCCACTGGAATCAAGCTATCCTGGCTGAAGAGGGGTGAAACCCCGAAACCGGTCCTAGGATACTTATTTCCAGTCCAGGGAGGACCTGGCTTGGCAGTTCGGACTGGGCTGTTCCCATGAGGCACAGGGTCAAGACTGATTTGCATGTGGCTATGTTCAAACTGGAATGGCATGGGGAGGAAAAAAATGATGGATTTAGGCCCAGATCTCTGTACTGGAGTGAATGTATGACATTGTTCTGCATTCTGTCCATCAACTGTTGTTTTTGCATTTGTCACCCGAGTGGTACGGGTATGCCCAGACGTGGGTCCCGTGCGCTACATGCCACTGGAATCAAGCTATCCTGGCTGAAGAGGGGTGAAACCCCGAAAGTGGTCCTAGGATGCTTTTTTCCAGTCCAGGGAGGACCTGGCTTGGCAGTTCGGGCTGGACTGTTCCCATAAGGCATAGGGTCAAGACTGATTTGCATATGGCTAGGTTTAAACTAGAATGGCATAGTGAGCAAAAAAACAATGGATTTTGGCCCAGATCTCTGAACTGGGGTGAATGTATGACATTGTTCTGCATTCTGTCCATCAACTGTTGTTTTTGCATTTGTCACCCCGAGTGGTACGGGTATGCCCAGACGTGGGTCCCGTGTTCTCCATGCCACTGGAATCAAGCTATCATGGCTGAAGAGGGGTGAAACCCCGAAACCGGTCCTAGGATGCTTATTTCCAGTCCAGGGAGGACCTAGTTTGGCAGTTCGGGCTGGACTGTTCCCATGAGGCACAGGGTCAAGACTGATTTGCATATGGCTAGGTTCAAACTGGAATGGCATGGTGAGCAAAACAGCAATGGATTTAGGCCCAGATCTCTTTACTGGGGTGAGTGTATGACATTGTTCTGCATTCTGTCCATCAACTGTTGTTTTTGCATTTGTCACCACGAGTGGTACGGGTATGCCCAGACGTGGGTCTCGTGCTCTCCTTGCCACTGGAATCAAGCTATCCTGGCTGAAGAGGGGTGAAACCCCGAAACCGGTCCTAGGATACTTATTTCCGGTCCAGGGAGGACCTGGCTTGGCAGTTCGGACTGGGCTGTTCCCATGAGGCACAGGGTCAAGACTGATTTGCATATGGCTAGGTTCAAACTGGAATGACATGGTGAGGTGAACAAGATGGATTTAGGCCCAGATCTCTGTACTGGGGTGAATGTATGACATTGTTCTGAATTCTGTCCATCAACTTTTGTTTTTGCATTTGTCACCCTGATGGTACGGGTATGCCCAGACGTGGGTCCCGTACTCTTCATGCCACTGAAATCAAGCTATCCTGGCTGAAGAGGGGTGAAGCCCCGAAACCGGTCCCAGGATTCTAGTTCCCAGTCAAGGGAGGACCTGGTTTGGCAGTTCGGGCTGGACTATTCCCATGAGTCACAGTGTCAAGACTGATTTGCATATGGCTAGGTTCAAACAGAAATGGTATGGTGAGCAAAAAACGATGGATTTAGGCCCAGGTCTCTGTACTGGGGTGAATGTATGACATTTTGCTGCATTCTGTCCATCAACTGTTGTTTTTGCATTTGTCACCCGAATGGTACGGGTATGCCCAGACGAGCTCCGGTGCTCTCAATGCCACTGGAATCAAGCTATTCTGGCTGAAGAGTGGTGAAACCCCGAAACCGGTCCTAGGATGCTTGTTTCCAGTCCAGGGAGGACCTAGCTTGGCAGTTCGGGCTGGACTGTTCCCATGAGGCACAGGGTCAAGACTGATTTGCATATGGCTAGGTTCAAACTGGAATGGCATGGAGAGCTAAAGAAGATGGATTTAGGCCCAGATCTCTGTACAGGGGTGAATGTATGACATTGTTCTTCATTCTGTCCATCATCTGTTGTTTATGGATTTGTCACCCCGAGTATTACGGGTATGCCAGGATGTGGGTCCCGTGCTCTCCATGCCACTGGAATCAAGCTATCCTGGCTGAAGAGGGGTGAAACCCCGAAACCGGTCCTAGGATGCTTGTTTCCAGTCGAGGGAGGACCTGGCTTGGCAGTTCTGGCTGGACTGTTCCCATGAGGCACAGGGTCAAGACTGATTTGAATATGGCTAGGTTCAAACTGGAATGGCATGGTGAGCAAAACAACGATAGATTTAGGCCCATATCTCTGTACTGGGGTGAATGTATGACATTGTTCTGCTTTCTGTTTATCAACTGTTTTTGCGTTTGTCACCCCGAGTGGTACGGGTATGCCGAGACGTGGGTCCCGTGCTCCCCATGCCACTGGAATCAAGCTATCCTGGCTGAAGAGGGGTGAAACCCCGAAACCGGTCCTAGGATTCTTGTTTCCAGTCCAGGGAGGACCTGGCTTGGCAGTTCGGGCTGGACTGTTCCCATGAGGCACAGGGTCAAGACTGATTTGCATATGGCTAGGTTCAAACTGCAATGCCACGGTGAGCAAAAAAAGATGGATTTAGGCCCAGATCTCTGTATTCGGGTGAGTGTATGACATTGTTCTGCATTCTGTCCATCAACTGTTGTTTTTGCATTTGTCACCCCGAGTGGTACGGGTATGCCCAGACGTGGGTCCCGTGCGCTCCATGCCACTGGAAACAAGCTATCCTGGCTAAAGAGGGGGGAAACCCCGAAAGTGGTCCTAGGATGCTTTTTTCCAGTCCAGGGAGGACCTGGCTTGGTAGTTCGGGCTGGACTGTTCCCATGAGGCACAGGGTCAAGCCTGATTTGCATTTAGCTAGGTTCAAACTGCAATGTCACGGTGAGCAACAAAACGATGGATTGAGGCCCAGATCTCTGTACTGGGGTGAATGTATGAAATTGTTCTGCACTCTGTCCATCAACTGTTGTTTTTGCATTTGTCACCCCGAGTGGTACAGGTATGCCCAGACGTGGGTCCCGTGATCTCCATGCCACTGGAATCAAGCTATCCTGGCTGAAGAGGGGTGAAACCCCGAAACTGGTCCTAGGATGCTTGTTTCCAGTCCAGGTAGGATCTGGGTTGGCAGATCGGGCTGGACTATTCCCATGAGGCACAGGGTCAAGCCTGATTTGCATATGGCTAGGTTCAAACTGCAATGGCACGGTGAGCAAAAAAACTATGGATTTAGGCCCAGATCTCTGTACTGGGGTGAGTGTATGACATTGTTCTGCATTCTGTCCATCATCTTTTGTTTTTGCATTTGTCACCCCGAGTGGCACGGGTATGCCCAGACGTGGGTCTCGTGCTCTCCATGCCACTGGAATAAAGCTATCCTGGCTGAAGAGGGGTGAAACCCCAAAACTGGTCCTAGGATACTTGTTTCCAGTTCAGGGAGGACCTGGCTTGGCAGTTCGGGCTGGACTTTTCCCATGAGGCACAGGGTCAAGCCTGATTTGCATATAGCTAGTTTCAAACTGCAATGGCACGGTGAGCAAAAAAACAATGGATTTAGGCCAGATCTCTGTACTGGGGTGAATGTATGACATTGTTCTGCATTCTGTCCATCAACTGTTGTTTTTGCATTTGTCACCCCGAGTGGTACGGGTATGCCCAGACGTGGGTCCCGTGCTCTCCATGCCACTGGAATCAAGCTATCCTGGCTGAAGAGGGGTGAAATCCCGAAACCGGTCCTAGAATTCTTGTTTCCAGTCCAGGGAGGACCTGGCTTGGCAGTTCGGGCTGGACTGTGCCCATGAGGCAAAGGGTCAAGACTGATTTGCATATGGCTAGGTTCAAACTGCAATGCCACGGTGAGCAAAAAAAGATGGATTTAGGCTCAGATCTCTGTACTGGGGTGAGTGTATGACATTGTTCTGCATTCTGTCCATCAACTGTTGTTTTTGCATTTGTCACCCCGAGTGGTACGGGTATGCCCAGACGTGGGACCCGTGCTCTCCATGCCACTGGAATCAAGCTATCCTGGCTGAAGAAGGGTGAAACCCCGAAACCGGTCCTAGTATTCTTGTTTCCAGTCCAGGGAGGACCTGGATTGGCAGTTCGGGCTGGACTGTTTCCATGAGGCAGAGGGTCAAGACTGATTTGCATATGGCGAGGTTCAAACTGCAATGCCACGGTGAGCAAAAAAAGATGGATTTAGGCCCAGATCTCTGTATTCAGGTGAGTGTATGACATTGTTCTGCATTCTGTCCATCAACTGTTGTTTTTGCATTTGTCACCCCGAGTGGTACGGGTATGCCCAGATGTGGGTCCTGTGCTCTCAATGCCACTGGAATCAAGCTATCCTGGCTGAAGAGGGGTGAAACCCGAAACCGGTCCAGGGATGCTTGTTTGCAGTCCAGGGAGGACCTGGCTTGGCAGTTCGGGCTGGACTGTTCCCATGAGGCACAGGGTCAAGACTGATTTGCATATGGCTATGTTCAAACTGGAATGGCATGGTGAGGAAAAAAACAATGGATTTATGCCAGATCTCTGTACTGGGGTGAATGTATGACATTGTTCTGCATTCTCTCCATCAACTGTTGTTTTTGCATTTGTCACCCCGAGTGGTACGGGTATGCCCAGACGTGGGTCCCATGCGCTCCATGCCACTGGAAACAAGCTATCCTGGCTAAAGAGGGGTGAAACCCCGAAAGTGGTCCTAGGATGCTTTTTTTCCAGTCCAGGGAGGACCTGGCTTGGTAGTTCGGGCTGGACTGTTCCCATGAGGCACAGGGTCAAGCCTGATTTGCATATAGCTAGGTTCAAACTGCAACGTCACGGTGAGCAACAAAACGATGAATTGAGGCCCAGATCTCTGTACTGGGGTGAATGTATGACATTGTTCTGCACTCTGTCCATCAACTGTTGTTTTTGCATTTGTCACCCCGAGTGGTACGGGTATGCCCAGACGTGGGTCCCGTGATCTCCATGCCTCTGGAATCAAGCTATCCTGGCTGAAGAGGGGTGAAACCCCGAAACCGGTCCTAGAATTCTTTTTTCCAGTCCAGTGAGGACCTGGCTTGGCAGTTCGAGCTGGACTGTTCCCATGAGGCACAGGGTCGGACACTTAGAATCTTTTTCAGCAAAAAGCAGGCAATATTATCCTATGGAATGAAATTCAAGTTACTGGTAAGTACGGTTAGAATTACTTCTCAGGATCAGTACTGGGCTCAAACATGCAGCACTGTGGTCTCTCCTGATATCAGGTGAGTAAATCGGAATTCATAGTTTGGCTGATTTTACAGGAATATTTGTACGTTTAAAAAATAGAAACTTAGAAACTTTTTCAGCAAAAAGCAGGCAATGATATCCTAGGGAAGGAAATTCAAGTTACTGGTAAGTATGGTTAGAATTACTTTTCAGGATCAGTACTGGGCTCAAAGTGTCAGCACTGAGGTTTCTCCTGATAACAGGTCAGTAAATCGGAATTCGTAGTTCGGCTGATTTTAGAGGAATATTTTTAAGTTTCAAAACTCCACACTTAGAAGAATTTCCAAGTGAAACCAGTCAATGTTAGCCTATGGAAGGAAATTCAAGTTACTGGTAAGTATGGTTAGAATTACTTTTCAGGATCAGTACTGGGATCAAAGATGCAGCACTGAGGGGTCTCCTGATAACAGGTGAGTAAATCGGAATTTGTAGTTCGGCTGATTTTAGAGGAATATTTGTAAGTTTCAAAACTCCACATTTAGAAGAAGTTCCAAGTGAAACCAGTCAATCTTAGCCTATGGAAGGAAATTCAAGTTACTGGTAAGTACAGTTAGAATTACTTTTCAGGATCAGTACTGGGCTCAAAGATGCAGCACTGAGGTCTCTCCTGATAACAGGTGAGTAAATCGGAATTCGTAGTTCGGCTGATTTTAGAGGAATATTTGTAAGTTTCAAAAATCGACACTTAGAAACTTTATCAGCAAAAAGCAGGCAGTGATATCCTATGGAAGGAAATTCAAGTTACTGGTAAGTATGGTTAGAATTACTTGTCAGAATCAGTACTGGGCTCAAAGATGCAGCACTGAGGTCTCTCATGCTAACAGGTGAGTAAATAGGAATTCGTAGTTCGGCTGATTTTAGAGGAATATTTGTAAGTTTCAAAACTCCACACTTAGAAGTATTTCCAAGTGAAACCACTCAATGTTAGCCTATGGAAGGAAATTGAAGTTGCTGGTAAGTATGGTTAGAATTACTTTTCAGGATCAGTACTGGGCTCAAAGATGCAGCACTGAGGTCTCTCATGATAACAGGTGAGTTAATTGGAATTCGTAGTTCGGCTGATTTTAGAGGAATATTTGTAAGTTTCAAAACTCCACACTTAGAAGAATTTCCAAGTGAAACCAGTCAATGTTAGCCTATGGAAGGAAATGCAAGTTGCTGGTAAGAACGTTTAAAATGACTTTTCAGGATCAGTACTGGGCTCAAAGATGCAGCACTGAGGTCTCTCATGATAACAGGTGAGTAAATCAGAATTCGTAGTTCGGCTGACTTTAGAGGAATATTTGTAAGTTTCAAAACTCCACACTTAGAATTTCCAAGTGAAACCAGTCAATGTTAGCCTATGGAAGGAAATTCAAGTTACTGGTAAGTACGGTTAGAATTACTTTTCAGGATCAGTACTGGGATCAAAGATGCAGCACTGAGGTCTCTCATGATAACAGGTGAGTTAATTGGAATTCGTAGTTCGGCTGATTTTAGAGGAATATTTGTAAGTTTCAAAACTCCACACTTAGAAGAATTTCCAAGTGAAACCAGTCAATGTTAGCCTATGGAAGGAAATGCAAGTTGCTGGTAAGAACGTTTAAAATTACTTTTCAGGATCAGTACTGGGCTCAAAGATGCAGCACTGAGGTCTCTCATGATAACAGGTGAGTAAATCAGAATTCGTAGTTCGGCTGACTTTAGAGGAATATTTGTAAGTTTCAAAACTCCACACTTAGAATTTCCAAGTGAAACCAGTCAATGTTAGCCTATGGAAGGAAATTCAAGTTACTGGTAAGTACGGTTAGAATTACTTTTCAGGATCAGTACTGGGATCAAAGATGCAGCACTGAGGTCTCTCCTGATAACAGGTGAGTAAATCGGAATTTGTAGTTCGGCTGATTTTAGAGGAATATTTGTAAGTTTCAAAACTCCACACTTAGAAGAAGTTCCAAGTGAAACCAGTCAATCTTACCCTATTGAAGGAAATTCAAGTTACTGGTAAGTACGGTTAGAATTACTTTTCAGGATCAGTACTGGGCTCAAAGATGCAGCACTGAGGTCTCTCCTGATAACAGGTGAGTACATCGGAAATCATAGTTCGGCTGATTTTAGAGGAATATTTGTAAGTTTCAAAACTCTACACTTAGAAGAATTTCCAAGTGAAACCAGTCAATGTTAGCCTATAGAAGGAAATTCAAGTTACTGGTAAGTACGGTTAGAATTAATTTTCAGGATCAGTACTGGGATCAAAGATGCAGCACTGAGGTCTCTCCTAATGACAGGTGAGTAAATCGGTATTCGTAGTTCGGCTGATTTTAGAGGAATATTTGTAAGTTTCAAAAATCGACACTTAGAAACTTTATCAGCAAAAAGCAGGCAGTGATATCCTATGGAAGGAAATTCAAGTTACTGGTAAGTACGGTTAGAATTACTTGTCAGGATCAGTACTGGGCTCAAAGATGCAGCACTGAGGTCTCTCCTGATGACAGGTGAGTAAATTGGTATTCGTAGTTCGGCTGATTTTAGAGGAATATTTGTAAGTTTAAAAAATTGAAACTTAGAATCTTTTTCAGCAAAAAGCAGGCAATAATATCCTAAGGAATGAAATTCAAGTTACTGGTAAGTACGGTTAAAATTACTTTTCAGGATCGGTACTGGGCTCAAAGATGCAGCACTGTGGTCTCTCATGATAACAGGTGAGTAAATCGGAATTAGTAGTTCGGCTGATTTTCGAGGAATATTTGTAAGTTTCAAAACTCCACACTTAGAAGAAGTTCCAAGTGAAACCAGTCAATCTTAGCCTATGGAAGGATATTCAAGTTACTGGTAAGTACGGTTAGAATTACTTTTCAGGATCAGTACTGGGATCAAAGATGCAGCACTGAGGGGTCTCCTGATAACAGGTGAGTAAATCGGAATTTGTAGTTCGGCTGATTTTAGAGGAATATTTGTAAGTTTCAAAACTCCACATTTAGAAGAAGTTCCAAGTGAAACCAGTCAATCTTAGCCTATGGAAGGAAATTCAAGTTACTGGTAAGTACAGTTAGAATTACTTTTCAGGATCAGTACTGGGCTCAAAGATGCAGCACTGAGGTCTCTCCTGATAACAGGTGAGTAAATCGGAATTCGTAGTTCGGCTGATTTTAGAGGAATATTTGTAAGTTTCAAAAATCGACACTTAGAAACTTTATCAGCAAAAAGCAGGCAGTGATATCCTATGGAAGGAAATTCAAGTTACTGGTAAGTATGGTTAGAATTACTTGTCAGAATCAGTACTGGGCTCAAAGATGCAGCACTGAGGTCTCTCATGCTAACAGGTGAGTAAATAGGAATTCGTAGTTCGGCTGATTTTAGAGGAATATTTGTAAGTTTCAAAACTCCACACTTAGAAGTATTTCCAAGTGAAACCACTCAATGTTAGCCTATGGAAGGAAATTGAAGTTGCTGGTAAGTATGGTTAGAATTACTTTTCAGGATCAGTACTGGGCTCAAAGATGCAGCACTGAGGTCTCTCATGATAACAGGTGAGTTAATTGGAATTCGTAGTTCGGCTGATTTTAGAGGAATATTTGTAAGTTTCAAAACTCCACACTTAGAAGAATTTCCAAGTGAAACCAGTCAATGTTAGCCTATGGAAGGAAATGCAAGTTGCTGGTAAGAACGTTTAAAATGACTTTTCAGGATCAGTACTGGGCTCAAAGATGCAGCACTGAGGTCTCTCATGATAACAGGTGAGTAAATCAGAATTCGTAGTTCGGCTGACTTTAGAGGAATATTTGTAAGTTTCAAAACTCCACACTTAGAATTTCCAAGTGAAACCAGTCAATGTTAGCCTATGGAAGGAAATTCAAGTTACTGGTAAGTACGGTTAGAATTACTTTTCAGGATCAGTACTGGGATCAAAGATGCAGCACTGAGGTCTCTCATGATAACAGGTGAGTTAATTGGAATTCGTAGTTCGGCTGATTTTAGAGGAATATTTGTAAGTTTCAAAACTCCACACTTAGAAGAATTTCCAAGTGAAACCAGTCAATGTTAGCCTATGGAAGGAAATGCAAGTTGCTGGTAAGAACGTTTAAAATTACTTTTCAGGATCAGTACTGGGCTCAAAGATGCAGCACTGAGGTCTCTCATGATAACAGGTGAGTAAATCAGAATTCGTAGTTCGGCTGACTTTAGAGGAATATTTGTAAGTTTCAAAACTCCACACTTAGAATTTCCAAGTGAAACCAGTCAATGTTAGCCTATGGAAGGAAATTCAAGTTACTGGTAAGTACGGTTAGAATTACTTTTCAGGATCAGTACTGGGATCAAAGATGCAGCACTGAGGTCTCTCCTGATAACAGGTGAGTAAATCGGAATTTGTAGTTCGGCTGATTTTAGAGGAATATTTGTAAGTTTCAAAACTCCACACTTAGAAGAAGTTCCAAGTGAAACCAGTCAATCTTACCCTATTGAAGGAAATTCAAGTTACTGGTAAGTACGGTTAGAATTACTTTTCAGGATCAGTACTGGGCTCAAAGATGCAGCACTGAGGTCTCTCCTGATAACAGGTGAGTACATCGGAAATCATAGTTCGGCTGATTTTAGAGGAATATTTGTAAGTTTCAAAACTCTACACTTAGAAGAATTTCCAAGTGAAACCAGTCAATGTTAGCCTATAGAAGGAAATTCAAGTTACTGGTAAGTACGGTTAGAATTAATTTTCAGGATCAGTACTGGGATCAAAGATGCAGCACTGAGGTCTCTCCTAATGACAGGTGAGTAAATCGGTATTCGTAGTTCGGCTGATTTTAGAGGAATATTTGTAAGTTTCAAAAATCGACACTTAGAAACTTTATCAGCAAAAAGCAGGCAGTGATATCCTATGGAAGGAAATTCAAGTTACTGGTAAGTACGGTTAGAATTACTTGTCAGGATCAGTACTGGGCTCAAAGATGCAGCACTGAGGTCTCTCCTGATGACAGGTGAGTAAATTGGTATTCGTAGTTCGGCTGATTTTAGAGGAATATTTGTAAGTTTAAAAAATTGAAACTTAGAATCTTTTTCAGCAAAAAGCAGGCAATAATATCCTAAGGAATGAAATTCAAGTTACTGGTAAGTACGGTTAAAATTACTTTTCAGGATCGGTACTGGGCTCAAAGATGCAGCACTGTGGTCTCTCATGATAACAGGTGAGTAAATCGGAATTAGTAGTTCGGCTGATTTTCGAGGAATATTTGTAAGTTTCAAAACTCCACACTTAGAAGAAGTTCCAAGTGAAACCAGTCAATCTTAGCCTATGGAAGGATATTCAAGTTACTGGTAAGTACGGTTAGAATTACTTTTCAGGATCAGTACTTGGATCAAAGATTCAGCACTGAGGTCTCTCCTGATAACAGATGGGTAAATCAGAATTCATAGTTCGGCTGATTTTAGAGGAATATTTGTACGTTTCAAAAATCGACACCTAGAAACTTTTTCAGCAAAAAGCAGGCAATGATATCCTATGGAAGGAAATTCAAGTTACTGGTAAGTATGGTTAGAATTACTTTTCAGGATCAGTACTGGGCTTAAAGATGCAGCACTGAGGTCTCTCCTGATAACAGGTGAGTAAATCGGAATTTGTCATTCGGCTTATTTTAAAGGAATATTTGTAAGTTTCAAAACTCCACACTTAGATGAATTTCCAAGTGAAACCACTCAATGTTAGCCTGTGGAAGGAAATTCAAGTTGCTGGTAAGTACGGTTAGAATTACTTTTCAGGATCAGTACTGGGCTCAAAGATGCAGCACTGAGGTCTCTCATGATAACAGGTGAGTTAATTGGAATTCGTAGTTCGGCTGATTTTAGAGGAATATTTGTAAGTTTCAAAACTCCACACTTAGAAGAATTTCCAAGTGAAACCAGTCAATGTTAGCCTATGGAAGGAAATGCAAGTTGCTGGAAAGAACGTTTAAAATTACTTTTCAGGATCAGTACTGGGCTCAAAGATGCAGCACTGAGGTCTCTCATGATAACAGGTGAGTAAATCAGAATTCGTAGTTCAGCTGACTTTAGAGGAATATTTGTAAGTTTCAAAACTCCACACTTAGAATTTCCAAGTGAAACCAGTCAATGTTAGCCTATGGAAGGAAATTCAAGTTACTGGTAAGTACGGTTAGAATTACTTTTCAGGATCAGTACTGGGATCAAAGATGCAGCACTGAGGTCTCTCCTGATAACAGGCGAGTAAATCGGAATTCGTAGTTCGGCTGATTTTAGAGGAATATTTGTAAGTTTCAAAACTCCGCACTTAGAAGAAGTTCCAAGTGAAACCAGTCAATCTTAGCCTATGGAAGGAAATTCAAGTTACTGGTAAGTATGGTTAGAATTACTTTTCAGGATCAGTACTGGGCTCAAAGATGCAGCACTGATGTCTCTCCTGATAACAGGTGAGTAAATCGGAATTCGTAGTTCGGCTGATTTTACAGGAATATTTGTAAGTTTAAAAAATAGAAACTTAGAAACTTTTTCAGCAAAAAGCAGGCAATGATATCCTATGGAAGGAAATTCAAGTTACTGGTAAGTACGGTTAGAATTACTTTTCAGGATCAGTACTGGGCTCAAAGATGCAGCACTGAGGTTTCTCCTGATAACAGGTCAGTAAATCGGAATTCGTAGTTTGGCTGATTTTAGAGGAATATTTTTAAGTTTCAAAACTCCACACTTTGAAGAATTTCCAAGTGAAACCAGTCAATGTTAGCCTATGGAAGGAAATTCAAGTTACTGGTAAGTATGGTTAGAATTACTTTTCAGGATCAGTACTGGGATCAAAGATGCAGCACTGAGGGGTCTCCTGATAACAGGTGAGTAAATCGGAATTTGTAGTTCGGCTGATTTTAGAGGAATATTTGTAAGTTTCAAAACTCCACATTTAGAAGAAGTTCCAAGTGAAACCAGTCAATCTTAGCCTATGGAAGGAAATTCAGGTTACTGGTAAGTACAGTTAGAATTACTTTTCAGGATCAGTACTGGGCTCAAAGATGCAGCACTGAGGTCTCTCCTGATAACAGGTGAGTAAATCGGAATTCGTAGTTCGGCTGATTTTAGAGGAATATTTGTAAGTTTCAAAAATCGACACTGAGAAACTTTATCAGCAAAAAGCAGGCAGTGATATCCTATGGAAGGAAATTCAAGTTGCTGGTAAGTACGGTTAGAATTATTTGTCAGGATCAGTACTGGGCTCAAAGATGCAGCACTGAGGTCTCTCATGCTAACAGGTGAGTAAATAGGAATTCGTAGTTCAGCTGATTTTAGAGGAATATTTGTAAGTTTCAAAACTCCACACTTAGATGAATTTCCAAGTGAAACCACTCAATGTTAGCCTATGGAAGGAAATTCAAGTTGCTGGTAAGTACGGTTAGAATTACTTTTCAGGATCAGTACTGGGCTCAAAGATGCAGCACTGAGGTCTCTCATGATAACAGGTGAGTTAATTGGAATTCGTAGTTCGGCTGATTTTAGAGGAATATTTGTGAGTTTCAAAACTCCACACTTAGAAGAATTTCCAAGTGAAACCAGTCAATGTTAGCCTATGGAAGGAAATGCAAGTTGCTGGAAAGAACGTTTAAAATTACTTTTCAGGATCAGTACTGGGCTCAAAGATGCAGCACTGAGGTCTCTCATGATAACAGGTGAGTAAATCAGAATTCGTAGTTCGGCTAACTTTAGAGGAATATTTGTAAGTTTCAAAACTCCACACTTAGAATTTCCAAGTGAATCCAGTCAATGTTAGCCTATGGAAGGAAATTCAAGTTACTGGTAAGTACGGTTAGAATTACTTTTCAGGATCAGTACTGGGATCAAAGATGCAGCACTGAGGTCTCTCCTGATAACAGGTGAGTAAATCGGAATTCGTAGTTCGGCTGATTTTAGAGGAATATTTGTAAGTTTCAAAACTCCGCACTTAGAAGAAGTTCCAAGTGAAACCAGTCAATCTTAGCCTATGGAAGGAAATTCAAGTTACTGGTAA
Organism: Triturus cristatus; assembly: GCF_964204655.1. Taxonomy (NCBI): domain Eukaryota; kingdom Metazoa; phylum Chordata; class Amphibia; order Caudata; family Salamandridae; genus Triturus; species Triturus cristatus. The sequence goes on from NW_028187462.1 coordinate 2,211,787, forward strand.
GTATGGTTAGAATTACTTTTCAGGATCAGTACTGGGCTCAAAGATGCAGCACTGATGTCTCTCCTGATAACAGGTGAGTAAATCGGAATTCGTAGTTCGGCTGATTTTACAGGAATATTTGTAAGTTTAAAAAATAGAAACTTAGAAACTTTTTCAGCAAAAAGCAAGCAATGATATCCTATGGAAGGAAATTCAAGTTACTGGTAAGTACGGTTAGAATTACTTTTCAGGATCAGTACTGGGCTCAAAGATGCAGCACTGAGGTCTCTCCTGATAACAGGTGAGTACATCGGAAATCATAGTTCGGCTGATTTTAGAGGAATATTTGTAAGTTTCAAAACTCTACACTTAGAAGCATTTCCAAGTGAAACCAGTCAATGTTAGCCTATAGAAGGAAATTCAAGTTACTGGTAAGTACGGTTAGAATTAATTTTCAGGATCAGTACTGGGATCAAAGATGCAGCACTGAGGTCTCTCCTGATGACAGGTGAGTAAATCGGTATTCGTAGTTCGGCTGATTTTAGAGGAATATTTGTAAGTTTCAAAAATCGACACTTAGAAACTTTATCAGCAAAAAGCAGGCAGTGATATCCTATGGAAGGAAATTCAAGTTACTGGTAAGTACGGTTAAAATTACTTTTCAGGATCGGTACTGGGCTCAAAGATGCAGCACTGTGGTCTCTCATGATAACAGGTGAGTAAATCGGAATTAGTAGTTCGGCTGATTTTAGAGGAATATTTGTAAGTTTCAAAACTCCACACTTAGAATTTCCAAGTGAAAGCAGTCAATGTTAGCCTATGGAAGGCAATTCAAGTTACTGGTAAGTACGGTTAGAATTGCTTTTCAGGATCAGTACTGGGATCAAAGATGCAGCACTGAGGTCTCTCCTGATAACAGGAGAGTAAATCGGAATTTGTAGTTCGGCTGATTTTAGAGGAATATTTGTAAGTTTCAAAACTCCACACTTAGAAGAAGTTCCAAGTGAAACCAGTCAATCTTAGCCTATGGAAGGATATTCAAGTTACTGGTAAGTACGGTTAGAATTACTTTTCAGGATCAGTACTTAGATCAAAGATTCAGCACTGAGGTCTCTCCTGATAACAGATGGGTAAATCAGAATTCATAGTTCGGCTGATTTTAGAGGAATATTTGTACGTTTCAAAAATCGACACCTAGAAACTTTTTCAGCAAAAAGCAGGCAATGATATCCTATGGAAGGAAATTCAAGTTACTGGTAAGTATGGTTAGAATTACTTTTCAGGATCAGTACTGGGCTTAAAGATGCAGCACTGAGGTCTCTCCTGATAACAGGTGAGTAAATCGGAATTTGTCATTCGGCTTATTTTAAAGGAATATTTGTAAGTTTCAAAACTCCACACTTAGATGAATTTCCAAGTGAAACCACTCAATGTTAGCCTGTGGAAGGAAATTCAAGTTGCTGGTAAGTACGGTTAGAATTACTTTTCAGGATCAGTACTGGGCTCAAAGATGCAGCACTGAGGTCTCTCATGATAACAGGTGAGTTAATTGGAATTCGTAGTTCGGCTGATTTTAGAGGAATATTTGTAAGTTTCAAAACTCCACACTTAGAAGAATTTCCAAGTGAAACCAGTCAATGTTAGCCTATGGAAGGAAATGCAAGTTGCTGGAAAGAACGTTTAAAATTACTTTTCAGGATCAGTACTGGGCTCAAAGATGCAGCACTGAGGTCTCTCATGATAACAGGTGAGTAAATCAGAATTCGTAGTTCGGCTGACTTTAGAGGAATATTTGTAAGTTTCAAAACTCCACACTTAGAATTTCCAAGTGAAACCAGTCAATGTTAGCCTATGGAAGGAAATTCAAGTTACTGGTAAGTACGGTTAGAATTACTTTTCAGGATCAGTACTGGGATCAAAGATGCAGCACTGAGGTCTCTCCTGATAACAGGTGAGTAAATCGGAATTCGTAGTTCGGCTGATTTTAGAGGAATATTTGTAAGTTTCAAAACTCCGCACTTAGAAGAAGTTCCAAGTGAAACCAGTCAATCTTAGCCTATGGAAGGAAATTCAAGTTACTGGTAAGTATGGTTAGAATTACTTTTCAGGATCAGTACTGGGCTCAAAGATGCAGCACTGATGTCTCTCCTGATAACAGGTGAGTAAATCGGAATTCGTAGTTCGGCTGATTTTACAGGAATATTTGTAAGTTTAAAAAATAGAAACTTAGAAACTTTTTCAGCAAAAGCAGGCAATGATATCCTATGGAAGGAAATTCAAGTTACTGGTAAGTACGGTTAGAATTACTTTTCAGGATCAGTACTGGGCTCAAAGATGCAGCACTGAGGTTTCTCCTGATAACAGGTCAGTAAATCGGATTTCGTAGTTTGGCTGATTTTAGAGGAATATTTTTAAGTTTCAAAACTCCACACTTTGAAGAATTTCCAAGTGAAACCAGTCAATGTTAGCCTATGGAAGGAAATTCAAGTTTCTGGTAAGTATGGTTAGAATTACTTTTCAGGATCAGTACTGGGATCAAAGATGCAGCACTGAGGGGTCTCCTGATAACAGGTGAGTAAATCGGAATTTGTAGTTCGGCTGATTTTAGAGGAATATTTGTAAGTTTCAAAACTCCACATTTAGAAGAAGTTCTAAGTGAAACCAGTCAATCTTAGCCTATGGAAGGAAATTCAAGTTACTGGTAAGTACGGTTAGAATTACTTTTCAGGATCAGTACTGGGCTCAAAGATGCAGCACTGAGGTCTCTCCTGATAACAGGTGAGTAAATCGGAATTCGTAGTTCGGCTGATTTTAGAGGAATATTTGTAAGTTTCAAAAATCGACACTGAGAAACTTTATCAGCAAAAAGCAGGCAGTGATATCCTATGGAAGGAAATTCAAGTTACTGGTAAGTACGGTTAGAATTATTTGTCAGGATCAGTACTGGGCTCAAAGATGCATCACTGAGGTCTCTCATGCTAACAGGTGAGTAAATAGGAATTCGTAGTTCAGCTGATTTTAGAGGAATATTTGTAAGTTTCAAAACTCCACACTTAGATGAATTTCCAAGTGAAACCACTCAATGTTAGCCTATGGAAGGAAATTCAAGTTGCTGGTAAGTACGGTTAGAATTACTTTTCAGGATCAGTACTGGGCTCAAAGATGCAGCACTGAGGTCTCTCATGATAACAGGTGAGTTAATTGGAATTCGTAGTTCGGCTGATTTTAGAGGAATATTTGTAAGTTTCAAAACTCCACACTTAGAAGAATTTCCAAGTGAAACAAGTCAATGTTAGCCTATGGAAGGAAATGCAAGTTGCTGGTAAGAACGTTTAAAATTACTTTTCAGGATCAGTACTGGGCTCAAAGATGCAGCACTGAGGTCTCTCATGATAACAGGTGAGTAAATCAGAATTCGTAGTTCGGCTGACTTTAGAGGAATATTTGTAAGTTTCAAAACTCCACACTTAGAATTTCCAAGTGAAACCAGTCAATGTTAGCCTATGGAAGGAAATTCAAGTTACTGGTAAGTACGGTTAGAATTACTTTTCAGGATCAGTACTTGGATCAAAGATGCAGCACTGAGGTCTCTCCTGATAACAGGTGAGTAAATCGGAATTCGTAGTTCGGCTGATTTTACAGGAATATTTGTAAGTTTAAAAAATAGAAACTTAGAAACTTTTTCAGCAAAAAGCAGGCAATGATATCCTATGGAAGGAAATTCTAGTTACTGGTAAGTACGGTTAGAATTACTTTTCAGGATCAGTACTGGGCTCAAAGATGCAGCACTGAGGTTTCTCCTGATAGCAGGTCAGTAAATCGGAATTCGTAGTTTGGCTGATTTTAGAGGAATATTTTTAAGTTTCAAAACTCCACACTTTGAAGAATTTCCAAGTGAAACCAGTCAATGTTAGCCTATGGAAGGAAATTCAAGTTACTGGTAAGTATGGTTAGAATTACTTTTCAGGATCAGTACTGGGATCAAAGATGCAGCTCTGAGGGGTCTCCTGATAACAGGTGAGTAAATCGGAATTTGTAGTTTGGCTGATTTTAGAGGAATATTTGTAAGTTTCAAAACTCCACATTTAGAAGAAGTTCCAAGTGAAACCAGTCAATCTTAGCCTATGGAAGGAAATTCAAGTTACTGGTAAGTACGGTTAGAATTACTTTTCAGGATCAGTACTGGGCTCAAAGATGCAGCACTGAGGTCTCTCCTGATAACAGGTGAGTAAATCGGAATTCGTAGTTCGTCTGATTTTAGAGGAATATTTGTAATTTTCAAAAATCGACACTTAGAAACTTTATCAGCAAAAAGCAGGCAGTGATATCCTATGGAAGGAAATTCAAGTTTCTGGTAAGTACGGTTAGAATTATTGGTCAGGATCAGTACTGGGCTCAAAGATGCAGCACTGAGGTCTCTCATGCTAACAGGTGAGTAAATAGGAATTCGTAGTTCAGCTGATTTTAGAGGAATATTTGTAAGTTTCAAAACTCCACACTTAGAAGAATTTCCAAGTGAAACCACTCAATGTTAGCCTATGGAAGGAAATTCAAGTTGCTGGTAAGTATGGTTAAAATTACTTTTCAGGATCAGTACTGGGCTCAAAGATGCAGCACTGTGGTCTCTCATGATAACAGGTGAGTAAATCGGAATTAGTAGTTCGGCTTATTTTAAAGGAATATTTGTAAGTTTCAAAACTCCACATTTAGAAGAAGTTCCAAGTGAAAGCAGTCAATCTTAGCCTATGGAAGGAAATTCAAGTTACTGGTAAGTGCGGTTAGAATTACTTTTCAGGATCAGTACTGGGCTCAAAGATGCAGCACTGAGGTCTCTCCTGATAACAGGTGAGTAAATCGGAATTCGTTGTTCGGCTGATTTTAGAGGAATATTTGTAAGTTTCAAAAATCGACACTTAGAAACTTTATCAGCAAAAAGCAGGCAGTGATATCCTATGGAAGGAAATTCAAGTTACTGGTTAGTACGGTTAGAATTATTTGTCAGGATCAGTACTGTGCTCAAAGATGCAGCACTGAGGTCTCTCATGCTAACAGGTGAGTAAATAGGAATTCGTAGTTCAGCTGATTTTAGAGGAATATTTGTAAGTTTCAAAACTCTACACTTAGAAGCATTTCCAAGTGAAACCAGTCAATGTTAGCCTATAGAAGGAAATTCAAGTTACTGGTAAGTACGGTTAGAATTAATTTTCAGGATCAGTACTGGGATCAAAGATGCAGCACTGAGGTCTCTCCTGATGACAGGTGAGTAAATCGGTATTCGTAGTTCGGCTGATTTTAGAGGAATATTTGTAAGTTTCAAAAATCGACACTTAGAAACTTTATCAGCAAAAAGCAGGCAGTGATATCCTATGGAAGGAAATTCAAGTTACTGGTAAGTACGGTTAGAATTACTTGTCAGGATCAGTACTGGGCTCAAAGATGCAGCACTGAGGTCTCTCCTGATGACAGGTGAGTAAATCGGTATTCGTAGTTCGGCTGATTTTAGAGGAATATTTGTAAGTTTAAAAAATAGAAACTTAGAATCTTTTTCAGCAAAAAGCAGGCAATAATATCCTATGGAATGAAATTCAAGTTACTGGTAAGTACGGTTAAAATTACTTTTCAGGATCGGTACTGGGCTCAAAGATGCAGCACTGTGGTCTCTCATGATAACAGGTGAGTAAATCGGAATTAGTAGTTCGGCTGATTTTAGAGGAATATTTGTAAGTTTCAAAACTCCACACTTAGAATTTCCAAGTGAAAGCAGTCAATGTTAGCCTATGGAAGGAAATTCAAGTTACTGGTAAGTACGGTTAGAATTGCTTTTCAGGATCAGTACTGGGATCAAAGATGCAGCACTGAGGTCTCTCCTGATAACAGGAGAGTAAATCGGAATTTGTAGTTCGGCTGATTTTAGAGGAATATTTGTAAGTTTCAAAACTCCACACTTAGAAGAAGTTCCAAGTGAAACCAGTCAAGTCAAGTTATTCTTTATTCGGTTATTAATACAAAATAACCATAAAAGTACAAAGACAAAATTACATTTATATAAAAATTACAATTATAGGGCCACATATAGTAAAAAACCGAGTAAGTTCAGATCTCAATTGTTTTCCGTAATTTAAAAACATTTTTAAGGAATGAGGAAATAAATACGACAGTTAAAATATTATCCAGTTTCTGTACAGCTAAAAAAGCAGGGCGACAGCGATTAATTTCCATCATTTTTAGCAAAGGAACAACAAACATTTGTCTTGGTCTAGTATAAAATTTACAAAAGAAAAGTATATGCATATCTGATTGCACTGATAAATCATCGCAGGGACATTTACTCATGATTTTTGACCAATTATTCATAGCTGGAAAGCTGAGTGATCTAAATAGTAGATTAAATCTAAAACGTGTCAATAAAAACCTTTCATAATCACTCATTTGTAGCTTTAGATATGGCTGTAAACTATTGCAAATTACAATTTGCTCATGAGCTACTACCGTAGATTTCTTAAACTCTGTTTTAGCTCTGGTCTCTTGCAAATAGGTCATACATCTATCTTTTAAACATTTCCTAGAAATATTACAAAGAGAGGGCGGATCAGTATAATAATCCCCTAGTCCCAATAGCATGAGAAAATTATTAATATAATGCAGCCATCTAATTTTCCCACACTTCTCTAAGCCCATTGCATTTCCCATAATCATTCGGTTTAAACCAGATTCATCTTCGGTCCATATTCTATGCCATAAAAGTACTGGTGCAGTTTTTATTGTGTCTTCTAAGTATGGTTCCCCTAGTTCAATATGGCAAGAATATGTTGAGACACTCTGTGGGACGCCCAGGAGATATTTCATAAAATTGTTTTCGACAACTTGTAATATGCTGACGTTTGCATATCCCCATAGGCCTGCTCCATAAGTGGCAATAGCTACACAAGTTGCTTTGTAAACAGTTAATATTTCCTTAATTGGTTTCCTCCCTATTTTCCGACTAAAATTTTTTAAAGCCATGATAGATTTACAGTACAACAGTTTCCTTGTCTTAATAGTATTGTTCCATAGCCCGGAGCTATCAATTAAGACCCCTAAATAGGGGAATGTTAAGGTGTCCTCTACTGGGGTAGTTCCAATATAGATTACTTTTTTCTTCCTCTGCGCACCCGACCCACAGTGCATGGTGAATGTCTTAGAACAATTTATGCTTAAATCTAGCTGGTTCATAAAATCCGAAAAGGCGGTGACTACTCTTTGCATGGCCTGCGGTGTTCTAGCCATCAGTACCGCATCATCTGCATATAACAGAATTGGGATTGATCTATTTCCTACCATTGGTACGTCCCTACACTCTGTTATCAGAGTCTTTTCCACGTTATTAATATAAAGTGTAAAAAGAAACGGCGCAAGGACACAGCCCTGTCTTACACCCCTTCTGATCGCAAATGATCTAGTGCATTCACCATTTTTCCCATATCTTACTCGGGCCGATGCTCCTGCATAAAGGTCTCTCAGGAAGTCAATAATCTGCTTATCCACACCCAGTTTGTCCATTACTAACCAAAGTTTACAATGTGTTACTGAGTCGAATGCTGAGGTAAGGTCCACAAAAGTTAAAAACATTCGTCCCTCTTTCACTTTGGTATATTTTTCGATTAAAATATGCAAATTCAAACACTGTTCAATAGTACCAAGACCTTTCCTAAAGCCATACTGCAGGTCACTTAAAATATTTGCTTCATTAGCCCATATATGTAACCTGTCTAAGATTACCCTTCCTAGAATTTTAATAGTAGAATCCAGGAGTGATATTGGGCGGTAACACTTGCAGTTTTCACGGTCGCCCTTTTTAAAAATTGGGACTATCAGGGATTCACACCACGATGGGAGGAGGCCTTTTTTCAGAGTGGCATTAAACATACGTGTAAGGATTGGTGCCCAGAGTTCCTTGTTATTTTTAAATAAGTCAACAGGGACTCCATCAGGGCCTGGTGCTTTTCCCGCCAATCTTGCATCAATACATTTCTGCACCTCTGTTATTGTTATTTCAGGTTCAAGTTGGATACTCCTCTGTACATGGTCTCTCAATTGATTATCATCATGGGTACTAACCATATGATCCTGTACAATGGAATACAACTTAGTAAAATGTTCGGCCCACTCACTCTCAGTGATTGCTACATCTAGTGGGTCCGTATCACTGAAATTTAAAAAGGGGGCATTGACAACTCTCCAGAATGAGGCAGAATCTTTACTTAACGAGGCGTCACATAAAGCATCCCATGCTTCTAATTTTAGTGCATTTTTCCTATTTTTAAGGGTCTGCTTATAGACACTCCTACACTTCCTGATTAGGTCAGCATCCTTCTCAGTAGCATGTATAGCATGCTTTAAACTTCTGTAAGCCTTCGTACATTCAGAATCAAACCACCTCTTCTTCCTTGTGTTCCCTCCTTTTGTATCAACCCACAGTAACTTCCTTGTTTGAGCAATGATCGATGAAAAATTACTAATAAAATCTGTATCATTGGCATTTACATCTGTACATACATAAAATTCTGGCAACATGCTTTTAATTAATTTCTCCTGAAAATCTATGGGGCAAATTTTTGTCCACTTCAGAGCATAGCCATTTTTACGGACCATAACGATGTCGTCTATTATCACTTTAGATTTGGTCCTACCACGATATTTCTTACATCCCATGGTTATTTTAAAGCTTAATGGAAAATGATCACTAAGTGGGCAGTCCAGAATTCCATATTTCCGAATCATGTCCCTATGTCTAGAGGTCATTAGGGCATAATCAATAGTTGTATTTGCCCCTCTGCCGTTGAATGTTGGTAAAAAGGGGATTTCCGGACTAATCAGCTTATTTACAAAGTCCAGATCATTTTCAAATATTAATTCATTTAAACAATCCCCTCGTACAGAATGCTCAAAATGACTAGAGCCAATGTCTCTATCCAGTTTTATCCCACACAGCCCATTCTCACCACTCCTGCATATTTGGCAATTAAAGTCTCCTGCCCAAATAATACAGGTATCCTCTGTCCTCCGCCCAGTTGCCGAAGTGATGTTACTACCTAATAATCTAAAAACATCCATTGGGTCTTCTCCTTGGATGTTATCATAAAAATTAATCAAAATTATGGAAAACCCCTTGTTAACTCTGATCCTTATAATATGATAATATACATTATTAAAAACTAACTCAGTTTTAACTCCTACTAGGAGGTTCGAAACATACGTACACAAACCTCCTTTAGCCCTACCATAAGCTGAGCTGACCGCTGGGGAAAAGAATGTTTTAAATCCATTAATATGTATAGGTTCAGTTATCCATGTTTCCTGGAGGCTAATTACATCAAAATTGCCTACCAGTTTTTCCCAATTTTCATTGCCCACTTTAGACCTCAGTCCTGCAATGTTCCAACTCATAAGGGACCAAACTTCCGCACTAGATTGATCATCATCCAAATCATTACTACTATCAAGAGGTATTTCCTCACCACAAAATGCCTCAAATTGTGGACTATCACTAATAGGGACCGCCTTAGCTATCTCTGCTTCGGCGGAGGTATTCCGAAGCCCTTGGTCCCTTATCTTATGACTTTTGAGAATATTCAAATCAGTGGGTCTGTTGTCTCCCTTGAGTCAGTCAATATCTTCTAGCCCCTGCAGGATCTGAAATCTATTTACTAGAGGGATTTTAAAATTTGGGCTAACATTACCTCTATGTCTGAACCTATAATTCCCAGAATACCAGGTATCATCTCTCCTTAAATCCAATAACGGGTAAAAGTAGGTTAGATCTAAAGTGTGAATTCTGCCAGTATTATAGTTTGGTTCCCATTGACAAATAAAACTCACAGCTCTTCTGTCCCTCAAGTTTATGATAATACAATCTCCTTGAATATCTTTATGCCTCTGTCCAATCCAGTGTACCCTCCTAACATTTAGAATTTCTACACGAGTTTGTCCAGGCAATGGCCTATTGTGATTCAGCCAATAAATTACCTTATTCTTGAGTTCCTGATAGTTTTCTAGCTTTCCGTTACTCAACTCTGGTACCCCGGTCAACACTACTGTATAGGGTAATGACTGTGGAGGGAGGTCAATATGTATTTTCTTGTCCTTATCATTCTGTTTATAAATGTTTTGGTCTGCCATTCCCTCCTTCTCACCATATCCCTTACCTTTCTCTTTTTCAATTCTTTTTTTCACCAGTATCTATTTTATTCAACATGTTTGCCCCCATAGATAGAATAAGGGGTGCATCATCCTTCTTGCTCCTTTCATATAGAGTCGCAGCTGCTGATGTGTGCGGTACATTAATAGCAACATCATCTGCACTAGTAGTACTTAATGCAGCTTGAGATTTAATCAATGCACCAAAATGTTCCAAAGTTTCTACAGTACCTGCCCCTTGCTTTTCTAAGCCCTCTATTTTATCAAAAAGGGTCTTTAATCTTCCTACCACTGGCAATATCAGGGACTTCATTACCTGCTCTATTTTCATCATGAAATCTACCAAATCACTCAATGTAATGGCTTCTTGTAAGGTGGAGTTTTCTTCAATACTATTTAGTGACTTTCTTTTAACTCCATTCTCTTGGCGAGGGGGTAAAACAGATTTCCTATTTTTCCCTTTTGATTTCCCTTTCTTGCGCACAATCTGCGCCACTTTTGTTTTTGGTCTACTCTCCTGTACCTCCTGCAGGGAGGTTACACCAATTGTCGAACCCATAGTGTTTATATCTTCATTTTCACAAATAATTATCTCCTCCCTATGATCGGGGACATTATTTGTATTAAATTGTCCCTCACTTGGTTCTAATCTAGGAGTTAGAGACAACCTGTTATCTCGATTCATAAACTCATCAGGAGGTGTACTTTGTGAAATCACAACACAGTTCGGGTCCTTGACCGGGAAGTCCGCATAAGAGGCCATTAATATAGATTCTTGTGATAATTGCATACTCAGCATAGCATTGGAGCGATCCTCTGTGTCCTGTTGCTGTTGCGCTAACAAACATAGACTAGGAGGTAGTGATAGCCACCTCTCAGTGCTCTCAATAGCATTGGCGACTACTCCAATTGTTTTTTGCAACATCCTGTCTATTGCTGTTAGACTTGGAAGAGGGGTCTTGGCAGGGACTTTAGTTTTGACAGATGAGCGAGTGGCCATCCGTGTAGTTTTCCCCATTATTCACAGTCAACGTACGCTCAGTATATACACTTAACCACTTAGATTATGAAAGCAGCTAAATACCTGTAGTACGGATCAAGGGGGGTGGCCCAGCCCAGCCACGGTCTGCCCCGGACGGCCACAGACGGCCCGCCCTTTGTCCGGGCTTCGTCCGGCGCCCGCCCGCGCGCGTCCCGCGATGCGGAGAGAGCGTCGTTCTTTTGAGCGCCTCCGGGCGCTTGGATGACGTCGATGTGGCGCTAGGGCGCCTGGGAGCTGTAGTCTCCTCTCGCCGGGGCCGCAAGGTGGCACAGCGACAGCAGCGACGGCAGGGTTACAGACAGCGGTACACCAGCGGAACTCCTATGTAAGCAGGGGAGGGCAGAGCACCAGCAGTTTTCCCCTCACGAACCAGGCTCTCAGCGATATCGTGACTCGAAATTCAAACTTCCCGCTCCACCGAGGGAGCGTCGTTCTTTTGAGCGCCTCCGGGCGCTTGGATGACGTCGATGTGGCGCTAGGGCGCCTGGGAGCTGTAGTCTCCTCTCGCCGGGGCCGCAAGGTGGCACAGCGACAGCAGCGACGGCAGGGTTACAGACAGCGGGACACCAGCGGAACTCCTATGTAAGCAGGGGAGGGCAGAGCACCAGCAGTTTTCCCCTCACGAACCAGGCTCTCAGCGATATCGGGACTCGAAATTCAAACTTCCCGCTCCACCGAGGGAGCGTCGTTCTTTTGAGCGCCTCCGGGCGCTTGGATGACGTCGATGGGGCGCTAGGGCGCCTGGGAGCTGTAGTCTCCTCTCGCCGGGGCCGCAAGGTGGCACAGCGACAGCAGCAACGGCAGGGTTACAGACAGCGGGACACCAGCGGAACTCCTATGTAAGCAGGGGAGGGCAGAGCACCAGCAGTTTTCCCCTCACGAACCAGGCTCTCAGCGATATCGGGACTCGAAATTCAAACTTCCCGCTCCACCGAGGGAGCGTCGTTCTTTTGAGCGCCTCCGGGCGCTTGGATGACGTCGATGTGGCGCTAGGGCGCCTGGGAGCTATAGTCTCCTCTCGCCGGGGCCGCAAGGTGGCACAGCGACAGCAGCGACGGCAGGGTTACAGACAGCGGGACACCAGCGGAACTCCTATGTAAGCAGGGGAGGGCAGAGCACCAGCAGTTTTCCCCTCACGAACCAGGCTCTCAGCGATATCGGGACTCAAAATTCAAACTTCCCGCTCCACCGAGGGAGCGTCGTTCTTTTGAGCGCCTCCGGGCGCTTGGATGACGTCGATGTGGCGCTAGGGCGCCTGGGAGCTGTAGTCTCCTCTCGCCGGGGCCGCAAGGTGGCACAGCGACAGCAGCGACGGCAGGGTTACAGACAGCGGGACACCAGCGGAACTCCTATGTAAGCAGGGGAGGGCAGAGCACCAGCAGTTTTCCCCTCACGAACCAGGCTCTCAGCGATATCGGGACTCGAAATTCAAACTTCCCGCTCCACCGAGGGAGCGTCGTTCTTTTGAGCGCCTCCGGGTGCTTGGATGACGTCGATGGGGCGCTAGGGCGCCTGGGAGCTGTAGTCTCCTCTCGCCGGGGCCGCAAGGTGGCACAGCGACAGCAGCGACGGCAGGGTTACAGACAGCGGGACACCAGCGGAACTCCTATGTAAGCAGGGGAGGGCAGAGCACCAGCAGTTTTCCCCTCACGAACCAGGCTCTCAGCGATATCGGGATTCGAAATTCAAACTTCCCGCTCCACCGAGGGAGCGTCGTTCTTTTGAGCGCCTCCGGGCGCTTGGATGACGTTGATGTGGCGCTAGGGCGCCTGGGAGCTGTAATCTCCTCTCGCCGGGGCCGCAAGGTGGCACAGCGACAGCAGCGACGGCAGGGTTACAGACAGCGGGACACCAGCGGAACTCCTATGTAAGCAGGGGAGGGCAGAGCACCAGCAGTTTTCCCCTCACGAACCAGGCTCTCAGCGATATCGGGACTCGAAATTCAAACTTCCCCTTATAAGTGAAACCAGTCAATCTTAGCCTATGGAAGGATATTCAAGTTACTGGTAAGTACGGTTAGAATTACTTTTCAGGATCAGTACTTGGATCAAAGATTCAGCACTGAGGTCTCTCCTGATAACAGATGGGTAAATCAGAATTCATAGTTCGGCTGATTTTAGAGGAATATTTGTACGTTTCAAAAATCGACACCTAGAAACTTTTTCAGCAAAAAGCAGGCAATGATATCCTATGGAAGGAAATTCAAGTTACTGGTAAGTATGGTTAGAATTACTTTTCAGGATCAGTACTGGGCTTAAAGATGCAGCACTGAGGTCTCTCCTGATAACAGGTGAGTAAATCGGAATTTGTCATTCGGCTTATTTTAAAGGAATATTTGTAAGTTTCAAAACTCCACACTTAGATGAATTTCCAAGTGAAACCACTCAATGTTAGCCTGTGGAAGGAAATTCAAGTTGCTGGTAAGTACGGTTAGAATTACTTTTCAGGATCAGTACTGGGCTCAAAGATGCAGCACTGAGGTCTCTCATGATAACAGGTGAGTTAATTGGAATTCGTAGTTCGGCTGATTTTAGAGGAATATTTGTAAGTTTCAAAACTCCACACTTAGAAGAATTTCCAAGTGAAACCAGTCAATGTTAGCCTATGGAAGGAAATGCAAGTTGCTGGAAAGAACGTTTAAAATTACTTTTCAGGATCAGTACTGTGCTCAAAGATGCAGCACTGAGGTCTCTCATGATAACAGGTGAGTAAATCAGAATTCGTAGTTCGGCTGACTTTAGAGGAATATTTGTAAGTTTCAAAACTCCACACTTAGAATTTCCAAGTGAAACCAGTCAATGTTAGCCTATGGAAGGAAATTCAAGTTACTGGTAAGTACGGTTAGAATTACTTTTCAGGATCAGTACTGGGATCAAAGATGCAGCACTGAGGTCTCTCCTGATAACAGGTGAGTAAATCGGAATTCGTAGTTCGGCTGATTTTAGAGAAATATTTGTAAGTTTCAAAACTCCGCACTTAGAAGAAGTTCCAAGTGAAACCAGTCAATCTTAGCCTATGGAAGGAAATTCAAGTTACTGGTAAGTATGGTTAGAATTACTTTTCAGGATCAGTACTGGGCTCAAAGATGCAGCACTGATGTCTCTCCTGATAACAGGTGAGTAAATCGGAATTCGTAGTTCGGCTGATTTTACAGGAATATTTGTAAGTTTAAAAAATAGAAACTTAGAAACTTTTTCAGCAAAAGCAGGCAATGATATCCTATGGAAGGAAATTCAAGTTACTGGTAAGTACGGTTAGAATTACTTTTCAGGATCAGTACTGGGCTCAAAGATGCAGCACTGAGGTTTCTCCTGATAACAGGTCAGTAAATCGGAATTCGTAGTTTGGCTGATTTTAGAGGAATATTTTTAAGTTTCAAAACTCCACACTTTGAAGAATTTCCAAGTGAAACCAGTCAATGTTAGCCTATGGAAGGAAATTCAAGTTACTGGTAAGTATGGTTAGAATTACTTTTCAGGATCAGTACTGGGATCAAAGATGCAGCACTGAGGGGTCTCCTGATAACAGGTGAGTAAATCGGAATTTGTAGTTCGGCTGATTTTAGAGGAATATTTGTAAGTTTCAAAACTCCACATTTAGAAGAAGTTCCAAATGAAACCAGTCAATCTTAGCCTATGGAAGGAAATTCAAGTTACTGGTAAGTACGGTTAGAATTACTTTTCAGGATCAGTACTGGGCTCAAAGATGCAGCACTGAGGTCTCTCCTGATAACAGGTGAGTAAATCGGAATTCGTAGTTCGGCTGATTTTAGAAGAATATTTGTAAGTTTCAAAAATCGACACTGAGAAACTTTATCAGCAAAAAGCAGGCAGTGATATCCTATGGAAGGAAATTCAAGTTACTGGTAAGTACGGTTAGAATTATTTGTCAGGATCAGTACTGGGCTCAAAGATGCATCACTGAGGTCTCTCATGCTAACAGGTGAGTAAATAGGAATTCGTAGTTCAGCTGATTTTAGAGGAATATTTGTAAGTTTCAAAACTCCACACTTAGATGAATTTCCAAGTGAAACCACTCAATGTTAGCCTATGGAAGGAAATTCAAGTTGCTGGTAAGTACGGTTAGAATTACTTTTCAGGATCAGTACTGGGCTCAAAGATGCAGCACTGAGGTCTCTCATGATAACAGGTAAGTTAATTGGAATTCGTAGTTCGGCTGATTTTAGAGGAATATTTGTAAGTTTCAAAACTCCACACTTAGAAGAATTTCCAAGTGAAACAAGTCAATGTTAGCCTATGGAAGGAAATGCAAGTTGCTGGTAAGAACGTTTAAAATTACTTTTCAGGATCAGTACTGGGCTCAAAGATGCAGCACTGAGGTCTCTCCTGATAACAGGTGAGTAAATCGGAATTCGTAGTTCGTCTGATTTTAGAGGAATATTTGTAATTTTCAAAAATCGACACTTAGAAACTTTATCAGCAAAAAGCAGGCAGTGATATCCTATGGAAGGAAATTCAAGTTACTGGTAAGTACGGTTAGAATTATTTGTCAGGATCAGTACTGGGCTCAAAGATGCAGCACTGAGGTCTCTCATGCTAACAGGTGAGCAAATAGGAATTCGTAGTTCAGCTGATTTTAGAGGAATATTTGTAAGTTTAAAAACTCCACACTTAGAAGAATTTCCAAGTGAAACCACTCAATGTTAGCCTATGGAAGGAAATTCAAGTTGCTGGTAAGTATGGTTAAAATTACTTTTCAGGATCAGTACTGGGCTCAAAGATGCAGCACTGTGGTCTCTCATGATAACAGGTGAGTAAATCGGAATTAGTAGTTCGGCTTATTTTAAAGGAATATTTGTAAGTTTCAAAACTCCACATTTAGAAGAAGTTCCAAGTGAAAGCAGTCAATCTTAGCCTATGGAAGGAAATTCAAGTTACTGGTAAGTGCGGTTAGAATTACTTTTCAGGATCAGTACTGGGCTCAAAGATGCAGCACTGAGGTCTCTCCTGATAACAGGTGAGTAAATCGGAATTCGTTGTTCGGCTGATTTTAGAGGAATATTTGTAAGTTTCAAAAATCGACACTTAGAAACTTTATCAGCAAAAAGCAGGCAGTGATATCCTATGGAAGGAAATTCAAGTTACTGGTTAGTACGGTTAGAATTATTTGTCAGGATCAGTACTGTGCTCAAAGATGCAGCACTGAGGTCTCTCATGCTAACAGGTGAGTAAATAGGAATTTGTAGTTCAGCTGATTTTAGAGGAATATTTGTAAGTTTCAAAACTCCACACTTAGAAGAAGTTCCAAGTGAAACCAGTCAATCTTAGCCTATGGAAGGAAATTCAAGTTACTGGTAAGTACGGTTAGAATTACTTTTCAGGATCAGTACTGGGCTCAAAGATGCAGCACTGTGGTCTCTCATGATAACAGGAGAGTAAATCGGAATTTGTAGTTCGGCTGATTTTAGAGGAATATTTGTAAGTTTCAAAACTCCACACTTAGAAGAAGTTCCAAGTGAAACCAGTCAATCTTAGCCTATGGAAAGATATTCAAGTTACTGGTAAGTACGGTTAGAATTACTTTTCAGGATCAGTACTGGGCTCAAAGATGCAGCACTGAGGTCTCTCCTGATAACAGGTGAGTAAATCGGAATTCGTAGTTCGGCTGATTTTACAGGAATATTTGTAAGTTTAAAAAATAGAAACTTAGAAACTTTTTCAGCAAAAAGCAGGCAATGATATCCTATGTAAGGAAATTCAAGTTACTGGTAAGTACGGTTAGAATTACTTTTCAGGATCAGTACTGGGCTCAAAGATGCAACACTGAGGTTTCTCCTGATAACAGGTCAGTAAATCGGAATTCGTAGTTTGGCTGATTTTAGAGGAATATTTTTAAGTTTCAAAACTCCACACTTTGAAGAATTTCCAAGTGAAACCAGTCAATGTTAGCCAATGGAAGGAAATTCAAGTTACTGGTAAGTATGGTTAGAATTACTTTTCAGGATCAGTACTGGGATCAAAGATGCAGCACTGAGGGGTCTCCTGATAACAGGTGAGTAAATCAGAATTTGTAGTTCGGCTGATTTTAGAGGAATATTTG
Organism: Triturus cristatus; assembly: GCF_964204655.1. Lineage (NCBI taxonomy): Eukaryota > Metazoa > Chordata > Amphibia > Caudata > Salamandridae > Triturus > Triturus cristatus. The sequence goes on from NW_028187462.1 coordinate 2,229,044, forward strand.
TAAGTTTCAAAACTCCACATTTAGAAGAAGTTCCAAGTGAAACCAGTCAATCTTAGCCTATGGAAGGAAATTCAAGTTACTGGTAAGTACGGTTAGAATTACTTTTCAGGAGCAGTACTGGGCTCAAAGATGCAGCACTGAGGTCTCTCCTGATAACAGGTGAGTAAATCGGAATTCGTAGTTCGGCTGATTTTAGAGGAATATTTGTAAGTTTCAAAAATCGACACTTAGAAACTTTATCAGCAAAAAGCAGGCAGTGATATCCTATGGAAGGAAATTCAAGTTACTGGTAAGTATGGTTAGAATTATTTGTCAGGATCAGTACTGGGCTCAAAGATGCAGCACTGAGGTCTCTCATGCTAACAGGTGAGTAAATAGGAATTCGTAGTTCAGCTGATTTTAGAGGAATATTTGTAAGTTTCAAAACTCCACACTTAGAAGAAGTTCCAAGTGAAACCAGTCAATCTTAGCCTATGGAAGGAAATTCAAGTTACTGGTAAGTACGGTTAGAATTACTTTTCAGGATCAGTACTGGGCTCAAAGATGCAGCACTGTGGTCTCTCATGATAACAGGTGAGTAAATCGGAATTAGTAGTTCAGCTTATTTTAAAGGAATATTTGTAAGTTTCAAAACTCCACACTTAGATGAATTTCCAAGTGAAACCACTCAATGTTAGCCTATGGAAGGAAATTCAAGTTGCTGGTAAGTACGGTTAGAATTACTTTTCAGGATCAGTACTGGGCTCAAAGATGCAGCACTGAGGTCTCTCCTGATAACAGGTGAGTAAATCGGAATTCTTAGTTCGGCTGATTTTAGAGGAATACTTGTAAGTTTCAAATATCAACACTTAGAATCTTTTTCAGCAAAAAGCAGGCAATGATATCCTATTGAAGGACATTCAAGTTACTGGTAAGTACGGTTAGAATTACTTTTCAGGATCAGTACTGGGCTTTAAGATGCAGCACTGAGGTCTCTCCTGATAACAGGTGAGTAAATCGGAATTTGTCGTTCGGCTTATTTTAAAGGAATATTTGTAAGTTTCAAAACTCCACGCTTAGATGAATTTCCAAGTGAAACCACTCAATGTTAGCCTATGGAAAGAAATTCAAGTTGCTGGTAAGTACGGTTAAAATTACTTTTCAGGATCAGTACTGGGCTCAAAGATGCAGCACTGTGGTCTCTCATGATAACAGGTGAGTAAATCGGAATTAGTAGTTCGGCTTATTTTAAAGGAATATTTGTAAGTTTCAAAACTCCACACTTAGATGAATTTCCAAGTGAAACAACTCAATGTTAGCCTATGGAAGGAAATTCAAGTTGCTGGTAAGTACGGTTAGAATTACTTTTCAGGATCAGTACTGGGCTCAAAGATGCAGCACTGAGGTCTCTCCTGATAACAGGTGAGTAAATCGGAATTCGTAGTTCGGCTGATTTTAGAGGAATATTTGTAAGTTTCAAAACTCCACACTTAGAAGAAGTTCCAAGTGAAACCAGTCAATCTTAGCCTATGGAAGGAAATTCAAGTTACTGGTAAGTACGGTTAGAATTACTTTTCAGGATCAGTACTGGGCTCAAAGATGCAGCACTGATGTTTCTCCTGATAACAGGTGAGTAAATCGGAATTCGTAGTTCAGCTGATTTTAGAGAAATATTTGTAAGTTTTAAAAATCGACACTTAGAAACTTTTTCAGCAAAAAGCAGGCAGTGATATCCTATGGAAGGAAATTCAAGTTACTGGTAAGTACGGTTAGAATTACTTTTCAGGATCAGTACTGGGCTCAAAGATGCAGCACTGGGGTCTCTCATGATAACAGGTGAGTAAATCAGAATTCGTAGTTCGGCTGACTTTAGAGGAATATTTGTAAGTTTCAAAACTCCACACTTAGAATTTCCAAGTGAAACCAGTCAATGCTAGCCTATGGAAGGTAATTCAAGTTACTGGTAAGTACGGTTAGCATTACTTTTCAGGATCAGTACTGGGATCAAAGATGCAGCACTGAGGTCTCTCCTGATAACAGGTGAGTAAATCGGAATTTGTAATTTGGCTGATTTTAGAGGAATATTTGTAAGTTTCAAAACTCCACACTTAGAAGAAGTTCCAAGTGAAACCAGTCAATCTTAGCCTATGGAAGGAAATTCAAGTTACTGGTAAGTACGGTTAGAATTACTTTTCAGGATCAGTACTGGGCTCAAAGATGCAGCACTGATGTTTCTCCTGATAACAGGTGAGTAAATCGGAATTCGTAGTTCGGCTGATTTTAGAGAAATATTTGTAAGTTTCAAAAATCGACACTTAGAAACTTTATCAGCAAAAAGCAGGCAGTGATATCCTATGGAAGGAAATTCAAGTTACTGGTAAGTACGGTTAGAATTACTTGTCAGGATCAGTACTGGGCTCAAAGATGCAGCACTGAGGTCTCTCCTGATAACAGGTGAGTAAATCGGAATTCGTAGTTGGGCTGATTTTAGAGGAATATTTGTAAGTTTCAAAACTCCACACTTAGAGGAATTTCCAAGTGAAACCACTCAATGTTAGCCTATGGAAGGAAATTCAAGTTGCTGGTAAGTACGGTTAGAATTACTTTTCAGGATCAGTACTGGGCTCAAAGATGCAGCACTGAGGTCTCTCATGATAACAGGTGAGTAAATCGGAATTCGTAGTTCGGCTGATTTTAGAGGAATATTTGTAAGTTTCAAAACTCCACACTTAGAAGAATTTCCAAGTGAAACCAGTCAATGTTAGCCTATGGAAGGAAATTCAAGTTACTGGTAAGTACGGTTAGAATTACTTTTCAGGATCAGTACTGGGCTCAAAGATGCAGCACTGATGTTTCTCCTGATAACAGGTGAGTAAATCGGAATTCGTAGTTCGGCTGATTTTAGAGAAATATTTGTAAGTTTCAAAAATCGACACTTAGAAACTTTATCAGCAAAAAGCAGGCAGTGATATCCTATGGAAGGAAATTCAAGTTACTGGTAAGTACGGTTAGAATTACTTGTCAGGATCAGTACTGGGCTCAAAGATGCAGCACTGAGGTCTCTCCTGATAACAGGTGAGTAAATCGGAATTCGTAGTTCGGCTGATTTTAGAGGAATATTTGTAAGTTTCAAAACTCCACACTTAGAGGAATTTCCAAGTGAAACCACTCAATGTTAGCCTATGGAAGGAAATTCAAGTTGCTGGTAAGTACGGTTAGAATTACTTTTCAGGATCAGTACTGGGCTCAAAGATGCAGCACTGAGGTCTCTCATGATAACAGGTGAGTAAATCGGAATTCGTAGTTCGGCTGATTTTAGAGGAATATTTGTAAGTTTCAAAACTCCACACTTAGAAGAATTTCCAAGTGAAACCAGTCAATGTTAGCCTATGGAAGGAAATTCAAGTTACTGGTAAGTACGGTTAGAATTACTTTTCAAGATCAGTACTGGGCTCAAAGATGCAGCACTGAGGTCTCTCATGATAACAGGTGAGTAAATCGGAATTCGCAGTTCGGTTGAATTTAGAGGAATATTTGTAAGTTTCAAAACTCCACACTTAGAAGAATTTTCAAGTGAAACCACTCTATGTTAGCCTATGGAAGGAAATTCAAGTTGCTGGTAATTACGGTTAGAATTACTTTTCAGGATCAGTACTGGGCTCAAAGATGCAGCACTGAGGTCTCTCATGATAACAGGTGAGTAAATCAGAATTCGTAGTTTGGCTGACTTTAGAGGAATATTTGTAAGTTTCAAAACTCCACACTTAGAAACTTTTTCAGCAAAAAGCAGGCAGTGATATCCTATGGAAGGAAATTCAAGTTACTGGTAAGTACGGTTAGAATTACTTGTCAGGATCAGTACTGGGCTCAAAGATGCAGCACTTAGGTCTCTCATGATAACAGGTGAGTAAATCAGAATTCGTAGTTCGGCTGACTTTAGAGGAATATTTGTAAGTTTCAAAAATCGACACTTAGAATCTTTTTCAGCAAAAAGCAGGCAATGATATCCTATGGAAGGAAATTCAAGTTACTGGTAAGTACGGTTAGAATTACTTTTCAGGATCAGTACTGGGCTCAAAGATGCAGCACTGAGGTCTCTCATGCTAACAGGTGAGTAAATCGGAATTTGTAATTCGGCTGATTTTAGAGGAATATTTGTAAGTTTCAAAACTCCACACTTAGCAGAAGTTCCAAGTGAAACCACTCAATGTTAGCCTATGGAAGAAAATTCAAGTTGCTGGTAAGTACGGTTAGAATTACTTTTCAGGATCAGTACTGGGCTCAAAGATGCAGCACTGAGGTCTCTCATGATAACAGGTGAGTAAATCAGAATTCGTAGTTCGGCTGACTTTAGAGGAATATTTGTAAGTTTCAAAAATCGACACTTAGAATCTTTTTCAGCAAAAAGCAGGCAATGAAATCCTATGGAAGGAAGTTCAAGTTACTGGTAAGTACGGTTAGAATTACTTTTCAGGATCAGTACTGGGCTCAAAGTTGCAGCACTGAGGTCTCTCATGATAACAGGTGAGTAAATCAGAATTCGTAGTTCGGCTGACTTTAGAGGAATATTTGTAAGTTTCAAAACTCCACACTTAGAATTTCCAAGTGAAACCAGTCAATGTTAGCCTATGGAAGGAAATTCAAGTTACTGGTAAGTACGGTTAGCATTACTTTTCAGGATCAGTACTGGGCTCAAAGATGCAGCACTGAGGTCTCTCATGATAACAGGTGAGTAAATCGGAATTCGTAGTTCGGCTGATTTTAGAGGAATATTTGTAAGTTTCAAAACTCCACACTTAGAAGAATTTCCAAGTGAAACCACTCAATGTTAGCCTATGGAAGAAAATGCAATTTGCTGGTAAGAACGTTTAATATTAATTTTCAGGATCAGTACTGGGCTCAAAGATGCAGCACTGAGGTCTCTCATGATAACAGGTGAGTAAATCAGAATTCGTAGTTCGGCTGACTTTAGAGGAATATTTGTAAGTTTCAAAACTCAACACTTAGAATTTCCAAGTGAAACCAGTCAATGTTATCCTATGGAAGGAAATTCAAGTTACTGGTAAGTACGGTTAGCATTACTTTTCAGGATCAGTACTGGGATCAAAGATGCAGCACTGAGGTCTCTCCTGATAACAGGTGAGTAAATCGGAATTTGTAATTTGGCTGATTTTAGAGGAATATTTGTAAGTTTCAAAACTCCACACTTAGATGAATTTCCAAGTGAAACCACTCAATGTTAGCCTATGGAAGGAAATTCAAGTTGCTGGTAAGTACGGTTAGAATTACTTTTCAAGATCAGTACTGGGCTCAAAGATGCAGCACTGAGGTCTCTCATGATAACAGGTGAGTAAATCGGAATTCGCAGTTCGGTTGAATTTAGAGGAATATTTGTAAGTTTCAAAACTCCACACTTAGAAACTTTTTCAGCAAAAAGCAGGCAGTGATATCCTATGGAAGGAAATTCAAGTTACTGGTAAGTAAGGTTAGAATTACTTGTCAGGATCAGTACTGGGCTCAAAGATGCAGCACTTAGGTCTCTCATGATAACAGGTGAGTAAATCAGAATTCGTAGTTCGGCTGACTTTAGAGGAATATTTGTAAGTTTCAAAAATCGACACTTAGAATCTTTTTCAGCAAAAAGCAGGCAATGATATCCTGTGGAAGGAAATTCAAGTTACTGGTAAGTACGGTTAGAATTACTTTTCAGGATCAGTACTGGGCTCAAAGATGCAGCACTGAGGTCTCTCATGCTAACAGGTAAGTAAATCGGAATTTGTAATTCGGCTGATTTTAGAGGAATATTTGTAAGTTTCAAAACTCCACACTTAGAAGAAGTTCCAAGTGAAACCACTCAATGTTAGCCTATGGAAGGAAATTCAAGTTGCTGGTAAGTACGGTTAGAATTACTTTTCAGGATCAGTACTGGGCTCAAAGATGCAGCACTGAGGTCTCTCATGATAACAGGTGAGTAAATCAGAATTCGTAGTTCGGCTGACTTTAGAGGAATATTTGTAAGTTTCAAAAATCGACACTTAGAATCTTTTTCAGCAAAAAGCAGGCAATGATATCCTATGGAAGGAAGTTCAAGTTACTGGTAAGTACGGTTAGAATTACTTTTCAGGATCAGTACTGGGCTCAAAGATGCAGCACTGAGGTCTCTCATGATAACAGGTGAGTAAATCAGAATTCGTAGTTCGGCTGACTTTAGAGGAATATTTGTAAGTTTCAAAACTCCACACTTAGAATTTCCAAGTGAAACCAGTCAATGTTAGCCTATGGAAGGAAATTCAAGTTACTGGTAAGTACGGTTAGCATTACTTTTCAGGATAAGTACTGGGATCAAAGATGCAGCACTGAGGTCTCTCCTGATAACAGGTGAGTAAATCGGAATTTGTAATTTGGCTGATTTTAGAGGAATATTTGTAAGTTTCAAAACTCCACACTTAGAAGAAGTTCCAAGTGAAACCAGTCAATCTTAGCCTATGGAAGGAAATTCAAGTTACTGGTAAGTACGGTTAGAATTACTTTTCAGGATCAGTACTGGGCTCAAAGATGCAGCACTGATGTTTCTCCTGATAACAGGTGAGTAAATCGGAATTCGTAGTTCGGCTGATTTTAGAGAAATATTTGTAAGTTTCAAAAATCGACACTTAGAAACTTTTTCAGCAAAAAGCAGGCAGTGATATCCTATGGAAGGAAATTCAAGTTACTGGTAAGTACGGTTAGAATTACTTGTCAGGATCAGTACTGGGCTCAAAGATGCAGCACTGAGGTCTCTCCTGATAACAGGTGAGTAAATCGGAATTCGTAGTTCGGCTGATTTTAGAGGAATATTTGTAAGTTTCAAAACTCCACACTTAGAGGAATTTCCAAGTGAAACCACTCAATGTTAGCCTATGGAAGGAAATTCAAGTTGCTGGTAAGTACGGTTAGAATTACTTTTCAGGATCAGTACTGGGCTCAAAGATGCAGCACTGAGGTCTCTCATGATAACAGGTGAGTAAATCGGAATTCGTAGTTCGGCTGATTTTAGAGGAATATTTGTAAGTTTCAAAACTCCACACTTAGAAGAATTTCCAAGTGAAACCAGTCAATGTTAGCCTATGGAAGGAAATTCAAGTTACTGGTAAGTACGGTTAGAATTACTTTTCAAGATCAGTACTGGGCTCAAAGATGCAGCACTGAGGTCTCTCATGATAACAGGTGAGTAAATCAGAATTCGCAGTTCGGTTGAATTTAGAGGAATATTTGTAAGTTTCAAAACTCCACACTTAGAAGAATTTTCAAGTGAAACCACTCTATGTTAGCCTATGGAAGGAAATTCAAGTTGCTGGTAATTACGGTTAGAATTACTTTTCAGGATCAGTACTGGGCTCAAAGATGCAGCACTGAGGTCTCTCATGATAACAGGTGAGTAAATCAGAATTCGTAGTTTGGCTGACTTTAGAGGAATATTTGTAAGTTTCAAAACTCCACACTTAGAAACTTTTTCAGCAAAAAGCAGGCAGTGATATCCTATGGAAGGAAATTCAAGTTACTGGTAAGTACGGTTAGAATTACTTGTCAGGATCAGTACTGGGCTCAAAGATGCAGCACTTAGGTCTCTCATGATAACAGGTGAGTAAATCAGAATTCGTAGTTCGGCTGACTTTAGAGGAATATTTGTAAGTTTCAAAAATCGACACTTAGAATCTTTTTCAGCAAAAAGCAGGCAATGATATCCTATGGAAGGAAATTCAAGTTACTGGTAAGTACGGTTAGAATTACTTTTCAGGATCAGTACTGGGCTCAAAGATGCAGCACTGAGGTCTCTCATGCTAACAGGTGAGTAAATCGGAATTTGTAATTCGGCTGATTTTAGAGGAATATTTGTAAGTTTCAAAACTCCACACTTAGAAGAAGTTCCAAGTGAAACCACTCAATGTTAGCCTATGGAAGAAAATTCAAGTTGCTGGTAAGTACGGTTAGAATTACTTTTCAGGATCAGTACTGGGCTCAAAGATGCAGCACTGAGGTCTCTCATGATAACAGGTGAGTAAATCAGAATTCGTAGTTCGGCTGACTTTAGAGGAATATTTGTAAGTTTCAAAAATCGACACTTAGAATCTTTTTCAGCAAAAAGCAGGCAATGATATCCTATGGAAGGAAGTTCAAGTTACTGGTAAGTACGGTTAGAATTACTTTTCAGGATCAATACTGGGCTCAAAGTTGCAGCACTGAGGTCTCTCATGATAACAGGTGAGTAAATCAGAATTCGTAGTTCGGCTGACTTTAGAGGAATATTTGTAAGTTTCAAAACTCCACACTTAGAATTTCCAAGTGAAACCAGTCAATGTTAGCCTATGGAAGGAAATTCAAGTTACTGGTAAGTACGGTTAGCATTACTTTTCAGGATCAGTACTGGGCTCAAAGATGCAGCACTGAGGTCTCTCATGATAACAGGTGAGTAAATCGGAATTCGTAGTTCGGCTGATTTTAGAGGAATATTTGTAAGTTTCAAAACTCCACACTTAGAAGAATTTCCAAGTGAAACCACTCAATGTTAGCCTATGGAAGGAAATGCAATTTGCTGGTAAGAACGTTTAATATTAATTTTCAGGATCAGTACTGGGCTCAAAGATGCAGCACTGAGGTCTCTCATGATAACAGGTGAGTAAATCAGAATTCGTAGTTCGGCTGACTTTAGAGGAATATTTGTAAGTTTCAAAACTCCACACTTAGAATTTCCAAGTGAAACCAGTCAATGTTAGCCTATGGAAGGAAATTCAAGTTACTGGTAAGTACGGTTAGCATTACTTTTCAGGATCAGTACTGGGATCAAAGATGCAGCACTGAGGTCTCTCCTGATAACAGGTGAGTAAATCGGAATTTGTAATTTGGCTGATTTTAGAGGAATATTTGTAAGTTTCAAAACTCCACACTTAGATGAATTTCCAAGTGAAACCACTCAATGTTAGCCTATGGAAGGAAATTCAAGTTGCTGGTAAGTACGGTTAGAATTACTTTTCAAGATCAGTACTGGGCTCAAAGATGCAGCACTGAGGTCTCTCATGATAACAGGTGAGTAAATCGGAATTCGCAGTTCGGTTGAATTTAGAGGAATATTTGTAAGTTTCAAAACTCCACACTTAGAAGAATTTTCAAGTGAAACCACTCTATGTTAGCCTATGGAAGGAAATTCAAGTTGCTGGTAAGTACGGTTAGAATTACTTTTCAGGATCAGTACTGGGCTCAAAGATGCAGCACTGAGGTCTCTCATGATAACAGGTGAGTAAATCAGAATTCGTAGTTCGGCTGACTTTAGAGGAATATTTGTAAGTTTCAAAACTCCACACTTAGAAACTTTTTCAGCAAAAAGCAGGCAGTGATATCCTATGGAAGGAAATTCAAGTTACTGGTAAGTAAGGTTAGAATTACTTGTCAGGATCAGTACTGGGCTCAAAGATGCAGCACTTAGGTCTCTCATGATAACAGGTGAGTAAATCAGAATTCGTAGTTCGGCTGACTTTAGAGGAATATTTGTAAGTTTCAAAAATCGACACTTAGAATCTTTTTCAGCAAAAAGCAGGCAATGATATCCTATGGAAGGAAATTCAAGTTACTGGTAAGTACGGTTAGAATTACTTTTCAGGATCAGTACTGGGCTCAAAGATGCAGCACTGAGGTCTCTCATGCTAACAGGTGAGTAAATCGGAATTTGTAATTCGGCTGATTTTAGAGGAATATTTGTAAGTTTCAAAACTCCACACTTAGAAGAAGTTCCAAGTGAAACCACTCAATGTTAGCCTATGGAAGGAAATTCAAGTTGCTGGTAAGTACGGTTAGAATTACTTTTCAGGATCAGTACTGGGCTCAAAGATGCAGCACTGAGGTCTCTCATGATAACAGGTGAGTAAATCAGAATTCGTAGTTCGGCTGACTTTAGAGGAATATTTGTAAGTTTCAAAAATCGACACTTAGAATCTTTTTCAGCAAAAAGCAGGCAATGATATCCTATGGAAGGAAGTTCAAGTTACTGGTAAGTACGGTTAGAATTACTTTTAAGGATCAGTACTGGGCTCAAAGATGCAGCACTGAGGTCTCTCATGATAACAGGTGAGTAAATCAGAATTCGTAGTTCGGCTGACTTTAGAGGAATATTTGTAAGTTTCAAAACTCCACACTTAGAATTTCCAAGTGAAACCAGTCAATGTTAGCCTATGGAAGGAAATTCAAGTTACTGGTAAGTACGGTTAGCATTACTTTTCAGGATAAGTACTGGGATCAAAGATGCAGCACTGAGGTCTCTCCTGATAACAGGTGAGTAAATTGGAATTTGTAATTTGGCTGATTTTAGAGGAATATTTGTAAGTTTCAAAACTCCACACTTAGAAGAAGTTCCAAGTGAAACCAGTCAATCTTAGCCTATGGAAGGAAATTCAAGTTACTGGTAAGTACGGTTAGAATTACTTTTCAGGATCAGTACTGGGCTCAAAGATGCAGCACTGATGTTTCTCCTGATAACAGGTGAGTAAATCGGAATTCGTAGTTCGGCTGATTTTAGAGAAATATTTGTAAGTTTCAAAAATCGACACTTAGAAACTTTTTCAGCAAAAAGCAGGCAGTGATATCCTATGGAAGGAAATTCAAGTTACTGGTAAGTACGGTTAGAATTACTTGTCAGGATCAGTACTGGGCTCAAAGATGCAGCACTGAGGTCTCTCATGCTAACAGGTGAGTAAATCGGAATTCGTAGTTCGGCTGATTTTAGAGGAATATTTGTAAGTTTCAAAACTTCACACTTAGATGAATTTCCAAGTGAAACCACTCAATGTTAGCCTATGGAAGGAAATTCAAGTTGCTGGTAAGTACGGTTAGAATTACTTTTCAGGATCAGTACTGGGCTCAAAGATGCAGCACTGAGGTCTCTCATGATAACAGGTGAGTAAATCGGAATTCGTAGTTCGGCTGATTTTAGAGGAATATTTGTAAGTTTCAAAACTCCACACTAAGAAGAATTTCCAAGTGAAACCAGTCAATGTTAGCCTATGGAAGGAAATTCAAGTTACTGGTAAGTACGGTTAGAATTACTTTTCAGGATCAGTACTGGGCTCAAAGATGCAGCACTGAGGTCTCTCATGATAACAGGTGAGTAAATCAGAATTCGTAGTTCGGCTGACTTTAGAGGAATATTTGTAAGTTTCAAAACTCCACACTTAGAAACTTTTTCAGCAAAAAGCAGGCAGTGATATCCTATGGAAGGAAATTCAAGTTACTGGTAAGTACGGTTAGAATTACTTGTAAGGATCAGTACTGGGCTCGAAGATGCAGCACTGAGGTCTCTCATGATAACAGGTGAGTAAATCGGAATTCGTAGTTCGGCTGATTTTAGAGGAATATTTGTAAGTTTCAAATATCGACACTTAGAATCTTTTTCAGCAAAAAGCAGGCAGTGATATCCTATGGAAGGAAATTCAAGTTACTGGTAAGTACGGTTAAAATTACTTGTCAGGATCAGTACCGGGCTCAAAGATGCAGCACTGAGGTCTCTCATGCTAACAGGTGAGTAAATCGGAATTCGTAGTTCGGCTGATTTTAGAGGAATATTTGTAAGTTTCAAAACTTCACACTTAGATGAATTTCCAAGTGAAACCACTCAATGTTAGCCTATGGAAGGAAATTCAAGTTGCTGGTAAGTACGGTTAGAATTACTTTTCAGGATCAGTACTGGGCTCAAAGATGCAGCACTGAGGTCTCTCATGATAACAGGTGAGTAAATCAGAATTCGTAGTTCGGCTGACTTTAGAGGAATATTTGTAAGTTTCAAAAATCGACACTTAGAATCTTTTTCAGCAAAAAGCAGGCAATGATATCCTATGGAAGGAAGTTCAAGTTACTGGTAAGTACGGTTAGAATTACTTTTCAGGATCAGTACTGGGCTCAAAGATGCAGCACTGAGGTCTCTCATGATAACAGGTGAGTAAATCAGAATTCGTAGTTCGGCTGACTTTAGAGGAATATTTGTAAGTTTCAAAACTCCACACTTAGAATTTCCAAGTGAAACCAGTCAATGTTAGCCTATGGAAGGAAATTCAAGTTACTGGTAAGTACGGTTAGCATTACTTTTCAGGATAAGTACTGGGATCAAAGATGCAGCACTGAGGTCTCTCCTGATAACAGGTGAGTAAATCGGAATTTGTAATTTGGCTGATTTTAGAGGAATATTTGTAAGTTTCAAAACTCCACACTTAGAAGAAGTTCCAAGTGAAACCAGTCAATCTTAGCCTATGGAAGGAAATTCAAGTTACTGGTAAGTACGGTTAGAATTACTTTTCAGGATCAGTACTGGGCTCAAAGATGGAGCACTGATGTTTCTCCTGATAACAGGTGAGTAAATCGGAATTCGTAGTTTGGCTGATTTTAGAGAAATATTTGTAAGTTTCAAAAATCGACACTTAGAAACTTTTTCAGCAAAAAGCAGGCAGTGATATCCTATGGAAGGAAATTCAAGTTACTGGTAAGTACGGTTAGAATTACTTGTCAGGATCAGTACTGGGCTCAAAGATGCAGCACTGAGGTCTCTCATGCTAACAGGTGAGTAAATCGGAATTCGTAGTTCGGCTGATTTTAGAGGAATATTTGTAAGTTTCAAAACTCCACACTTAGAAGAAGTTCCAAGTGAAACCAGTCAATCTTAGCCTATGGAAGGAAATTCAAGTTACTGGTAAGTACGGTTAGAATTACTTTTCAGGATCAGTACTGGGCTCAAAGATGCAGCACTGATGTTTCTCCTGATAACAGGTGAGTAAATCGGAATTCGTAGTTCAGCTGATTTTAGAGAAATATTTGTAAGTTTTAAAAATCGACACTTAGAAACTTTTTCAGCAAAAAGCAGGCAGTGATATCCTATGGAAGGAAATTCAAGTTACTGGTAAGTACGGTTAGCATTACTTTTCAGGATCAGTACTGGGCTCAAAGATTCCACACTGAGGTCTCTCATGCTAACAGGTGAGTAAATCGGAATTCGTAGTTCGGCTGATTTTAGAGGAATATTTGTAAGTTTCAAAACTCCACACTTAAAAGAATTTCCAAGTGAAACCACTCAATGTTAGCCTATGGAAGGAAATGCAATTTGCTGGTAAGAACGTTTAAAATTAATTTTCAGGATCAGTACTGGGCTCAAAGATGCAGCACTGGGGTCTCTCATGATAACAGGTGAGTAAATCAGAATTCGTAGTTCGGCTGACTTTAGAGGAATATTTGTAAGTTTCAAAACTCCACACTTAGAATTTCCAAGTGAAACCAGTCAATGTTAGCCTATGGAAGGAAATTCAAGTTACTGGTAAGTACGGTTAGAATTACTTTTCAGGATCAGTACTTGGATCAAAGATGCAGCACTGAGGTCTCTCCTGATAACAGGTGAGTAAATCGGAATTCGTAGTTCGGCTGATTTTACAGGAATATTTGTAAGTTTAAAAAATAGAAACTTAGAAACTTTTTCAGCAAAAAGCAGGCAATGATATCCTATGGAAGGAAATTCTAGTTACTGGTAAGTACGGTTAGAATTACTTTTCAGGATCAGTACTGGGCTCAAAGATGCAGCACTGAGGTTTCTCCTGATAGCAGGTCAGTAAATCGGAATTCGTAGTTTGGCTGATTTTAGAGGAATATTTTTAAGTTTCAAAACTCCACACTTTGAAGAATTTCCAAGTGAAACCAGTCAATGTTAGCCTATGGAAGGAAATTCAAGTTACTGGTAAGTATGGTTAGAATTACTTTTCAGGATCAGTACTGGGATCAAAGATGCAGCTCTGAGGGGTCTCCTGATAACAGGTGAGTAAATCGGAATTTGTAGTTTGGCTGATTTTAGAGGAATATTTGTAAGTTTCAAAACTCCACATTTAGAAGAAGTTCCAAGTGAAACCAGTCAATCTTAGCCTATGGAAGGAAATTCAAGTTACTGGTAAGTACGGTTAGAATTACTTTTCAGGATCAGTACTGGGCTCAAAGATGCAGCACTGAGGTCTCTCCTGATAACAGGTGAGTAAATCGGAATTCGTAGTTCGTCTGATTTTAGAGGAATATTTGTAATTTTCAAAAATCGACACTTAGAAACTTTATCAGCAAAAAGCAGGCAGTGATATCCTATGGAAGGAAATTCAAGTTTCTGGTAAGTACGGTTAGAATTATTGGTCAGGATCAGTACTGGGCTCAAAGATGCAGCACTGAGGTCTCTCATGCTAACAGGTGAGTAAATAGGAATTCGTAGTTCAGCTGATTTTAGAGGAATATTTGTAAGTTTCAAAACTCCACACTTAGAAGAATTTCCAAGTGAAACCACTCAATGTTAGCCTATGGAAGGAAATTCAAGTTGCTGGTAAGTATGGTTAAAATTACTTTTCAGGATCAGTACTGGGCTCAAAGATGCAGCACTGTGGTCTCTCATGATAACAGGTGAGTAAATCGGAATTAGTAGTTCGGCTTATTTTAAAGGAATATTTGTAAGTTTCAAAACTCCACATTTAGAAGAAGTTCCAAGTGAAAGCAGTCAATCTTAGCCTATGGAAGGAAATTCAAGTTACTGGTAAGTGCGGTTAGAATTACTTTTCAGGATCAGTACTGGGCTCAAAGATGCAGCACTGAGGTCTCTCCTGATAACAGGTGAGTAAATCGGAATTCGTTGTTCGGCTGATTTTAGAGGAATATTTGTAAGTTTCAAAAATCGACACTTAGAAACTTTATCAGCAAAAAGCAGGCAGTGATATCCTATGGAAGGAAATTCAAGTTACTGGTTAGTACGGTTAGAATTATTTGTCAGGATCAGTACTGTGCTCAAAGATGCAGCACTGAGGTCTCTCATGCTAACAGGTGAGTAAATAGGAATTCGTAGTTCAGCTGATTTTAGAGGAATATTTGTAAGTTTCAAAACTCTACACTTAGAAGCATTTCCAAGTGAAACCAGTCAATGTTAGCCTATAGAAGGAAATTTAAGTTACTGGTAAGTACGGTTAGAATTAATTTTCAGGATCAGTACTGGGATCAAAGATGCAGCACTGAGGTCTCTCCTGATGACAGGTGAGTAAATCGGTATTCGTAGTTCGGCTGATTTTAGAGGAATATTTGTAAGTTTCAAAAATCGACACTTAGAAACTTTATCAGCAAAAAGCAGGCAGTGATATCCTATGGAAGGAAATTCAAGTTACTGGTAAGTACGGTTAGAATTACTTGTCAGGATCAGTACTGGGCTCAAAGATGCAGCACTGAGGTCTCTCCTGATGACAGGTGAGTAAATCGGTATTCGTAGTTCGGCTGATTTTAGAGGAATATTTGTAAGTTTAAAAAATAGAAACTTAGAATCTTTTTCAGCAAAAAGCAGGCAATAATATCCTATGGAATGAAATTCAAGTTACTGGTAAGTACGGTTAAAATTACTTTTCAGGATCGGTACTGGGCTCAAAGATGCAGCACTGTGGTCTCTCATGATAACAGGTGAGTAAATCGGAATTAGTAGTTCGGCTGATTTTAGAGGAATATTTGTAAGTTTCAAAACTCCACACTTAGAATTTCCAAGTGAAAGCAGTCAATGTTAGCCTATGGAAGGAAATTCAAGTTACTGGTAAGTACGGTTAGAATTGCTTTTCAGGATCAGTACTGGGATCAAAGATGCAGCACTGAGGTCTCTCCTGATAACAGGAGAGTAAATCGGAATTTGTAGTTCGGCTGATTTTAGAGGAATATTTGTAAGTTTCAAAACTCCACACTTAGAAGGAGTTCCAAGTGAAACCAGTCAAGTCAAGTTATTCTTTATTCGGTTATTAATACAAAATAACCATAAAAGTACAAAGACAAAATTACATTTATATAAAAATTACAATTATAGGGCCACATATAGTAAAAAACCGAGTAAGTTCAGATCTCAATTGTTTTCCGTAATTTAAAAACATCTTTAAGGAATGAGGAAATAAATACGACAGTTAAAATATTATCCAGTTTCTGTACAGCTAAAAAAGCAGGGCGACAGCGATTAATTTCCATCATTTTTAGCAAAGGAACAACAAACATTTGTCTTGGTCTAGTATAAAATTTACAAAAGAAAAGTATATGCATATCTGATTGCACTGATAAATCATCGCAGGGACATTTACTCATGATTTTTGACCAATTATTCATAGCTGGAAAGCTGAGTGATCTAAATAGTAGATTAAATCTAAAACGTGTCAATAAAAACCTTTCATAATCACTCATTTGTAGCTTTAGATATGGCTGTAAACTATTGCAAATTACAATTTGCTCATGAGCTACTACCGTAGATTTCTTAAACTCTGTTTTAGCTCTGGTCTCTTGCAAATAGGTCATACATCTATCTTTTAAACATTTCCTAGAAATATTACAAAGAGAGGGCGGATCAGTATAATAATCCCCTAGTCCCAATAGCATGAGAAAATTATTAATATAATGCAGCCATCTAATTTTCCCACACTTCTCTAAGCCCATTGCATTTCCCATAATCATTCGGTTTAAACCAGATTCATCTTCGGTCCATATTCTATGCCATAAAAGTACTGGTGCAGTTTTTATTGTGTCTTCTAAGTATGGTTCCCCTAGTTCAATATGGCAAGAATATGTTGAGACACTCTGTGGGACGCCCAGGAGATATTTCATAAAATTGTTTTCGACAACTTGTAATATGCTGACGTTTGCATATCCCCATAGGCCTGCTCCATAAGTGGCAATAGCTACACAAGTTGCTTTGTAAACAGTTAATATTTCCTTAATTGGTTTCCTCCCTATTTTCCGACTAAAATTTTTTAAAGCCATGATAGATTTACAGTACAACAGTTTCCTTGTCTTAATAGTATTGTTCCATAGCCCGGAGCTATCAATTAAGACCCCTAAATAGGGGAATGTTAAGGTGTCCTCTTCTGGGGTAGTTCCAATATAGATTACTTTTTTCTTCCTCTGCGCACCCGACCCACAGTGCATGGTGAATGTCTTAGAACAATTTATGCTTAAATCTAGCTGGTTCATAAAATCCGAAAAGGCGGTGACTACTCTTTGCATGGCCTGCGGTGTTCTAGCCATCAGTACCGCGTCATCTGCATATAACAGAATTGGGATTGATCTATTTCCTACCATTGGTACGTCCCTACACTCTGTTATCAGAGTCTTTTCCACGTTATTAATATAAAGTGTAAAAAGAAACGGCGCAAGGACACAGCCCTGTCTTACACCCCTTCTGATCGCAAATGATCTAGTGCATTCACCATTTTTCCCATATCTTACTCGGGCCGATGCTCCTGCATAAAGGTCTCTCAGGAAGTCAATAATCTGCTTATCCACACCCAGTTTGTCCATTACTAACCAAAGTTTACAATGTGTTACTGAGTCGAATGCTGAGGTAAGGTCCACAAAAGTTAAAAACATTCGTCCCTCTTTCACTTTGGTATATTTTTCGATTAAAATATGCAAATTCAAACACTGTTCAATAGTACCAAGACCTTTCCTAAAGCCATACTGCAGGTCACTTAAAATATTTGCTTCATTAGCCCATATATGTAACCTGTCTAAGATTACCCTTCCTAGAATTTTAATAGTAGAATCCAGGAGTGATATTGGGCGGTAACACTTGCAGTTTTCACGGTCGCCCTTTTTAAAAATTGGGACTATCAGGGATTCACACCACGATGGGAGGAGGCCTTTTTTCAGAGTGGCATTAAACATACGTGTAAGGATTGGTGCCCAGAGTTCCTTGTTATTTTTAAATAAGTCAACAGGGACTCCATCAGGGCCTGGTGCTTTTCCCGCCAATCTTGCATCAATACATTTCTGCACCTCTGTTATTGTTATTTCAGGTTCAAGTTGGATACTCCTCTGTACATGGTCTCTCAATTGATTATCATCATGGGTACTAACCATATGATCCTGTACAATGGAATACAACTTAGTAAAATGTTCGGCCCACTCACTCTCAGTGATTGCTACATCTAGTGGGTCCGTATCACTGAAATTTAAAAAGGGGGCATTGACAACTCTCCAGAATGAGGCAGAATCTTTACTTAACGAGGCGTCACATAAAGCATCCCATGCTTCTAATTTTAGTGCATTTTTCCTATTTTTAAGGGTCTGCTTATAGACACTCCTACACTTCCTGATTAGGTCAGCATCCTTCTCAGTAGCATGTATAGCATGCTTTAAACTTCTGTAAGCCTTCGTACATTCAGAATCAAACCACCTCTTCTTCCTTGTGTTCCCTCCTTTTGTATCAACCCACAGTAACTTCCTTGTTTGAGCAATGATCGATGAAAAATTACTAATAAAATCTGTATCATTGGCATTTACATCTGTACATACATAAAATTCTGGCAACATGCTTTTAATTAATTTCTCCTGAAAATCTATGGGGCAAATTTTTGTCCACTTCAGAGCATAGCCATTTTTACGGACCATAACGATGTCGTCTATTATCACTTTAGATTTGGTCCTACCACGATATTTCTTACATCCCATGGTTATTTTAAAGCTTAATGGAAAATGATCACTAAGTGGGCAGTCCAGAATTCCATATTTCCGAATCATGTCCCTATGTCTAGAGGTCATTAGGGCATAATCAATAGTTGTATTTGCCCCTCTGCCGTTGAATGTTGGTAAAAAGGGGATTTCCGGACTAATCAGCTTATTTACAAAGTCCAGATCATTTTCAAATATTAATTCATTTAAACAATCCCCTCGTACAGAATGCTCAAAATGACTAGAGCCAATGTCTCTATCCAGTTTTATCCCACACAGCCCATTCTCACCACTCCTGCATATTTGGCAATTAAAGTCTCCTGCCCAAATAATACAGGTATCCTCTGTCCTCCGCCCAGTTGCCGAAGTGATGTTACTACCTAATAATCTAAAAACATCCATCGGGTCTTCTCCTTGGATGTTATCATAAAAATTAATCAAAATTATGGAAAACCCCTTGTTAACTCTGATCCTTATAATATGATAATATACATTATTAAAAACTAACTCAGTTTTAACTCCTACTAGGAGGTTCGAAACATACGTACACAAACCTCCTTTAGCCCTACCATAAGCTGAGCTGACCGCTGGGGAAAAGAATGTTTTAAATCCATTAATATGTATAGGTTCAGTTATCCATGTTTCCTGGAGGCTAATTACATCAAAATTGCCTACCAGTTTTTCCCAATTTTCATTGCCCACTTTAGACCTCAGTCCTGCAATGTTCCAACTCATAAGGGACCAAACTTCCGCACTAGATTGATCATCATCCAAATCATTACTACTATCAAGAGGTATTTCCTCACCACAAAATGCCTCAAATTGTGGACTATCACTAATAGGGACCGCCTTAGCTATCTCTGCTTCGGCGGAGGTATTCCGAAGCCCTTGGTCCCTTATCTTATGACTTTTGAGAATATTCAAATCAGTGGGTCTGTTGTCTCCCTTGAGTCAGTCAATATCTTCTAGCCCCTGCAGGATCTGAAATCTATTTACTAGAGGGATTTTAAAATTTGGGCTAACATTACCTCTATGTCTGAACCTATAATTCCCAGAATACCAGGTATCATCTCTCCTTAAATCCAATAACGGGTAAAAGTAGGTTAGATCTAAAGTGTGAATTCTGCCAGTATTATAGTTTGGTTCCCATTGACAAATAAAACTCACAGCTCTTCTGTCCCTCAAGTTTATGATAATACAATCTCCTTGAATATCTTTATGCCTCTGTCCAATCCAGTGTACCCTCCTAACATTTAGAATTTCTACACAAGTTTGTCCAGGCAATGGCCTATTGTGATTCAGCCAATAAATTACCTTATTCTTGAGTTCCTGATAGTTTTCTAGCTTTCCGTTACTCAACTCTGGTACCCCGGTCAACACTACTGTATAGGGTAATGACTGTGGAGGGAGGTCAATATGTATTTTCTTGTCCTTATCATTCTGTTTATAAATGTTTTGGTCTGCCATTCCCTCCTTCTCACCATATCCCTTACCTTTCTCTTTTTCAATTCTTTTTTTCACCAGTATCTATTTTATTCAACATGTTTGCCCCCATAGATAGAATAAGGGGTGCATCATCCTTCTTGCTCCTTTCATATAGAGTCGCAGCTGCTGATGTGTGCGGTACATTAATAGCAACATCATCTGCACTAGTAGTACTTAATGCAGCTTGAGATTTAATCAATGCACCAAAATGTTCCAAAGTTTCTACAGTACCTGCCCCTTGCTTTTCTAAGCCCTCTATTTTATCAAAAAGGGTCTTTAATCTTCCTACCACTGGCAATATCAGGGACTTTATTACCTGCTCTATTTTCATCATGAAATCTACCAAATCACTCAATGTAATGGCTTCTTGTAAGGTGGAGTTTTCTTCAATACTATTTAGTGACTTTCTTTTAACTCCATTCTCTTGGCGAGGGGGTAAAACAGATTTCCTATTTTTCCCTTTTGATTTCCCTTTCTTGCGCACAATCTGCGCCACTTTTGTTTTTGGTCTACTCTCCTGTACCTCCTGCAGGGAGGTTACACCAATTGTCGAACCCATAGTGTTTATATCTTCATTTTCACAAATAATTATCTCCTCCCTATGATCGGGGACATTATTTGTATTAAATTGTCCCTCACTTGGTTCTAATCTAGGAGTTAGAGACAACCTGTTATCTCGATTCATAAACTCATCAGGAGGTGTACTTTGTGAAATCACAACACAGTTCGGGTCCTTGACCGGGAAGTCCGCATAAGAGGCCATTAATATAGATTCTTGTGATAATTGCATACTCAGCATAGCATTGGAGCGATCCTCTGTGTCCTGTTGCTGTTGCGCTAACAAACATAGACTAGGAGGTAGTGATAGCCACCTCTCAGTGCTCTCAATAGCATTGGCGACTACTCCAATTGTTTTTTGCAACATCCTGTCTATTGCTGTTAGACTTGGAAGAGGGGTCTTGGCAGGGACTTTAGTTTTGACAGATGAGCGAGTGGCCATCCGTGTAGTTTTCCCCATTATTCACAGTCAACGTACGCTCAGTATATACACTTAACCACTTAGATTATGAAAGCAGCTAAATACCTGTAGTACGGATCAAGGGGGGTGGCCCAGCCCAGCCACGGTCTGCCCCGGACGGCCACAGACGGCCCGCCCTTTGTCCGGGCTTCGTCCGGCGCCCGCCCGCGCGCGTCCCGCGATGCGGAGAGAGCGTCGTTCTTTTGAGCGCCTCCGGGCGCTTGGATGACGTCGATGTGGCGCTAGGGCGCCTGGGAGCTGTAGTCTCCTCTCGCCGGGGCCGCAAGGTGGCACAGCGACAGCAGCGACGGCAGGGTTACAGACAGCGGTACACCAGCGGAACTCCTATGTAAGCAGGGGAGGGCAGAGCACCAGCAGTTTTCCCCTCACGAACCAGGCTCTCAGCGATATCGTGACTCGAAATTCAAACTTCCCGCTCCACCGAGGGAGCGTCGTTCTTTTGAGCGCCTCCGGGCGCTTGGATGACGTCGATGTGGCGCTAGGGCGCCTGGGAGCTGTAGTCTCCTCTCGCCGGGGCCGCAAGGTGGCACAGCGACAGCAGCGACGGCAGGGTTACAGACAGCGGGACACCAGCGGAACTCCTATGTAAGCAGGGGAGGGCAGAGCACCAGCAGTTTTCCCCTCACGAACCAGGCTCTCAGCAATATCGGGACTCGAAATTCAAACTTCCCGCTCCACCGAGGGAGCGTCGTTCTTTTGAGCGCCTCCGGGCGCTTGGATGACGTCGATGGGGCGCTAGGGCGCCTGGGAGCTGTAGTCTCCTCTCGCCGGGGCCGCAAGGTGGCACAGCGACAGCAGCGACGGCAGGGTTACAGACAGCGGGACACCAGCGGAACTCCTATGTAAGCAGGGGAGGGCAGAGCACCAGCAGTTTTCCCCTCACGAACCAGGCTCTCAGCGATATCGGGACTCGAAATTCAAACTTCCCGCTCCACCGAGGGAGCGTCGTTCTTTTGAGCGCCTCCGGGCGCTTGGATGACGTCGATGTGGCGCTAGGGCGCCTGGGAGCTATAGTCTCCTCTCGCCGGGGCCGCAAGGTGGCACAGCGACAGCAGCGACGGCAGGGTTACAGACAGCGGGACACCAGCGGAACTCCTATGTAAGCAGGGGAGGGCAGAGCACCAGCAGTTTTCCCCTCACGAACCAGGCTCTCAGCGATATCGGGACTCGAAATTCAAACTTCCCGCTCCACCGAGGGAGCGTCGTTCTTTTGAGCGCCTCCGGGCGCTTGGATGACGTCGATGTGGCGCTAGGGCGCCTGGGAGCTGTAGTCTCCTCTCGCCGGGGCCGCAAGGTGGCACAGCGACAGCAGCGACGGCAGGGTTACAGACAGCGGGACACCAGCGGAACTCCTATGTAAGCAGGGGAGGGCAGAGCACCAGCAGTTTTCCCCTCACGAACCAGGCTCTCAGCGATATCGGGACTCGAAATTCAAACTTCCCGCTCCACCGAGGGAGCGTCGTTCTTTTGAGCGCCTCCGGGTGCTTGGATGACGTCGATGGGGCGCTAGGGCGCCTGGGAGCTGTAGTCTCCTCTCGCCGGGGCCGCAAGGTGGCACAGCGACAGCAGCGACGGCAGGGTTACAGACAGCGGGACACCAGCGGAACTCCTATGTAAGCAGGGGAGGGCAGAGCACCAGCAGTTTTCCCCTCACGAACCAGGCTCTCAGCGATATCGGGACTCGAAATTCAAACTTCCCGCTCCACCGAGGGAGCGTCGTTCTTTTGAGCGCCTCCGGGCGCTTGGATGACGTTGATGTGGCGCTAGGGCGCCTGGGAGCTGTAATCTCCTCTCGCCGGGGCCGCAAGGTGGCACAGCGACAGCAGCGACGGCAGGGTTACAGACAGCGGGACACCAGCGGAACTCCTATGTAAGCAGGGGAGGGCAGAGCACCAGCAGTTTTCCCCTCACGAACCAGGCTCTCAGCGATATCGGGACTCGAAATTCAAACTTCCCCTTATAAGTGAAACCAGTCAATCTTAGCCTATGGAAGGATATTCAAGTTACTGGTAAGTACGGTTAGAATTACTTTTCAGGATCAGTACTTGGATCAAAGATTCAGCACTGAGGTCTCTCCTGATAACAGATGGGTAAATCAGAATTCATAGTTCGGCTGATTTTAGAGGAATATTTGTACGTTTCAAAAATCGACACCTAGAAACTTTTTCAGCAAAAAGCAGGCAATGATATCCTATGGAAGGAAATTCAAGTTACTGGTAAGTATGGTTAGAATTACTTTTCAGGATCAGTACTGGGCTTAAAGATGCAGCACTGAGGTCTCTCCTGATAACAGGTGAGTAAATCGGAATTTGTCATTCGGCTTATTTTAAAGGAATATTTGTAAGTTTCAAAACTCCACACTTAGATGAATTTCCAAGTGAAACCACTCAATGTTAGCCTGTGGAAGGAAATTCAAGTTGCTGGTAAGTACGGTTAGAATTACTTTTCAGGATCAGTACTGGGCTCAAAGATGCAGCACTGAGGTCTCTCATGATAACAGGTGAGTTAATTGGAATTCGTAGTTCGGCTGATTTTAGAGGAATATTTGTAAGTTTCAAAACTCCACACTTAGAAGAATTTCCAAGTGAAACCAGTCAATGTTAGCCTATGGAAGGAAATGCAAGTTGCTGGAAAGAACGTTTAAAATTACTTTTCAGGATCAGTACTGTGCTCAAAGATGCAGCACTGAGGTCTCTCATGATAACAGGTGAGTAAATCAGAATTCGTAGTTCGGCTGACTTTAGAGGAATATTTGTAAGTTTCAAAACTCCACACTTAGAATTTCCAAGTGAAACCAGTCAATGTTAGCCTATGGAAGGAAATTCAAGTTACTGGTAAGTACGGTTAGAATTACTTTTCAGGATCAGTACTGGGATCAAAGATGCAGCACTGAGGTCTCTCCTGATAACAGGTGAGTAAATCGGAATTCGTAGTTCGGCTGATTTTAGAGAAATATTTGTAAGTTTCAAAACTCCGCACTTAGAAGAAGTTCCAAGTGAAACCAGTCAATCTTAGCCTATGGAAGGAAATTCAAGTTACTGGTAAGTATGGTTAGAATTACTTTTCAGGATCAGTACTGGGCTCAAAGATGCAGCACTGATGTCTCTCCTGATAACAGGTGAGTAAATCGGAATTCGTAGTTCGGCTGATTTTACAGGAATATTTGTAAGTTTCAAAAATCGACACTGAGAAACTTTATCAGCAAAAAGCAGGCAGTGATATCCTATGGAAGGAAATTCAAGTTACTGGTAAGTACGGTTAGAATTATTTGTCAGGATCAGTACTGGGCTCAAAGATGCATCACTGAGGTCTCTCATGCTAACAGGTGAGTAAATAGGAATTCGTAGTTCAGCTGATTTTAGAGGAATATTTGTAAGTTTCAAAACTCCACACTTAGATGAATTTCCAAGTGAAACCACTCAATGTTAGCCTATGGAAGGAAATTCAAGTTGCTGGTAAGTACGGTTAGAATTACTTTTCAGGATCAGTACTGGGCTCAAAGATGCAGCACTGAGGTCTCTCATGATAACAGGTAAGTTAATTGGAATTCGTAGTTCGGCTGATTTTAGAGGAATATTTGTAAGTTTCAAAACTCCACACTTAGAAGAATTTCCAAGTGAAACAAGTCAATGTTAGCCTATGGAAGGAAATGCAAGTTGCTGGTAAGAACGTTTAAAATTACTTTTCAGGATCAGTACTGGGCTCAAAGATGCAGCACTGAGGTCTCTCCTGATAACAGGTGAGTAAATCGGAATTCGTAGTTCGTCTGATTTTAGAGGAATATTTGTAATTTTCAAAAATCGACACTTAGAAACTTTATCAGCAAAAAGCAGGCAGTGATATCCTATGGAAGGAAATTCAAGTTACTGGTAAGTACGGTTAGAATTATTTGTCAGGATCAGTACTGGGCTCAAAGATGCAGCACTGAGGTCTCTCATGCTAACAGGTGAGCAAATAGGAATTCGTAGTTCAGCTGATTTTAGAGGAATATTTGTAAGTTTCAAAACTCCACACTTAGAAGAATTTCCAAGTGAAACCACTCAATGTTAGCCTATGGAAGGAAATTCAAGTTGCTGGTAAGTATGGTTAAAATTACTTTTCAGGATCAGTACTGGGCTCAAAGATGCAGCACTGTGGTCTCTCATGATAACAGGTGAGTAAATCGGAATTAGTAGTTCGGCTTATTTTAAAGGAATATTTGTAAGTTTCAAAACTCCACATTTAGAAGAAGTTCCAAGTGAAAGCAGTCAATCTTAGCCTATGGAAGGAAATTCAAGTTACTGGTAAGTGCGGTTAGAATTACTTTTCAGGATCAGTACTGGGCTCAAAGATGCAGCACTGAGGTCTCTCCTGATAACAGGTGAGTAAATCGGAATTCGTTGTTCGGCTGATTTTAGAGGAATATTTGTAAGTTTCAAAAATCGACACTTAGAAACTTTATCAGCAAAAAGCAGGCAGTGATATCCTATGGAAGGAAATTCAAGTTACTGGTTAGTACGGTTAGAATTATTTGTCAGGATCAGTACTGTGCTCAAAGATGCAGCACTGAGGTCTCTCATGCTAACAGGTGAGTAAATAGGAATTCGTAGTTCAGCTGATTTTAGAGGAATATTTGTAAGTTTCAAAACTCCACACTTAGAAGAAGTTCCAAGTGAAACCAGTCAATCTTAGCCTATGGAAGGAAATTCAAGTTACTGGTAAGTACGGTTAGAATTACTTTTCAGGATCAGTACTGGGCTCAAAGATGCAGCACTGTGGTCTCTCATGATAACAGGAGAGTAAATCGGAATTTGTAGTTCGGCTGATTTTAGAGGAATATTTGTAAGTTTCAAAACTCCACACTTAGAAGAAGTTCCAAGTGAAACCAGTCAATCTTAGCCTATGGAAAGATATTCAAGTTACTGGTAAGTACGGTTAGAATTACTTTTCAGGATCAGTACTGGGCTCAAAGATGCAGCACTGATGTCTCTCCTGATAACAGGTGAGTAAATCGGAATTCGTAGTTCGGCTGATTTTACAGGAATATTTGTAAGTTTAAAAAATAGAAACTTAGAAACTTTTTCAGCAAAAAGCAGGCAATGATATCCTATGTAAGGAAATTCAAGTTACTGGTAAGTACGGTTAGAATTACTTTTCAGGATCAGTACTGGGCTCAAAGATGCAACACTGAGGTTTCTCCTGATAACAGGTCAGTAAATCGGAATTCGTAGTTTGGCTGATTTTAGAGGAATATTTTTAAGTTTCAAAACTCCACACTTTGAAGAATTTCCAAGTGAAACCAGTCAATGTTAGCCAATGGAAGGAAATTCAAGTTACTGGTAAGTATGGTTAGAATTACTTTTCAGGATCAGTACTGGGATCAAAGATGCAGCACTGAGGGGTCTCCTGATAACAGGTGAGTAAATCAGAATTTGTAGTTCGGCTGATTTTAGAGGAATATTTGTAAGTTTCAAAACTCCACATTTAGAAGAAGTTCCAAGTGAAACCAGTCAATCTTAGCCTATGGAAGGAAATTCAAGTTACTGGTAAGTACGGTTAGAATTACTTTTCAGGAGCAGTACTAGGCTCAAAGATGCAGCACTGAGGTCTCTCCTGATAACAGGTGAGTAAATCGGAATTCGTAGTTCGGCTGATTTTAGAGGAATATTTGTAAGTTTCAAAAATCGACACTTAGAAACTTTATCAGCAAAAAGCAGGCAGTGATATCCTATGGAAGGAAATTCAAGTTACTGGTAAGTATGGTTAGAATTATTTGTCAGGATCAGTACTGGGCTCAAAGATGCAGCACTGAGGTCTCTCATGCTAACAGGTGAGTAAATAGGAATTCGTAGTTCAGCTGATTTTAGAGGAATATTTGTAAGTTTCAAAACTCCACACTTAGAAGAAGTTCCAAGTGAAACCAGTCAATCTTAGCCTATGGAAGGAAATTCAAGTTACTGGTAAGTACGGTTAGAATTACTTTTCAGGATCAGTACTGGGCTCAAAGATGCAGCACTGTGGTCTCTCATGATAACAGGTGAGTAAATCGGAATTAGTAGTTCAGCTTATTTTAAAGGAATATTTGTAAGTTTCAAAACTCCACACTTAGATGAATTTCCAAGTGAAACCACTCAATGTTAGCCTATGGAAGGAAATTCAAGTTGCTGGTAAGTACGGTTAGAATTACTTTTCAGGATCAGTACTGGGCTCAAAGATGCAGCACTGAGGTCTCTCCTGATAACAGGTGAGTAAATCGGAATTCTTAGTTCGGCTGATTTTAGAGGAATACTTGTAAGTTTCAAATATCAACACTTAGAATCTTTTTCAGCAAAAAGCAGGCAATGATATCCTATTGAAGGACATTCAAGTTACTGGTAAGTACGGTTAGAATTACTTTTCAGGATCAGTACTGGGCTTTAAGATGCAGCACTGAGGTCTCTCCTGATAACAGGTGAGTAAATCGGAATTTGTCGTTCGGCTTATTTTAAAGGAATATTTGTAAGTTTCAAAACTCCACGCTTAGATGAATTTCCAAGTGAAACCACTCAATGTTAGCCTATGGAAAGAAATTCAAGTTGCTGGTAAGTACGGTTAAAATTACTTTTCAGGATCAGTACTGGGCTCAAAGATGCAGCACTGTGGTCTCTCATGATAACAGGTGAGTAAATCGGAATTAGTAGTTCGGCTTATTTTAAAGGAATATTTGTAAGTTTCAAAACTCCACACTTAGATGAATTTCCAAGTGAAACAACTCAATGTTAGCCTATGGAAGGAAATTCAAGTTGCTGGTAAGTACGGTTAGAATTACTTTTCAGGATCAGTACTGGGCTCAAAGATGCAGCACTGAGGTCTCTCCTGATAACAGGTGAGTAAATCGGAATTCGTAGTTCGGCTGATTTTAGAGGAATATTTGTAAGTTTCAAAAATCCACACTTAGAAGAAGTTCCAAGTGAAACCAGTCAATCTTAGCCTATGGAAGGAAATTCAAGTTACTGGTAAGTACGGTTAGAATTACTTTTCAGGATCAGTACTGGGCTCAAAGATGCAGCACTGATGTTTCTCCTGATAACAGGTGAGTAAATCGGAATTCGTAGTTCAGCTGATTTTAGAGAAATATTTGTAAGTTTTAAAAATCGACACTTAGAAACTTTTTCAGCAAAAAGCAGGCAGTGATATCCTATGGAAGGAAATTCAAGTTACTGGTAAGTACGGTTAGAATTACTTTTCAGGATCAGTACTGGGCTCAAAGATTCCACACTGAGGTCTCTCATGCTAACAGGTGAGTAAATCGGAATTCGTAGTTCGGCTGATTTTAGAGGAATATTTGTAAGTTTCAAAACTCCACACTTAAAAGAATTTCCAAGTGAAACCACTCAATGTTAGCCTATGGAAGGAAATGCAATTTGCTGGTAAGAACGTTTAAAATTAATTTTCAGGATCAGTACTGGGCTCAAAGATGCAGCACTGGGGTCTCTCATGATAACAGGTGAGTAAATCAGAATTCGTAGTTCGGCTGACTTTAGAGGAATATTTGTAAGTTTCAAAACTCCACACTTAGAATTTCCAAGTGAAACCAGTCAATGCTAGCCTATGGAAGGTAATTCAAGTTACTGGTAAGTACGGTTAGCATTACTTTTCAGGATCAGTACTGGGATCAAAGATGCAGCACTGAGGTCTCTCCTGATAACAGGTGAGTAAATCGGAATTTGTAATTTGGCTGATTTTAGAGGAATATTTGTAAGTTTCAAAACTCCACACTTAGAAGAAGTTCCAAGTGAAACCAGTCAATCTTAGCCTATGGAAGGAAATTCAAGTTACTGGTAAGTACGGTTAGAATTACTTTTCAGGATCAGTACTGGGCTCAAAGATGCAGCACTGATGTTTCTCCTGATAACAGGTGAGTAAATCGGAATTCGTAGTTCGGCTGATTTTTAGAGAAATATTTGTAAGTTTCAAAAATCGACACTTAGAAACTTTATCAGCAAAAAGCAGGCAGTGATATCCTATGGAAGGAAATTCAAGTTACTGGTAAGTACGGTTAGAATTACTTGTCAGGATCAGTACTGGGCTCAAAGATGCAGCACTGAGGTCTCTCCTGATAACAGGTGAGTAAATCGGAATTCATAGTTCGGCTGATTTTAGAGGAATATTTGTAAGTTTCAAAACTCCACACTTAGAGGAATTTCCAAGTGAAACCACTCAATGTTAGCCTATGGAAGGAAATTCAAGTTGCTGGTAAGTACGGTTAGAATTACTTTTCAGGATCAGTACTGGGCTCAAAGATGCAGCACTGAGGTCTCTCACGATAACAGGTGAGTAAATCGGAATTCGTAGTTCGGCTGATTTTAGAGGAATATTTGTAAGTTTCAAAACTCCACACTTAGAAGAATTTCCAAGTGAAACCAGTCAATGTTAGCCTATGGAAGGAAATTCAAGTTACTGGTAAGTACGGTTAGAATTACTTTTCAAGATCAGTACTGGGCTCAAAGATGCAGCACTGAGGTCTCTCATGATAACAGGTGAGTAAATCGGAATTCGCAGTTCGGTTGAATTTAGAGGAATATTTGTAAGTTTCAAAACTCCACACTTAGAAGAATTTTCAAGTGAAACCACTCTATGTTAGCCTATGGAAGGAAATTCAAGTTGCTGGTAATTACGGTTAGAATTACTTTTCAGGATCAGTACTGGGCTCAAAGATGCAGCACTGAGGTCTCTCATGATAACAGGTGAGTAAATCAGAATTCGTAGTTTGGCTGACTTTAGAGGAATATTTGTAAGTTTCAAAACTCCACACTTAGAAGAAGTTCCAAGTGAAACCAGTCAATCTTAGCCTATGGAAGTAAATTCAAGTTACTGGTAAGTACGGTTAGCATTACTTTTCAGGATCAGTACTGGGATCAAAGATGCAGCACTGAGGTCTCTCCTGATAACAGGTGAGTAAATCGGAATTTGTAATTTGGCTGATTTTAGAGGAATATTTGTAAGTTTCAAAACTCCACACTTAGAAGAAGTTCCAAGTGAAACCAGTCAATCTTAGCCTATGGAAGGAAATTCAAGTTACTGGTAAGTACGGTTAGAATTACTTTTCAGGATCAGTACTGGGCTCAAAGATGCAGCACTGATGTTTCTCCTGATAACAGGTGAGTAAATCGGAATTCGTAGTTCGGCTGATTTTAGAGAAATATTTGTAAGTTTCAAAAATCGACACTTAGAAACTTTATCAGCAAAAAGCAGGCAGTGATATCCTATGGAAGGAAATTCAAGTTACTGGTAAGTACGGTTAGAATTACTTGTCAGGATCAGTACTGGGCTCAAAGATGCAGCACTGAGGTCTCTCCTGATAACAGGTGAGTAAATCGGAATTCGTAGTTCGGCTGATTTTAGAGGAATATTTGTAAGTTTCAAAACTCCACACTTAGAGGAATTTCCAAGTGAAACCACTCAATGTTAGCCTATGGAAGGAAATTCAAGTTGCTGGTAAGTACGGTTAGAATTACTTTTCAGGATCAGTACTGGGATCAAAGATGCAGCACTGAGGTCTCTCCTGATAACAGGTGAGTAAATCGGAATTTGTAATTTGGCTGATTTTAGAGGAATATTTGTAAGTTTCAAAACTCCACACTTAGATGAATTTCCAAGTGAAACCACTCAATGTTAGCCTATGGAAGGAAATTCAAGTTGCTGGTAAGTACGGTTAGAATTACTTTTCAAGATCAGTACTGGGCTCAAAGATGCAGCACTGAGGTCTCTCATGATAACAGGTGAGTAAATCGGAATTCGCAGTTCGGTTGAATTTAGAGGAATATTTGTAAGTTTCAAAACTCCACACTTAGAAGAATTTTCAAGTGAAACCACTCTATGTTAGCCTATGGAAGGAAATTCAAGTTGCTGGTAAGTACGGTTAGAATTACTTTTCAGGATCAGTACTGGGCTCAAAGATGCAGCACTGAGGTCTCTCATGATAACAGGTGAGTAAATCAGAATTCGTAGTTCGGCTGACTTTAGAGGAATATTTGTAAGTTTCAAAACTCCACACTTAGAAACTTTTTCAGCAAAAAGCAGGCAGTGATATCCTATGGAAGGAAATTCAAGTTACTGGTAAGTAAGGTTAGAATTACTTGTCAGGATCAGTACTGGGCTCAAAGATGCAGCACTTAGGTCTCTCATGATAACAGGTGAGTAAATCAGAATTCGTAGTTCGGCTGACTTTAGAGGAATATTTGTAAGTTTCAAAAATCGACACTTAGAATCTTTTTCAGCAAAAAGCAGGCAATGATATCCTATGGAAGGAAATTCAAGTTACTGGTAAGTACGGTTAGAATTACTTTTCAGGATCAGTACTGGGCTCAAAGATGCAGCACTGAGGTCTCTCATGCTAACAGGTGAGTACATCGGAATTTGTAATTCGGCTGATTTTAGAGGAATATTTGTAAGTTTCAAAACTCCACACTTAGAAGAAGTTCCAAGTGAAACCACTCAATGTTAGCCTATGGAAGGAAATTCAAGTTGCTGGTAAGTACGGTTAGAATTACTTTTCAGGATCAGTACTGGGCTCAAAGATGCAGCACTGAGGTCTCTCATGATAACAAGTGAGTAAATCAGAATTCGTAGTTCGGCTGACTTTAGAGGAATATTTGTAAGTTTCAAAAATCGACACTTAGAATCTTTTTCAGCAAAAAGCAGGCAATGATATCCTATGGAAGGAAGTTCAAGTTACTGGTAAGTACGGTTAGAATTACTTTTCAGGATCAGTACTGGGCTCAAAGATGCAGCACTGAGGTCTCTCATGATAACAGGTGAGTAAATCAGAATTCGTAGTTCGGCTGACTTTAGAGGAATATTTGTAAGTTTCAAAACTCCACACTTAGAATTTCCAAGTGAAACCAGTCAATGTTAGCCTATGGAAGGAAATTCAAGTTACTGGTAAGTACGGTTAGCATTACTTTTCAGGATAAGTACTGGGATCAAAGATGCAGCACTGAGGTCTCTCCTGATAACAGGTGAGTAAATCGGAATTTGTAATTTGGCTGATTTTAGAGGAATATTTGTAAGTTTCAAAACTCCACACTTAGAAGAAGTTCCAAGTGAAACCAGTCAATCTTAGCCTATGGAAGGAAATTCAAGTTACTGGTAAGTACGGTTAGAATTACTTTTCAGGATCAGTACTGGGCTCAAAGATGCAGCACTGATGTTTCTCCTGATAACAGGTGAGTAAATCGGAATTCGTAGTTCGGCTGATTTTAGAGAAATATTTGTAAGTTTCAAAAATCGACACTTAGAAACTTTTTCAGCAAAAAGCAGGCAGTGATATCCTATGGAAGGAAATTCAAGTTACTGGTAAGTACGGTTAGAATTACTTGTCAGGATCAGTACTGGGCTCAAAGATGCAGCACTGAGGTCTCTCATGCTAACAGGTGAGTAAATCGGAATTCGTAGTTCGCCTGACTTTAGAGGAATATTTGTAAGTTTCAAAACTCCACACTTAGAATTTCCAAGTGAAACCACTCAATGTTAGCCTATGGAAGGAAATTCAAGTTACTGGTAAGTACGGTTAGCATTACTTTTCAGGATAAGTACTGGGATCAAAGATGCAGCACTGAGGTCTCTCCTGATAACAGGTGAGTAAATCGGAATTTGTAATTTGGCTGATTTTAGAGGAATATTTGTAAGTTTCAAAACTCCACACTTAGAAGAAGTTCCAAGTGAAACCAGTCAATCTTAGCCTATGGAAGGAAATTCAAGTTACTGGTAAGTACGGTTAGAATTACTTTTCAGGATCAGTACTGGGCTCAAAGATGCAGCACTGATGTTTCTCCTGATAACAGGTGAGTAAATCGGAATTCGTAGTTCGGCTGATTTTAGAGAAATATTTGTAAGTTTCAAAAATCGACACTTAGAAACTTTTTCAGCAAAAAGCAGGCAGTGATATCCTATGGAAGGAAATTCAAGTTACTGGTAAGTACGGTTAGAATTACTTGTCAGGATCAGTACTGGGCTCAAAGATGCAGCACTGAGGTCTCTCATGCTAACAGGTGAGTAAATCGGAATTCGTAGTTCGCCTGATTTTAGAGGAATATTTGTAAGTTTCAAAACTTCACACTTAGATGAATTTCCAAGTGAAACCACTCAATGTTAGCCTATGGAAGGAAATTCAAGTTGCTGGTAAGTACGGTTAGAATTACTTTTCAGGATCAGTACTGGGCTCAAAGATGCAGCACTGAGGTCTCTCATGATAACAGGTGAGTAAATCGGAATTCGTAGTTCGGCTGATTTTAGAGGAATATTTGTAAGTTTCAAAACTCCACACTAAGAAGAATTTCCAAGTGAAACCAGTCAATGTTAGCCTATGGAAGGAAATTCAAGTTACTGGTAAGTACGGTTAGAATTACTTTTCAGGATCAGTACTGGGCTCAAAGATGCAGCACTGAGGTCTCTCATGATAACAGGTGAGTAAATCAGAATTCGTAGTTCAGCTGACTTTAGAGGAATATTTGTAAGTTTCAAAACTCCACACTTAGAAACTTTTTCAGCAAAAAGCAGGCAGTGATATCCTATGGAAGGAAATTCAAGTTACTGGTAAGTACGGTTAGAATTACTTGTCAGGATCAGTACTGGGCTCAAAGATGCAGCACTGAGGTCTCTCATGATAAAAGGTGAGTAAATCAGAATTCGTAGTTCGGCTGACTTAAGAGGAATATTTGTAAGTTTCAAAAATCGACACTTAGAATCTTTTTCAGCAAAAAGCAGGCAATGATATCCTATGGAAGGAAATTCAATTTACTGGTAAGTACGGTTAGAATTACTTTTCAGGATCAGTACTGGGCTCAAAGATGCAGCACTGAGGTCTCTCATGCTAACAGGTGAGTAAATCGGAATTTGTAATTCGGCTGATTTTAGAGGAATATTTGTAAGTTTCAAAACTCCACACTTAGATGAATTTCCAAGTGAAACCACTCAATGTTAGCCTATGGAAGGAAATTCAAGTTGCTGGTAAGTACGGTTAGAATTACTTTTCAGGATCAGTACTGGGCTCAAAGATGCAGCACTGAGGTCTCTCATGATAACAGGTGAGTAAATCAGAATTCGTAGTTCGGCTGACTTTAGAGGAATATTTGTAAGTTTCAAAAATCGACACTTAGAATCTTTTTCAGCAAAAAGCAGGCAATGATATCCTATGGAAGGAAGTTCAAGTTACTGGTAAGTACGGTTAGAATTACTTTTCAGGATCAGTACTGGGCTCAAAGTTGCAGCACTGAGGTCTCTCATGATAACAGGTGAGTAAATCAGAATTCGTAGTTCGGCTGACTTTAGAGGAATATTTGTAAGTTTCAAAACTCCACACTTAGAATTTCCAAGTGAAACCAGTCAATGTTAGCCTATGGAAGGAAATTCAAGTTACTGGTAAGTACGGTTAGCATTACTTTTCAGGATCAGTACTGGGCTCAAAGATGCAGCACTGAGGTCTCTCATGATAACAGGTGAGTAAATCGGAATTCGTAGTTCGGCTGATTTAAGAGGAATATTTCTAAGTTTCAAAACTCCACACTTAGAAGAATTTCCAAGTGAAACCACTCAATGTTAGCCTATGGAAGGAAATGCAATTTGCTGGTAAGAACGTTTAATATTAATTTTCAGGATCAGTACTGGGCTCAAAGATGCAGCACTGAGGTCTCTCATGATAACAGGTGAGTAAATCAGAATTCGTAGTTCGGCTGACTTTAGAGGAATATTTGTAAGTTTCAAAACTCCACACTTAGAATTTCCAAGTGAAACCAGTCAATGTTAGCCTATGGAAGGAAATTCAAGTTACTGGTAAGTACGGTTAGCATTACTTTTCAGGATCAGTACTGGGATCAAAGATGCAGCACTGAGGTCTCTCCTGATAACAGGTGAGTAAATCGGAATTTGTAATTTGGCTGATTTTAGAGGAATATTTGTAAGTTTCAAAACTCCACACTTAGATGAATTTCCAAGTGAAACCACTCAATGTTAGCCTATGGAAGGAAATTCAAGTTGCTGGTAAGTACGGTTAGAATTACTTTTCAGGATCAGTACTGGGCTCAAAGATGCAGCACTGAGGTCTCTCATGATAACAGGTGAGTAAATCGGAATTCGCAGTTCGGTTGAATTTAGAGGAATATTTGTAAGTTTCAAAACTCCACACTTAGAAGAATTTTCAAGTGAAACCACTCTATGTTAGCCTATGGAAGGAAATTCAAGTTGCTGGTAAGTACGGTTAGAATTACTTTTCAGGATCAGTACTGGGCTCAAAGATGCAGCACTGAGGTCTCTCATGATAACAGGTGAGTAAATCAGAATTCGTAGTTCGGCTGACTTTAGAGGAATATTTGTAAGTTTCAAAACTCCACACTTAGAAACTTTTTCAGCAAAAAGCAGGCAGTGATATCCTATGGAAGGAAATTCAAGTTACTGGTAAGTAAGGTTAGAATTACTTGTCAGGATCAGTACTGGGCTCAAAGATGCAGCACTTAGGTCTCTCATGATAACAGGTGAGTAAATCAGAATTCGTAGTTCGGCTGACTTTAGAGGAATATTTGTAAGTTTCAAAAATCGACACTTAGAATCTTTTTCAGCAAAAAGCAGGCAATGATATCCTATGGAAGGAAGTTCAAGTTACTGGTAAGTACGGTTAGAATTACTTTTCAGGATCAGTACTGGGCTCAAAGATGCAGCACTGAGGTCTCTCATGATAACAGGTGAGTAAATCAGAATTCGTAGTTCGGCTGACTTTAGAGGAATATTTGTAAGTTTCAAAACTCCACACTTAGAATTTCCAAGTGAAACCAGTCAATGTTAGCCTATGGAAGGAAATTCAAGTTACTGGTAAGTACGGTTAGCATTACTTTTCAGGATAAGTACTGGGATCAAAGATGCAGCACTGAGGTCTCTCCTGATAACAGGTGAGTAAATTGGAATTTGTAATTTGGCTGATTTTAGAGGAATATTTGTAAGTTTCAAAACTCCACACTTAGAAGAAGTTCCAAGTGAAACCAGTCAATCTTAGCCTATGGAAGGAAATTCAAGTTACTGGTAAGTACGGTTAGAATTACTTTTCAGGATCAGTACTGGGCTCAAAGATGCAGCACTGATGTTTCTCCTGATAACAGGTGAGTAAATCGGAATTCGTAGTTCGGCTGATTTTAGAGAAATATTTGTAAGTTTCAAAAATCGACACTTAGAAACTTTTTCAGCAAAAAGCAGGCAGTGATATCCTATGGAAGGAAATTCAAGTTACTGGTAAGTACGGTTAGAATTACTTGTCAGGATCAGTACTGGGCTCAAAGATGCAGCACTGAGGTCTCTCCTGATAACAGGTGAGTAAATCGGAATTCGTAGTTCGGCTGATTTTAGAGGAATATTTGTAAGTTTCAAAACTCCACACTTAGAGGAATTTCCAAGTGAAACCACTCAATGTTAGCCTATGGAAGGAAATTCAAGTTGCTGGTAAGTACGGTTAGAATTACTTTTCAGGATCAGTACTGGGCTCAAAGATGCAGCACTGAGGTCTCTCATGATAACAGGTGAGTAAATCGGAATTCGTAGTTCGGCTGATTTTAGAGGAATATTTGTAAGTTTCAAAACTCCACACTTAGAAGAATTTCCAAGTGAAACCAGTCAATGTTAGCCTATGGAAGGAAATTCAAGTTACTGGTAAGTACGGTTAGAATTACTTTTCAAGATCAGTACTGGGCTCAAAGATGCAGCACTGAGGTCTCTCATGATAACAGGTGAGTAAATCGGAATTCGCAGTTCGGTTGAATTTAGAGGAATATTTGTAAGTTTCAAAACTCCACACTTAGAAGAATTTTCAAGTGAAACCACTCTATGTTAGCCTATGGAAGGAAATTCAAGTTGCTGGTAATTACGGTTAGAATTACTTTTCAGGATCAGTACTGGGCTCAAAGATGCAGCACTGAGGTCTCTCATGATAACAGGTGAGTAAATCAGAATTCGTAGTTTGGCTGACTTTAGAGGAATATTTGTAAGTTTTAAAACTCCACACTTAGAAACTTTTTCAGCAAAAAGCAGGCAGTGATATCCTATGGAAGGAAATTCAAGTTACTGGTAAGTACGGTTAGAATTACTTGTCAGGATCAGTACTGGGCTCAAAGATGCAGCACTTAGGTCTCTCATGATAACAGGTGAGTAAATCAGAATTCGTAGTTCGGCTGACTTTAGAGGAATATTTGTAAGTTTCAAAAATCGACACTTAGAATCTTTTTCAGCAAAAAGCAGGCAATGATATCCTATGGAAGGAAATTCAAGTTACTGGTAAGTACGGTTAGAATTACTTTTCAGGATCAGTACTGGGCTCAAAGATGCAGCACTGAGGTCTCTCATGCTAACAGGTGAGTAAATCGGAATTTGTAATTCGGCTGATTTTAGAGGAATATTTGTAAGTTTCAAAACTCCACACTTAGAAGAAGTTCCAAGTGAAACCACTCAATGTTAGCCTATGGAAGAAAATTCAAGTTGCTGGTAAGTACGGTTAGAATTACTTTTCAGGATCAGTACTGGGCTCAAAGATGCAGCACTGAGGTCTCTCATGATAACAGGTGAGTAAATCAGAATTCGTAGTTCGGCTGACTTTAGAGGAATATTTGTAAGTTTCAAAAATCGACACTTAGAATCTTTTTCAGCAAAAAGCAGGCAATGATATCCTATGGAAGGAAGTTCAAGTTACTGGTAAGTACGGTTAGAATTACTTTTCAGGATCAATACTGGGCTCAAAGTTGCAGCACTGAGGTCTCATGATAACAGGTGAGTAAATCAGAATTCGTAGTTCGGCTGACTTTAGAGGAATATTTGTAAGTTTCAAAACTCCACACTTAGAATTTCCAAGTGAAACCAGTCAATGTTAGCCTATGGAAGGAAATTCAAGTTACTGGTAAGTACGGTTAGCATTACTTTTCAGGATCAGTACTGGGCTCAAAGATGCAGCACTGAGGTCTCTCATGATAACAGGTGAGTAAATCGGAATTCGTAGTTCGGCTGATTTTAGAGGAATATTTGTAAGTTTCAAAACTCCACACTTAGAAGAATTTCCAAGTGAAACCACTCAATGTTAGCCTATGGAAGGAAATGCAATTTGCTGGTAAGAACGTTTAATATTAATTTTCAGGATCAGTACTGGGCTCAAAGATGCAGCACTGAGGTCTCTCATGATAACAGGTGAGTAAATCAGAATTCGTAGTTCGGCTGACTTTAGAGGAATATTTGTAAGTTTCAAAACTCCACACTTAGAATTTCCAAGTGAAACCAGTCAATGTTAGCCTATGGAAGGAAATTCAAGTTACTGGTAAGTACGGTTAGCATTACTTTTCAGGATCAGTACTGGGATCAAAGATGCAGCACTGAGGTCTCTCCTGATAACAGGTGAGTAAATCGGAATTTGTAATTTGGCTGATTTTAGAGGAATATTTGTAAGTTTCAAAACTCCACACTTAGATGAATTTCCAAGTGAAACCACTCAATGTTAGCCTATGGAAGGAAATTCAAGTTGCTGGTAAGTACGGTTAGAATTACTTTTCAAGATCAGTACTGGGCTCAAAGATGCAGCACTGAGGTCTCTCATGATAACAGGTGAGTAAATCGGAATTCGCAGTTCGGTTGAATTTAGAGGAATATTTGTAAGTTTCAAAACTCCACACTTAGAAGAATTTTCAAGTGAAACCACTCTATGTTAGCCTATGGAAGGAAATTCAAGTTGCTGGTAAGTACGGTTAGAATTACTTTTCAGGATCAGTACTGGGCTCAAAGATGCAGCACTGAGGTCTCTCATGATAACAGGTGAGTAAATCAGAATTCGTAGTTCGGCTGACTTTAGAGGAATATTTGTAAGTTTCAAAACTCCACACTTAGAAACTTTTTCAGCAAAAAGCAGGCAGTGATATCCTATGGAAGGAAATTCAAGTTACTGGTAAGTAAGGTTAGAATTACTTGTCAGGATCAGTACTGGGCTCAAAGATGCAGCACTTAGGTCTCTCATGATAACAGGTGAGTAAATCAGAATTCGTAGTTCGGCTGACTTTAGAGGAATATTTGTAAGTTTCAAAAATCGACACTTAGAATCTTTTTCAGCAAAAAGCAGGCAATGATATCCTATGGAAGGAAATTCAAGTTACTGGTAAGTACGGTTAGAATTACTTTTCAGGATCAGTACTGGGCTCAAAGATGCAGCACTGAGGTCTCTCATGCTAACAGGTGAGTAAATCGGAATTTGTAATTCGGCTGATTTTAGAGGAATATTTGTAAGTTTCAAAACTCCACACTTAGAAGAAGTTCCAAGTGAAACCACTCAATGTTAGCCTATGGAAGGAAATTCAATTTGCTGGTAAGTACGGTTAGAATTACTTTTCAGGATCAGTACTGGGCTCAAAGATGCAGCACTGAGGTCTCTCATGATAACAGGTGAGTAAATCAGAATTCGTAGTTCGGCTGACTTTAGAGGAATATTTGTAAGTTTCAAAAATCGACACTTAGAATCTTTTTCAGCAAAAAGCAGGCAATGATATCCTATGGAAGGAAGTTCAAGTTACTGGTAAGTACGGTTAGAATTACTTTTAAGGATCAGTACTGGGCTCAAAGATGCAGCACTGAGGTCTCTCATGATAACAGGTGAGTAAATCAGAATTCGTAGTTCGGCTGACTTTAGAGGAATATTTGTAAGTTTCAAAACTCCACACTTAGAATTTCCAAGTGAAACCAGTCAATGTTAGCCTATGGAAGGAAATTCAAGTTACTGGTAAGTACGGTTAGCATTACTTTTCAGGATAAGTACTGGGATCAAAGATGCAGCACTGAGGTCTCTCCTGATAACAGGTGAGTAAATCGGAATTTGTAATTTGGCTGATTTTAGAGGAATATTTGTAAGTTTCAAAACTCCACACTTAGAAGAAGTTCCAAGTGAAACCAGTCAATCTTAGCCTATGGAAGGAAATTCAAGTTACTGGTAAGTACGGTTAGAATTACTTTTCAGGATCAGTACTGGGCTCAAAGATGCAGCACTGATGTTTCTCCTGATAACAGGTGAGTAAATCGGAATTCGTAGTTCGGCTGATTTTAGAGAAATATTTGTAAGTTTCAAAAATCGACACTTAGAAACTTTTTCAGCAAAAAGCAGGCAGTGATATCCTATGGAAGGAAATTCAAGTTACTGGTAAGTACGGTTAGAATTACTTGTCAGGATCAGTACTGGGCTCAAAGATGCAGCACTGAGGTCTCTCATGCTAACAGGTGAGTAAATCGGAATTCGTAGTTCGGCTGATTTTAGAGAAATATTTGTAAGTTTCAAAACTTCACACTTAGATGAATTTCCAAGTGAAACCACTCAATGTTAGCCTATGGAAGGAAATTCAAGTTGCTGGTAAGTACGGTTAGAATTACTTTTCAGGATCAGTACTGGGCTCAAAGATGCAGCACTGAGGTCTCTCATGATAACAGGTGAGTAAATCGGAATTCGTAGTTCGGCTGATTTTAGAGGAATATTTGTAAGTTTCAAAACTCCACACTAAGAAGAATTTCCAAGTGAAACCAGTCAATGTTAGCCTATGGAAGGAAATTCAAGTTACTGGTAAGTACGGTTAGAATTACTTTTCAGGATCAGTACTGGGCTCAAAGATGCAGCACTGAGGTCTCTCATGATAACAGGTGAGTAAATCAGAATTCGTAGTTCGGCTGACTTTAGAGGAATATTTGTAAGTTTCAAAACTCCACACTTAGAAACTTTTTCAGCAAAAAGCAGGCAGTGATATCCTATGGAAGGAAA
The DNA here is from genome assembly GCF_964204655.1 of Triturus cristatus. Classification (NCBI taxonomy): domain Eukaryota; kingdom Metazoa; phylum Chordata; class Amphibia; order Caudata; family Salamandridae; genus Triturus; species Triturus cristatus. The sequence goes on from NW_028187462.1 coordinate 2,269,804, forward strand.
TTCAAGTTACTGGTAAGTACGGTTAGAATTACTTGTAAGGATCAGTACTGGGCTCAAAGATGCAGCACTGAGGTCTCTCATGATAACAGGTGAGTAAATCGGAATTCGTAGTTCAGCTGATTTTAGAGGAATATTTGTAAGTTTCAAATATCGACACTTAGAATCTTTTTCAGCAAAAAGCAGGCAGTGATATCCTATGGAAGGAAATTCATGTTACTGGTAAGTACGGTTAAAATTACTTGTCAGGATCAGTACCGGGCTCAAAGATGCAGCACTGAGGTCTCTCATGCTAACAGGTGAGTAAATCGGAATTCGTAGTTCGGCTGATTTTAGAGGAATATTTGTAAGTTTCAAAACTTCACACTTAGATGAATTTCCAAGTGAAACCACTCAATGTTAGCCTATGAAAGGAAATTCAAGTTGCTGGTAAGTACGGTTAGAATTACTTTTCAGGATCAGTACTGGGCTCAAAGATGCAGCACTGAGGTCTCTCATGATAACAGGTGAGTAAATCAGAATTCGTAGTTCGGCTGACTTTAGAGGAATATTTGTAAGTTTCAAAAATCGACACTTAGAATCTTTTTCAGCAAAAAGCAGGCAATGATATCCTATGGAAGGAAGTTCAAGTTACTGGTAAGTACGGTTAGAATTACTTTTCAGGATCAGTACTGGGCTCAAAGTTGCAGCACTGAGGTCTCTCATGATAACAGGTGAGTAAATCAGAATTCGTAGTTCGGCTGACTTTAGAGGAATATTTGTAAGTTTCAAAACTCCACACTTAGAATTTCCAAGTGAAACCAGTCAATGTTAGCCTATGGAAGGAAATTCAAGTTACTGGTAAGTACGGTTAGCATTACTTTTCAGGATCAGTACTGGGCTCAAAGATGCAGCACTGAGGTCTCTCATGATAACAGGTGAGTAAATCGGAATTCGTAGTTCGGCTGATTTTAGAGGAATATTTGTAAGTTTCAAAACTCCACACTTAGAAGAATTTCCAAGTGAAACCACTCAATGTTAGCCTATGGAAGGAAATGCAATTTGCTGGTAAGAACGTATAATATTAATTTTCAGGATCAGTACTGGGCTCAAAGATGCAGCACTGAGGTCTCTCATGATAACAGGTGAGTAAATCAGAATTCGTAGTTCGGCTGACTTTAGAGGAATATTTGTAAGTTTCAAAACTCCACACTTAGAATTTCCAAGTGAAACCAGTCAATGTTAGCCTATGGAAGGAAATTCAAGTTACTGGTAAGTACGGTTAGCATTACTTTTCAGGATCAGTACTGGGATCAAAGATGCAGCACTGAGGTCTCTCCTGATAACAGGTGAGTAAATCGGAATTTGTAATTTGGCTGATTTTAGAGGAATATTTGTAAGTTTCAAAACTCCACACTTAGATGAATTTCCAAGTGAAACCACTCAATGTTAGCCTATGGAAGGAAATTCAAGTTGCTGGTAAGTACGGTTAGAATTACTTTTCAAGATCAGTACTGGGCTCAAAGATGCAGCACTGAGGTCTCTCATGATAACAGGTGAGTAAATCGGAATTCGCAGTTCGGTTGAATTTAGAGGAATATTTGTAAGTTTCAAAACTCCACACTTAGAAGAATTTTCAAGTGAAACCACTCTATGTTAGCCTATGGAAGGAAATTCAAGTTGCTGGTAAGTACGGTTAGAATTACTTGTCAGGATCAGTACTGGGCTCAAAGATGCAGCACTTAGGTCTCTCATGATAACAGGTGAGTAAATCAGAATTCGTAGTTCGGCTGACTTTAGAGGAATATTTGTAAGTTTCAAAAATCGACACTTAGAATCTTTTTCAGCAAAAAGCAGGCAATGATATCCTATGGAAGGAAATTCAAGTTACTGGTAAGTACGGTTAGAATTACTTTTCAGGATCAGTACTGGGCTCAAAGATGCAGCACTGAGGTCTCTCATGCTAACAGGTGAGTACATCGGAATTTGTAATTCGGCTGATTTTAGAGGAATATTTGTAAGTTTCAAAACTCCACACTTAGAAGAAGTTCCAAGTGAAACCACTCAATGTTAGCCTATGGAAGGAAATTCAAGTTGCTGGTAAGTATGGTTAGAATTACTTTTCAGGATCAGTACTGGGCTCAAAGATGCAGCACTGAGGTCTCTCATGATAACAGGTGAGTAAATCAGAATTCGTAGTTCGGCTGACTTTAGAGGAATATTTGTAAGTTTCAAAAATCGACACTTAGAATCTTTTTCAGCAAAAAGCAGGCAATGATATCCTATGGAAGGAAGTTCAAGTTACTGGTAAGTACGGTTAGAATTACTTTTCAGGATCAGTACTGGGCTCAAAGATGCAGCACTGAGGTCTCTCATGATAACAGGTGAGTAAATCAGAATTCGTAGTTCAGCTGACTTTAGAGGAATATTTGTAAGTTTCAAAACTCCACACTTAGAATTTCCAAGTGAAACCAGTCAATGTTAGCCTATGGAAGGAAATTCAAGTTACTGGTAAGTACGGTTAGCATTACTTTTCAGGATAAGTACTGGGATCAAAGATGCAGCACTGAGGTCTCTCCTGATAACAGGTGAGTAAATCGGAATTTGTAATTTGGCTGATTTTAGAGGAATATTTGTAAGTTTCAAAACTCCACACTTAGAAGAAGTTCCAAGTGAAACCAGTCAATCTTAGCCTATGGAAGGAAATTCAAGTTACTGGTAAGTACGGTTAGAATTACTTTTCAGGATCAGTACTGGGCTCAAAGATGCAGCACTGATGTTTCTCCTGATAACAGGTGAGTAAATCGGAATTCGTAGTTCGGCTGATTTTAGAGAAATATTTGTAAGTTTCAAAAATCGACACTTAGAAACTTTTTCAGCAAAAAGCAGGCAGTGATATCCTATGGAAGGAAATTCAAGTTACTGGTAAGTACGGTTAGAATTACTTGTCAGGATCAGTACTGGGCTCAAAGATGCAGCACTGAGGTCTCTCATGCTAACAGGTGAGTAAATCGGAATTCGTAGTTCGCCTGATTTTAGAGGAATATTTGTAAGTTTCAAAACTTCACACTTAGATGAATTTCCAAGTGAAACCACTCAATGTTAGCCTATGGAAGGAAATTCAAGTTGCTGGTAAGTACGGTTAGAATTACTTTTCAGGATCAGTACTGGGCTCAAAGATGCAGCACTGAGGTCTCTCATGATAACAGGTGAGTAAATCGGAATTCGTAGTTCGGCTGATTTTAGAGGAATATTTGTAAGTTTCAAAACTCCACACTAAGAAGAATTTCCAAGTGAAACCAGTCAATGTTAGCCTATGGAAGGAAATTCAAGTTACTGGTAAGTACGGTTAGAATTACTTTTCAGGATCAGTACTGGGCTCAAAGATGCAGCACTGAGGTCTCTCATGATAACAGGTGAGTAAATCAGAATTCGTAGTTCAGCTGACTTTAGAGGAATATTTGTAAGTTTCAAAACTCCACACTTAGAAACTTTTTCAGCAAAAAGCAGGCAGTGATATCCTATGGAAGGAAATTCAAGTTACTGGTAAGTACGGTTAGAATTACTTGTCAGGATCAGTACTGGGCTCAAAGATGCAGCACTGAGGTCTCTCATGATAAAAGGTGAGTAAATCAGAATTCGTAGTTCGGCTGACTTAAGAGGAATATTTGTAAGTTTCAAATATCGACACTTAGAATCTTTTTCAGCAAAAAGCAGGCAGTGATATCCTATGGAAGGAAATTCAAGTTACTGGTAAGTACGGTTAAAATTACTTGTCAGGATCAGTACCGGGCTCAAAGATGCAGCACTGAGGTCTCTCATGCTAACAGGTGAGTAAATCGGAATTCGTAGTTCGGCTGATTTTAGAGGAATATTTGTAAGTTTCAAAACTTCACACTTAGATGAATTTCCAAGTGAAACCACTCAATGTTAGCCTATGGAAGGAAATTCAAGTTGCTGGTAAGTACGGTTAGAATTACTTTTCAGGATCAGTACTGGGCTCAAAGATGCAGCACTGAGGTCTCTCATGCTAACAGGTGAGTAAATCGGAATTTGTAATTCGGCTGATTTTAGAGGAATATTTGTAAGTTTCAAAACTCCACACTTAGAAGAAGTTCCAAGTGAAACCACTCAATGTTAGCCTATGGAAGGAAATTCAAGTTGCTGGTAAGTACGGTTAGAATTACTTTTCAGGATCAGTACTGGGCTCAAAGATGCAGCACTGAGGTCTCTCATGATAACAGGTGAGTAAATCAGAATTCGTAGTTCGGCTGACTTTAGAGGAATATTTGTAAGTTTCAAAAATCGACACTTAGAATCTTTTTCAGCAAAAAGCAGGCAATGATATCCTATGGAAGGAAGTTCAAGTTACTGGTAAGTACGGTTAGAATTACTTTTCAGGATCAGTACTGGGCTCAAAGATGCAGCACTGAGGTCTCTCATGATAACAGGTGAGTAAATCAGAATTCGTAGTTCAGCTGACTTTAGAGGAATATTTGTAAGTTTCAAAACTCCACACTTAGAATTTCCAAGTGAAACCAGTCAATGTTAGCCTATGGAAGGAAATTCAAGTTACTGGTAAGTACGGTTAGCATTACTTTTCAGGATAAGTACTGGGATCAAAGATGCAGCACTGAGGTCTCTCATGATAACAGGTGAGTAAATCGGAATTCGCAGTTCGGTTGAATTTAGAGGAATATTTGTAAGTTTCAAAACTCCACACTTAGAAGAATTTTCAAGTGAAACCACTCTATGTTAGCCTATGGAAGGAAATTCAAGTTGCTGGTAAGTACGGTTAGAATTACTTTTCAGGATCAGTACTGGGCTCAAAGATGCAGCACTGAGGTCTCTCATGATAACAGGTGAGTAAATCAGAATTCGTAGTTCGGCTGACTTTAGAGGAATATTTGTAAGTTTCAAAACTCCACACTTAGAAACTTTTTCAGCAAAAAGCAGGCAGTGATATCCTATGGAAGGAAATTCAAGTTACTGGTAAGTAAGGTTAGAATTACTTGTCAGGATCAGTACTGGGCTCAAAGATGCAGCACTTAGGTCTCTCATGATAACAGGTGAGTAAATCAGAATTCGTAGTTCGGCTGACTTTAGAGGAATATTTGTAAGTTTCAAAAATCGACACTTAGAATCTTTTTCAGCAAAAAGCAGGCAATGATATCCTATGGAAGGAAGTTCAAGTTACTGGTAAGTACGGTTAGAATTACTTTTCAGGATCAGTACTGGGCTCAAAGTTGCAGCACTGAGGTCTCTCATGATAACAGGTGAGTAAATCAGAATTCGTAGTTCGGCTGACTTTAGAGGAATATTTGTAAGTTTCAAAACTCCACACTTAGAATTTCCAAGTGAAACCAGTCAATGTTAGCCTATGGAAGGAAATTCAAGTTACTGGTAAGTACGGTTAGCATTACTTTTCAGGATCAGTACTGGGCTCAAAGATGCAGCACTGAGGTCTCTCATGATAACAGGTGAGTAAATCGGAATTCGTAGTTCGGCTGATTTTAGAGGAATATTTGTAAGTTTCAAAACTCCACACTTAGAAGAATTTCCAAGTGAAACCACTCAATGTTAGCCTATGGAAGGAAATGCAATTTGCTGGTAAGAACGTATAATATTAATTTTCAGGATCAGTACTGGGCTCAAAGATGCAGCACTGAGGTCTCTCATGATAACAGGTGAGTAAATCAGAATTCGTAGTTCGGCTGACTTTAGAGGAATATTTGTAAGTTTCAAAACTCCACACTTAGAATTTCCAAGTGAAACCAGTCAATGTTAGCCTATGGAAGGAAATTCAAGTTACTGGTAAGTACGGTTAGCATTACTTTTCAGGATCAGTACTGGGATCAAAGATGCAGCACTGAGGTCTCTCCTGATAACAGGTGAGTAAATCGGAATTTGTAATTTGGCTGACTTTAGAGGAATATTTGTAAGTTTCAAAACTCCACACTTAGAATTTCCAAGTGAAACCAGTCAATGTTAGCCTATGGAAGGAAATTCAAGTTACTGGTAAGTACGGTTAGCATTACTTTTCAGGATCAGTACTGGGATCAAAGATGCAGCACTGAGGTCTCTCCTGATAACAGGTGAGTAAATCGGAATTTGTAATTTGGCTGATTTTAGAGGAATATTTGTAAGTTTCAAAACTCCACACTTAGATGAATTTCCAAGTGAAACCACTCAATGTTAGCCTATGGAAGGAAATTCAAGTTGCTGGTAAGTACGGTTAGAATTACTTTTCAAGATCAGTACTGGGCTCAAAGATGCAGCACTGAGGTCTCTCATGATAACAGGTGAGTAAATCGGAATTCGCAGTTCGGTTGAATTTAGAGGAATATTTGTAAGTTTCAAAACTCCACACTTAGAAGAATTTTCAAGTGAAACCACTCTATGTTAGCCTATGGAAGGAAATTCAAGTTGCTGGTAAGTACGGTTAGAATTACTTGTCAGGATCAGTACTGGGCTCAAAGATGCAGCACTTAGGTCTCTCATGATAACAGGTGAGTAAATCAGAATTCGTAGTTCGGCTGACTTTAGAGGAATATTTGTAAGTTTCAAAAATCGACACTTAGAATCTTTTTCAGCAAAAAGCAGGCAATGATATCCTATGGAAGGAAATTCAAGTTACTGGTAAGTACGGTTAGAATTACTTTTCAGGATCAGTACTGGGCTCAAAGATGCAGCACTGAGGTCTCTCATGCTAACAGGTGAGTACATCGGAATTTGTAATTCGGCTGATTTTAGAGGAATATTTGTAAGTTTCAAAACTCCACACTTAGAAGAAGTTCCAAGTGAAACCACTCAATGTTAGCCTATGGAAGGAAATTCAAGTTGCTGGTAAGTACGGTTAGAATTACTTTTCAGGATCAGTACTGGGCTCAAAGATGCAGCACTGAGGTCTCTCATGATAACAGGTGAGTAAATCAGAATTCGTAGTTCGGCTGACTTTAGAGGAATATTTGTAAGTTTCAAAAATCGACACTTAGAATCTTTTTCAGCAAAAAGCAGGCAATGATATCCTATGGAAGGAAGTTCAAGTTACTGGTAAGTACGGTTAGAATTACTTTTCAGGATCAGTACTGGGCTCAAAGATGCAGCACTGAGGTCTCTCATGATAACAGGTGAGTAAATCAGAATTCGTAGTTCAGCTGACTTTAGAGGAATATTTGTAAGTTTCAAAACTCCACACTTAGAATTTCCAAGTGAAACCAGTCAATGTTAGCCTATGGAAGGAAATTCAAGTTACTGGTAAGTACGGTTAGCATTACTTTTCAGGATAAGTACTGGGATCAAAGATGCAGCACTGAGGTCTCTCCTGATAACAGGTGAGTAAATCGGAATTTGTAATTTGGCTGATTTTAGAGGAATATTTGTAAGTTTCAAAACTCCACACTTAGAAGAAGTTCCAAGTGAAACCAGTCAATCTTAGCCTATGGAAGGAAATTCAAGTTACTGGTAAGTACGGTTAGAATTACTTTTCAGGATCAGTACTGGGCTCAAAGATGCAGCACTGATGTTTCTCCTGATAACAGGTGAGTAAATCGGAATTCGTAGTTCGGCTGATTTTAGAGAAATATTTGTAAGTTTCAAAAATCGACACTTAGAAACTTTTTCAGCAAAAAGCAGGCAGTGATATCCTATGGAAGGAAATTCAAGTTACTGGTAAGTACGGTTAGAATTACTTGTCAGGATCAGTACTGGGCTCAAAGATGCAGCACTGAGGTCTCTCATGCTAACAGGTGAGTAAATCGGAATTCGTAGTTCGCCTGATTTTAGAGGAATATTTGTAAGTTTCAAAACTTCACACTTAGATGAATTTCCAAGTGAAACCACTCAATGTTAGCCTATGGAAGGAAATTCAAGTTGCTGGTAAGTACGGTTAGAATTACTTTTCAGGATCAGTACTGGGCTCAAAGATGCAGCACTGAGGTCTCTCATGATAACAGGTGAGTAAATCGGAATTCGTAGTTCGGCTGATTTTAGAGGAATATTTGTAAGTTTCAAAACTCCACACTAAGAAGAATTTCCAAGTGAAACCAGTCAATGTTAGCCTATGGAAGGAAATTCAAGTTACTGGTAAGTACGGTTAGAATTACTTTTCAGGATCAGTACTGGGCTCAAAGATGCAGCACTGAGGTCTCTCATGATAACAGGTGAGTAAATCAGAATTCGTAGTTCAGCTGACTTTAGAGGAATATTTGTAAGTTTCAAAACTCCACACTTAGAAACTTTTTCAGCAAAAAGCAGGCAGTGATATCCTATGGAAGGAAATTCAAGTTACTGGTAAGTACGGTTAGAATTACTTGTCAGGATCAGTACTGGGCTCAAAGATGCAGCACTGAGGTCTCTCATGATAAAAGGTGAGTAAATCAGAATTCGTAGTTCGGCTGACTTAAGAGGAATATTTCTAAGTTTCAAATATCGACACTTAGAATCTTTTTCAGCAAAAAGCAGGCAGTGATATCCTATGGAAGGAAATTCAAGTTACTGGTAAGTACGGTTAAAATCACTTGTCAGGATCAGTACCGGGCTCAAAGATGCAGCACTGAGGTCTCTCATGCTAACAGGTGAGTAAATCGGAATTCGTAGTTCGGCTGATTTTAGAGGAATATTTGTAAGTTTCAAAACTTCACACTTAGATGAATTTCCAAGTGAAACCACTCAATGTTAGCCTATGGAAGGAAATTCAAGTTGCTGGTAAGTACGGTTAGAATTACTTTTCAGGATCAGTACTGGGCTCAAAGATGCAGCACTGAGGTCTCTCATGCTAACAGGTGAGTAAATCGGAATTTGTAATTCGGCTGATTTTAGAGGAATATTTGTAAGTTTCAAAACTCCACACTTAGAAGAAGTTCCAAGTGAAACCACTCAATGTTAGCCTATGGAAGGAAATTCAAGTTGCTGGTAAGTACGGTTAGAATTACTTTTCAGGATCAGTACTGGGCTCAAAGATGCAGCACTGAGGTCTCTCATGATAACAGGTGAGTAAATCAGAATTCGTAGTTCGGCTGACTTTAGAGGAATATTTGTAAGTTTCAAAAATCGACACTTAGAATCTTTTTCAGCAAAAAGCAGGCAATGATATCCTATGGAAGGAAGTTCAAGTTACTGGTAAGTACGGTTAGAATTACTTTTCAGGATCAGTACTGGGCTCAAAGATGCAGCACTGAGGTCTCTCATGATAACAGGTGAGTAAATCAGAATTCGTAGTTCAGCTGACTTTAGAGGAATATTTGTAAGTTTCAAAACTCCACACTTAGAATTTCCAAGTGAAACCAGTCAATGTTAGCCTATGGAAGGAAATTCAAGTTACTGGTAAGTACGGTTAGCATTACTTTTCAGGATAAGTACTGGGATCAAAGATGCAGCACTGAGGTCTCTCATGATAACAGGTGAGTAAATCGGAATTCGCAGTTCGGTTGAATTTAGAGGAATATTTGTAAGTTTCAAAACTCCACACTTAGAAGAATTTTCAAGTGAAACCACTCTATGTTAGCCTATGGAAGGAAATTCAAGTTGCTGGTAAGTACGGTTAGAATTACTTTTCAGGATCAGTACTGGGCTCAAAGATGCAGCACTGAGGTCTCTCATGATAACAGGTGAGTAAATCAGAATTCGTAGTTCGGCTGACTTTAGAGGAATATTTGTAAGTTTCAAAACTCCACACTTAGAAACTTTTTCAGCAAAAAGCAGGCAGTGATATCCTATGGAAGGAAATTCAAGTTACTGGTAAGTAAGGTTAGAATTACTTGTCAGGATCAGTACTGGGCTCAAAGATGCAGCACTTAGGTCTCTCATGATAACAGGTGAGTAAATCAGAATTCGTAGTTCGGCTGACTTTAGAGGAATATTTGTAAGTTTCAAAAATCGACACTTAGAATCTTTTTCAGCAAAAAGCAGGCAATGATATCCTATGGAAGGAAGTTCAAGTTACTGGTAAGTACGGTTAGAATTACTTTTCAGGATCAGTACTGGGCTCAAAGTTGCAGCACTGAGGTCTCTCATGATAACAGGTGAGTAAATCAGAATTCGTAGTTCGGCTGACTTTAGAGGAATATTTGTAAGTTTCAAAACTCCACACTTAGAATTTCCAAGTGAAACCAGTCAATGTTAGCCTATGGAAGGAAATTCAAGTTACTGGTAAGTACGGTTAGCATTACTTTTCAGGATCAGTACTGGGCTCAAAGATGCAGCACTGAGGTCTCCCATGATAACAGGTGAGTAAATCGGAATTCGTAGTTCGGCTGATTTTAGAGGAATATTTGTAAGTTTCAAAACTCCACACTTAGAAGAATTTCCAAGTGAAACCACTCAATGTTAGCCTATGGAAGGAAATGCAATTTGCTGGTAAGAACGTATAATATTAATTTTCAGGATCAGTACTGGGCTCAAAGATGCAGCACTGAGGTCTCTCATGATAACAGGTGAGTAAATCAGAATTCGTAGTTCGGCTGACTTTAGAGGAATATTTGTAAGTTTCAAAACTCCACACTTAGAATTTCCAAGTGAAACCAGTCAATGTTAGCCTATGGAAGGAAATTCAAGTTACTGGTAAGTACGGTTAGCATTACTTTTCAGGATCAGTACTGGGATCAAAGATGCAGCACTGAGGTCTCTCCTGATAACAGGTGAGTAAATCGGAATTTGTAATTTGGCTGATTTTAGAGGAATATTTGTAAGTTTCAAAACTCCACACTTAGATGAATTTCCAAGTGAAACCACTCAATGTTAGCCTATGGAAGGAAATTCAAGTTGCTGGTAAGTACGGTTAGAATTACTTTTCAAGATCAGTACTGGGCTCAAAGATGCAGCACTGAGGTCTCTCATGATAACAGGTGAGTAAATCGGAATTCGCAGTTCGGTTGAATTTAGAGGAATATTTGTAAGTTTCAAAACTCCACACTTAGAAGAATTTTCAAGTGAAACCACTCTATGTTAGCCTATGGAAGGAAATTCAAGTTGCTGGTAAGTACGGTTAGAATTACTTGTCAGGATCAGTACTGGGCTCAAAGATGCAGCACTTAGGTCTCTCATGATAACAGGTGAGTAAATCAGAATTCGTAGTTCGGCTGACTTTAGAGGAATATTTGTAAGTTTCAAAAATCGACACTTAGAATCTTTTTCAGCAAAAAGCAGGCAATGATATCCTATGGAAGGAAATTCAAGTTACTGGTAAGTACGGTTAGAATTACTTTTCAGGATCAGTACTGGGCTCAAAGATGCAGCACTGAGGTCTCTCATGCTAACAGGTGAGTACATCGGAATTTGTAATTCGGCTGATTTTAGAGGAATATTTGTAAGTTTCAAAACTCCACACTTAGAAGAAGTTCCAAGTGAAACCACTCAATGTTAGCCTATGGAAGGAAATTCAAGTTGCTGGTAAGTACGGTTAGAATTACTTTTCAGGATCAGTACTGGGCTCAAAGATGCAGCACTGAGGTCTCTCATGATAACAGGTGAGTAAATCAGAATTCGTAGTTCGGCTGACTTTAGAGGAATATTTGTAAGTTTCAAAAATCGACACTTAGAATCTTTTTCAGCAAAAAGCAGGCAATGATATCCTATGGAAGGAAGTTCAAGTTACTGGTAAGTACGGTTAGAATTACTTTTCAGGATCAGTACTGGGCTCAAAGATGCAGCACTGAGGTCTCTCATGATAACAGGTGAGTAAATCAGAATTCGTAGTTCAGCTGACTTTAGAGGAATATTTGTAAGTTTCAAAACTCCACACTTAGAATTTCCAAGTGAAACCAGTCAATGTTAGCCTATGGAAGGAAATTCAAGTTACTGGTAAGTACGGTTAGCATTACTTTTCAGGATAAGTACTGGGATCAAAGATGCAGCACTGAGGTCTCTCCTGATAACAGGTGAGTAAATCGGAATTTGTAATTTGGCTGATTTTAGAGGAATATTTGTAAGTTTCAAAACTCCACACTTAGAAGAAGTTCCAAGTGAAACCAGTCAATCTTAGCCTATGGAAGGAAATTCAAGTTACTGGTAAGTACGGTTAGAATTACTTTTCAGGATCAGTACTGGGCTCAAAGATGCAGCACTGATGTTTCTCCTGATAACAGGTGAGTAAATCGGAATTCGTAGTTCGGCTGATTTTAGAGAAATATTTGTAAGTTTCAAAAATCGACACTTAGAAACTTTTTCAGCAAAAAGCAGGCAGTGATATCCTATGGAAGGAAATTCAAGTTACTGGTAAGTACGGTTAGAATTACTTGTCAGGATCAGTACTGGGCTCAAAGATGCAGCACTGAGGTCTCTCATGCTAACAGGTGAGTAAATCGGAATTCGTAGTTCGCCTGATTTTAGAGGAATATTTGTAAGTTTCAAAACTTCACACTTAGATGAATTTCCAAGTGAAACCACTCAATGTTAGCCTATGGAAGGAAATTCAAGTTGCTGGTAAGTACGGTTAGAATTACTTTTCAGGATCAGTACTGGGCTCAAAGATGCAGCACTGAGGTCTCTCATGATAACAGGTGAGTAAATCGGAATTCGTAGTTCGGCTGATTTTAGAGGAATATTTGTAAGTTTCAAAACTCCACACTAAGAAGAATTTCCAAGTGAAACCAGTCAATGTTAGCCTATGGAAGGAAATTCAAGTTACTGGTAAGTACGGTTAGAATTACTTTTCAGGATCAGTACTGGGCTCAAAGATGCAGCACTGAGGTCTCTCATGATAACAGGTGAGTAAATCAGAATTCGTAGTTCAGCTGACTTTAGAGGAATATTTGTAAGTTTCAAAACTCCACACTTAGAAACTTTTTCAGCAAAAAGCAGGCAGTGATATCCTATGGAAGGAAATTCAAGTTACTGGTAAGTACGGTTAGAATTACTTGTCAGGATCAGTACTGGGCTCAAAGATGCAGCACTGAGGTCTCTCATGATAAAAGGTGAGTAAATCAGAATTCGTAGTTCGGCTGACTTAAGAGGAATATTTGTAAGTTTCAAATATCGACACTTAGAATCTTTTTCAGCAAAAAGCAGGCAGTGATATCCTATGGAAGGAAATTCAAGTTACTGGTAAGTACGGTTAAAATTACTTGTCAGGATCAGTACCGGGCTCAAAGATGCAGCACTGAGGTCTCTCATGCTAACAGGTGAGTAAATCGGAATTCGTAGTTCGGCTGATTTTAGAGGAATATTTGTAAGTTTCAAAACTTCACACTTAGATGAATTTCCAAGTGAAACCACTCAATGTTAGCCTATGGAAGGAAATTCAAGTTGCTGGTAAGTACGGTTAGAATTACTTTTCAGGATCAGTACTGGGCTCAAAGATGCAGCACTGAGGTCTCTCATGATAACAGGTGAGTAAATCAGAATTCGTAGTTCGGCTGACTTTAGAGGAATATTTGTAAGTTTCAAAAATCGACACTTAGAATCTTTTTCAGCAAAAAGCAGGCAATGATATCCTATGGAAGGAAGTTCAAGTTACTGGTAAGTACGGTTAGAATTACTTTTCAGGATCAGTACTGGGCTCAAAGTTGCAGCACTGAGGTCTCTCATGATAACAGGTGAGTAAATCAGAATTCGTAGTTCGGCTGACTTTAGAGGAATATTTGTAAGTTTCAAAACTCCACACTTAGAATTTCCAAGTGAAACCAGTCAATGTTAGCCTATGGAAGGAAATTCAAGTTACTGGTAAGTACGGTTAGCATTACTTTTCAGGATCAGTACTGGGCTCAAAGATGCAGCACTGAGGTCTCTCATGATAACAGGTGAGTAAATCGGAATTCGTAGTTCGGCTGATTTTAGAGGAATATTTGTAAGTTTCAAAACTCCACACTTAGAAGAATTTCCAAGTGAAACCACTCAATGTTAGCCTATGGAAGGAAATGCAATTTGCTGGTAAGAACGTTTAATATTAATTTTCAGGATCAGTACTGGGCTCAAAGATGCAGCACTGAGGTCTCTCATGATAACAGGTGAGTAAATCAGAATTCGTAGTTCAGCTGACTTTAGAGGAATATTTGTAAGTTTCAAAACTCCACACTTAGAATTTCCAAGTGAAACCAGTCAATGTTAGCCTATGGAAGGAAATTCAAGTTACTGGTAAGTACGGTTAGCATTACTTTTCAGGATCAGTACTGGGATCAAAGATGCAGCACTGAGGTCTCTCCTGATAACAGGTGAGTAAATCGGAATTTGTAATTTGGCTGATTTTAGAGGAATATTTGTAAGTTTCAAAACTCCACACTTAGATGAATTTCCAAGTGAAACCACTCAATGTTAGCCTATGGAAGGAAATTCAAGTTGCTGGTAAGTACGGTTAGAATTACTTTTCAAGATCAGTACTGGGCTCAAAGATGCAGCACTGAGGTCTCTCATGATAACAGGTGAGTAAATCGGAATTCGCAGTTCGGTTGAATTTAGAGGAATATTTGTAAGTTTCAAAACTCCACACTTAGAAGAATTTTCAAGTGAAACCACTCTATGTTAGCCTATGGAAGGAAATTCAAGTTGCTGGTAAGTACGGTTAGAATTACTTTTCAGGATCAGTACTGGGCTCAAAGATGCAGCACTGAGGTCTCTCATGATAACAGGTGAGTAAATCAGAATTCGTAGTTCGGCTGACTTTAGAGGAATATTTGTAAGTTTCAAAACTCCACACTTAGAAACTTTTTCAGCAAAAAGCAGGCAGTGATATCCTATGGAAGGAAATTCAAGTTACTGGTAAGTAAGGTTAGAATTACTTGTCAGGATCAGTACTGGGCTCAAAGATGCAGCACTTAGGTCTCTCATGATAACAGGTGAGTAAATCAGAATTCGTAGTTCGGCTGACTTTAGAGGAATATTTGTAAGTTTCAAAAATCGACACTTAGAATCTTTTTCAGCAAAAAGCAGGCAATGATATCCTATGGAAGGAAATTCAAGTTACTGGTAAGTACGGTTAGAATTACTTTTCAGGATCAGTACTGGGCTCAAAGATGCAGCACTGAGGTCTCTCATGCTAACAGGTGAGTAAATCGGAATTTGTAATTCGGCTGATTTTAGAGGAATATTTGTAAGTTTCAAAACTCCACACTTAGAAGAAGTTCCAAGTGAAACCACTCAATGTTAGCCTATGGAAGGAAATTCAAGTTGCTGGTAAGTACGGTTAGAATTACTTTTCAGGATCAGTACTGGGCTCAAAGATGCAGCACTGAGGTCTCTCATGATAACAGGTGAGTAAATCAGAATTCGTAGTTCGGCTGACTTTAGAGGAATATTTGTAAGTTTCAAAAATCGACACTTAGAATCTTTTTCAGCAAAAAGCAGGCAATGATATCCTATGGAAGGAAGTTCAAGTTACTGGTAAGTACGGTTAGAATTACTTTTCAGGATCAGTACTGGGCTCAAAGATGCAGCACTGAGGTCTCTCATGATAACAGGTGAGTAAATCAGAATTCGTAGTTCAGCTGACTTTAGAGGAATATTTGTAAGTTTCAAAACTCCACACTTAGAATTTCCAAGTGAAACCAGTCAATGTTAGCCTATGGAAGGAAATTCAAGTTACTGGTAAGTACGGTTAGCATTACTTTTCAGGATAAGTACTGGGATCAAAGATGCAGCACTGAGGTCTCTCATGATAACAGGTGAGTAAATCGGAATTCGCAGTTCGGTTGAATTTAGAGGAATATTTGTAAGTTTCAAAACTCCACACTTAGAAGAATTTTCAAGTGAAACCACTCTATGTTAGCCTATGGAAGGAAATTCAAGTTGCTGGTAAGTACGGTTAGAATTACTTTTCAGGATCAGTACTGGGCTCAAAGATGCAGCACTGAGGTCTCTCATGATAACAGGTGAGTAAATCAGAATTCGTAGTTCGGCTGACTTTAGAGGAATATTTGTAAGTTTCAAAACTCCACACTTAGAAACTTTTTCAGCAAAAAGCAGGCAGTGATATCCTATGGAAGGAAATTCAAGTTACTGGTAAGTAAGGTTAGAATTACTTGTCAGGATCAGTACTGGGCTCAAAGATGCAGCACTTAGGTCTCTCATGATAACAGGTGAGTAAATCAGAATTCGTAGTTCGGCTGACTTTAGAGGAATATTTGTAAGTTTCAAAAATCGACACTTAGAATCTTTTTCAGCAAAAAGCAGGCAATGATATCCTATGGAAGGAAATTCAAGTTACTGGTAAGTACGGTTAGAATTACTTTTCAGGATCAGTACTGGGCTCAAAGATGCAGCACTGAGGTCTCTCATGCTAACAGGTGAGTAAATCGGAATTTGTAATTCGGCTGATTTTAGAGGAATATTTGTAAGTTTCAAAACTCCACACTTAGAAGAAGTTCCAAGTGAAACCACTCAATGTTAGCCTATGGAAGGAAATTCAAGTTGCTGGTAAGTACGGTTAGAATTACTTTTCAGGATCAGTACTGGGCTCAAAGATGCAGCACTGAGGTCTCTCATGATAACAGGTGAGTAAATCAGAATTCGTAGTTCGGCTGACTTTAGAGGAATATTTGTAAGTTTCAAAAATCGACACTTAGAATCTTTTTCAGCAAAAAGCAGGCAATGATATCCTATGGAAGGAAGTTCAAGTTACTGGTAAGTACGGTTAGAATTACTTTTCAGGATCAGTACTGGGCTCAAAGATGCAGCACTGAGGTCTCTCATGATAACAGGTGAGTAAATCAGAATTCGTAGTTCGGCTGACTTTAGAGGAATATTTGTAAGTTTCAAAACTCCACACTTAGAATTTCCAAGTGAAACCAGTCAATGTTAGCCTATGGAAGGAAATTCAAGTTACTGGTAAGTACGGTTAGCATTACTTTTCAGGATAAGTACTGGGATCAAAGATGCAGCACTGAGGTCTCTCCTGATAACAGGTGAGTAAATCGGAATTTGTAATTTGGCTGATTTTAGAGGAATATTTGTAAGTTTCAAAACTCCACACTTAGAAGAAGTTCCAAGTGAAACCAGTCAATCTTAGCCTATGGAAGGAAATTCAAGTTACTGGTAAGTACGGTTAGAATTACTTTTCAGGATCAGTACTGGGCTCAAAGATGCAGCACTGATGTTTCTCCTGATAACAGGTGAGTAAATCGGAATTCGTAGTTCGGCTGATTTTAGAGAAATATTTGTAAGTTTCAAAAATCGACACTTAGAAACTTTTTCAGCAAAAAGCAGGCAGTGATATCCTATGGAAGGAAATTCAAGTTACTGGTAAGTAAGGTTAGAATTACTTGTCAGGATCAGTACTGGGCTCAAAGATGCAGCACTTAGGTCTCTCATGATAACAGGTGAGTAAATCAGAATTCGTAGTTCGGCTGACTTTAGAGGAATATTTGTAAGTTTCAAAAATCGACACTTAGAATCTTTTTCAGCAAAAAGCAGGCAATGATATCCTATGGAAGGAAATTCAAGTTACTGGTAAGTACGGTTAGAATTACTTTTCAGGATCAGTACTGGGCTCAAAGATGCAGCACTGAGGTCTCTCATGCTAACAGGTGAGTAAATCGGAATTTGTAATTCGGCTGATTTTAGAGGAATATTTGTAAGTTTCAAAACTCCACACTTAGAAGAAGTTCCAAGTGAAACCACTCAATGTTAGCCTATGGAAGGAAATTCAAGTTGCTGGTAAGTACGGTTAGAATTACTTTTCAGGATCAGTACTGGGCTCAAAGATGCAGCACTGAGGTCTCTCATGATAACAGGTGAGTAAATCAGAATTCGTAGTTCGGCTGACTTTAGAGGAATATTTGTAAGTTTCAAAAATCGACACTTAGAATCTTTTTCAGCAAAAAGCAGGCAATGATATCCTATGGAAGGAAGTTCAAGTTACTGGTAAGTACGGTTTGAATTACTTTTCAGGATCAGTACTGGGCTCAAAGATGCAGCACTGAGGTCTCTCATGATAACAGGTGAGTAAATCAGAATTCGTAGTTCAGCTGACTTTAGAGGAATATTTGTAAGTTTCAAAACTCCACACTTAGAATTTCCAAGTGAAACCAGTCAATGTTAGCCTATGGAAGGAAATTCAAGTTACTGGTAAGTACGGTTAGCATTACTTTTCAGGATAAGTACTGGGATCAAAGATGCAGCACTGAGGTCTCTCCTGATAACAGGTGAGTAAATCGGAATTTGTAATTTGGCTGATTTTAGAGGAATATTTGTAAGTTTCAAAACTCCACACTTAGAAGAAGTTCCAAGTGAAACCAGTCAATCTTAGCCTATGGAAGGAAATTCAAGTTACTGGTAAGTACGGTTAGAATTACTTTTCAGGATCAGTACTGGGCTCAAAGATGCAGCACTGATGTTTCTCCTGATAACAGGTGAGTAAATCGGAATTCGTAGTTCGGCTGATTTTAGAGAAATATTTGTAAGTTTCAAAAATCGACACTTAGAAACTTTTTCAGCAAAAAGCAGGCAGTGATATCCTATGGAAGGAAATTCAAGTTACTGGTAAGTACGGTTAGAATTACTTGTCAGGATCAGTACTGGGCTCAAAGATGCAGCACTGAGGTCTCTCATGCTAACAGGTGAGTAAATCGGAATTCGTAGTTCGCCTGATTTTAGAGGAATATTTGTAAGTTTCAAAACTTCACACTTAGATGAATTTCCAAGTGAAACCACTCAATGTTAGCCTATGGAAGGAAATTCAAGTTGCTGGTAAGTACGGTTAGAATTACTTTTCAGGATCAGTACTGGGCTCAAAGATGCAGCACTGAGGTCTCTCATGATAACAGGTGAGTAAATCGGAATTCGTAGTTCGGCTGATTTTAGAGGAATATTTGTAAGTTTCAAAACTCCACACTAAGAAGAATTTCCAAGTGAAACCAGTCAATGTTAGCCTATGGAAGGAAATTCAAGTTACTGGTAAGTACGGTTAGAATTACTTTTCAGGATCAGTACTGGGCTCAAAGATGCAGCACTGAGGTCTCTCATGATAACAGGTGAGTAAATCAGAATTCGTAGTTCAGCTGACTTTAGAGGAATATTTGTAAGTTTCAAAACTCCACACTTAGAAACTTTTTCAGCAAAAAGCAGGCAGTGATATCCTATGGAAGGAAATTCAAGTTACTGGTAAGTACGGTTAGAATTACTTGTCAGGATCAGTACTGGGCTCAAAGATGCAGCACTGAGGTCTCTCATGATAAAAGGTGAGTAAATCAGAATTCGTAGTTCGGCTGACTTAAGAGGAATATTTGTAAGTTTCAAAAATCGACACTTAGAATCTTTTTCAGCAAAAAGCAGGCAATGATATCCTATGGAAGGAAATTCAATTTACTGGTAAGTACGGTTAGAATTACTTTTCAGGATCAGTACTGGGCTCAAAGATGCAGCACTGAGGTCTCTCATGCTAACAGGTGAGTAAATCGGATTAATTCGGCTGATTTTAGAGGAATATTTGTAAGTTTCAAAACTCCACACTTAGATGAATTTCCAAGTGAAACCACTCAATGTTAGCCTATGGAAGGAAATTCAAGTTGCTGGTAAGTACGGTTAGAATTACTTTTCAGGATCAGTACTGGGCTCAAAGATGCAGCACTGAGGTCTCTCATGATAACAGGTGAGTAAATCAGAATTCGTAGTTCGGCTGACTTTAGAGGAATATTTGTAAGTTTCAAAAATCGACACTTAGAATCTTTTTCAGCAAAAAGCAGGCAATGATATCCTATGGAAGGAAGTTCAAGTTACTGGTAAGTACGGTTAGAATTACTTTTCAGGATCAGTACTGGGCTCAAAGTTGCAGCACTGAGGTCTCTCATGATAACAGGTGAGTAAATCAGAATTCGTAGTTCGGCTGACTTTAGAGGAATATTTGTAAGTTTCAAAACTCCACACTTAGAATTTCCAAGTGAAACCAGTCAATGTTAGCCTATGGAAGGAAATTCAAGTTACTGGTAAGTACGGTTAGCATTACTTTTCAGGATCAGTACTGGGCTCAAAGATGCAGCACTGAGGTCTCTCATGATAACAGGTGAGTAAATCGGAATTCGTAGTTCGGCTGATTTTAGAGGAATATTTGTAAGTTTCAAAACTCCACACTTAGAAGAATTTCCAAGTGAAACCACTCAATGTTAGCCTATGGAAGGAAATGCAATTTGCTGGTAAGAACGTTTAATATTAATTTTCAGGATCAGTACTGGGCTCAAAGATGCAGCACTGAGGTCTCTCATGATAACAGGTGAGTAAATCAGAATTCGTAGTTCGGCTGACTTTAGAGGAATATTTGTAAGTTTCAAAACTCCACACTTAGAATTTCCAAGTGAAACCAGTCAATGTTAGCCTATGGAAGGAAATTCAAGTTACTGGTAAGTACGGTTAGCATTACTTTTCAGGATCAGTACTGGGATCAAAGATGCAGCACTGAGGTCTCTCCTGATAACAGGTGAGTAAATCGGAATTTGTAATTTGGCTGATTTTAGAGGAATATTTGTAAGTTTCAAAACTCCACACTTAGATGAATTTCCAAGTGAAACCACTCAATGTTAGCCTATGGAAGGAAATTCAAGTTGCTGGTAAGTACGGTTAGAATTACTTTTCAAGATCAGTACTGGGCTCAAAGATGCAGCACTGAGGTCTCTCATGATAACAGGTGAGTAAATCGGAATTCGCAGTTCGGTTGAATTTAGAGGAATATTTGTAAGTTTCAAAACTCCACACTTAGAAGAATTTTCAAGTGAAACCACTCTATGTTAGCCTATGGAAGGAAATTCAAGTTGCTGGTAAGTACGGTTAGAATTACTTTTCAGGATCAGTACTGGGCTCAAAGATGCAGCACTGAGGTCTCTCATGATAACAGGTGAGTAAATCAGAATTCGTAGTTCGGCTGACTTTAGAGGAATATTTGTAAGTTTCAAAACTCCACACTTAGAAACTTTTTCAGCAAAAAGCAGGCAGTGATATCCTATGGAAGGAAATTCAAGTTACTGGTAAGTAAGGTTAGAATTACTTGTCAGGATCAGTACTGGGCTCAAAGATGCAGCACTTAGGTCTCTCATGATAACAGGTGAGTAAATCAGAATTCGTAGTTCGGCTGACTTTAGAGGAATATTTGTAAGTTTCAAAAATCGACACTTAGAATCTTTTTCAGCAAAAAGCAGGCAATGATATCCTATGGAAGGAAATTCAAGTTACTGGTAAGTACGGTTAGAATTACTTTTCAGGATCAGTACTGGGCTCAAAGATGCAGCACTGAGGTCTCTCATGCTAACAGGTGAGTAAATCGGAATTTGTAATTCGGCTGATTTTAGAGGAATATTTGTAAGTTTCAAAACTCCACACTTAGAAGAAGTTCCAAGTGAAACCACTCAATGTTAGCCTATGGAAGGAAATTCAAGTTGCTGGTAAGTACGGTTAGAATTACTTTTCAGGATCAGTACTGGGCTCAAAGATGCAGCACTGAGGTCTCTCATGATAACAGGTGAGTAAATCAGAATTCGTAGTTCGGCTGACTTTAGAGGAATATTTGTAAGTTTCAAAAATCGACACTTAGAATCTTTTTCAGCAAAAAGCAGGCAATGATATCCTATGGAAGGAAGTTCAAGTTACTGGTAAGTACGGTTAGAATTACTTTTCAGGATCAGTACTGGGCTCAAAGATGCAGCACTGAGGTCTCTCATGATAACAGGTGAGTAAATCAGAATTCGTAGTTCGGCTGACTTTAGAGGAATATTTGTAAGTTTCAAAACTCCACACTTAGAATTTCCAAGTGAAACCAGTCAATGTTAGCCTATGGAAGGAAATTCAAGTTACTGGTAAGTACGGTTAGCATTACTTTTCAGGATAAGTACTGGGATCAAAGATGCAGCACTGAGGTCTCTCCTGATAACAGGTGAGTAAATCGGAATTTGTAATTTGGCTGATTTTAGAGGAATATTTGTAAGTTTCAAAACTCCACACTTAGAAGAAGTTCCAAGTGAAACCAGTCAATCTTAGCCTATGGAAGGAAATTCAAGTTACTGGTAAGTACGGTTAGAATTACTTTTCAGGATCAGTACTGGGCTCAAAGATGCAGCACTGATGTTTCTCCTGATAACAGGTGAGTAAATCGGAATTCGTAGTTCGGCTGATTTTAGAGAAATATTTGTAAGTTTCAAAAATCGACACTTAGAAACTTTTTCAGCAAAAAGCAGGCAGTGATATCCTATGGAAGGAAATTCAAGTTACTGGTAAGTACGGTTAGAATTACTTGTCAGGATCAGTACTGGGCTCAAAGATGCAGCACTGAGGTCTCTCATGCTAACAGGTGAGTAAATCGGAATTCGTAGTTCGCCTGATTTTAGAGGAATATTTGTAAGTTTCAAAACTTCACACTTAGATGAATTTCCAAGTGAAACCACTCAATGTTAGCCTATGGAAGGAAATTCAAGTTGCTGGTAAGTACGGTTAGAATTACTTTTCAGGATCAGTACTGGGCTCAAAGATGCAGCACTGAGGTCTCTCATGATAACAGGTGAGTAAATCGGAATTCGTAGTTCGGCTCATTTTAGAGGAATATTTGTAAGTTTCAAAACTCCACACTAAGAAGAATTTCCAAGTGAAACCAGTCAATGTTAGCCTATGGAAGGAAATTCAAGTTACTGGTAAGTACGGTTAGAATTACTTTTCAGGATCAGTACTGGGCTCAAAGATGCAGCACTGAGGTCTCTCATGATAACAGGTGAGTAAATCAGAATTCGTAGTTCAGCTGACTTTAGAGGAATATTTGTAAGTTTCAAAACTCCACACTTAGAAACTTTTTCAGCAAAAAGCAGGCAGTGATATCCTATGGAAGGAAATTCAAGTTACTGGTAAGTACGGTTAGAATTACTTGTCAGGATCAGTACTGGGCTCAAAGATGCAGCACTGAGGTCTCTCATGATAAAAGGTGAGTAAATCAGAATTCGTAGTTCGGCTGACTTTAGAGGAATATTTGTAAGTTTCAAAAATCGACACTTAGAATCTTTTTCAGCAAAAAGCAGGCAATGATATCCTATGGAAGGAAATTCAATTTACTGGTAAGTACGGTTAGAATTACTTTTAAGGATCAGTACTGGGCTCAAAGATGCAGCACTGAGGTCTCTCATGCTAACAGGTGAGTAAATCGGAATTTGTAATTCGGCTGATTTTAGAGGAATATTTGTAAGTTTCAAAACTCCACACTTAGATGAATTTCCAAGTGAAACCACTCAATGTTAGCCTATGGAAGGAAATTCAAGTTGCTGGTAAGTACGGTTAGAATTACTTTTCAGGATCAGTACTGGGCTCAAAGATGCAGCACTGAGGTCTCTCATGATAACAGGTGAGTAAATCAGAATTCGTAGTTCGGCTGACTTTAGAGGAATATTTGTAAGTTTCAAAAATCGACACTTAGAATCTTTTTCAGCAAAAAGCAGGCAATGATATCCTATGGAAGGAAGTTCAAGTTACTGGTAAGTACGGTTAGAATTACTTTTCAGGATCAGTACTGGGCTCAAAGTTGCAGCACTGAGGTCTCTCATGATAACAGGTGAGTAAATCAGAATTCGTAGTTCGGCTGACTTTAGAGGAATATTTGTAAGTTTCAAAACTCCACACTTAGAATTTCCAAGTGAAACCAGTCAATGTTAGCCTATGGAAGGAAATTCATGTTACTGGTAAGTACGGTTAGCATTACTTTTCAGGATCAGTACTGGGCTCAAAGATGCAACACTGAGGTCTCTCATGATAACAGGTGAGTAAATCGGAATTCGTAGTTCGGCTGATTTTAGAGGAATATTTGTAAGTTTCAAAACTCCACACTTAGAAGAATTTCCAAGTGAAACCACTCAATGTTAGCCTATGGAAGGAAATGCAATTTGCTGGTAAGAACGTTTAATATTAATTTTCAGGATCAGTACTGGGCTCAAAGATGCAGCACTGAGGTCTCTCATGATAACAGGTGAGTAAATCAGAATTCGTAGTTCGGCTGACTTTAGAGGAATATTTGTAAGTTTCAAAACTCCACACTTAGAATTTCCAAGTGAAACCAGTCAATGTTAGCCTATGGAAGGAAATTCAAGTTACTGGTAAGTACGGTTAGCATTACTTTTCAGGATCAGTACTGGGATCAAAGATGCAGCACTGAGGTCTCTCCTGATAACAGGTGAGTAAATCGGAATTTGTAATTTGGCTGATTTTAGAGGAATATTTGTAAGTTTCAAAACTCCACACTTAGATGAATTTCCAAGTGAAACCACTCAATGTTAGCCTATGGAAGGAAATTCAAGTTGCTGGTAAGTACGGTTAGAATTACTTTTCAAGATCAGTACTGGGCTCAAAGATGCAGCACTGAGGTCTCTCATGATAACAGGTGAGTAAATCGGAATTCGCAGTTCGGTTGAATTTAGAGGAATATTTGTAAGTTTCAAAACTCCACACTTAGAAACTTTTTCAGCAAAAAGCAGGCAGTGATATCCTATGGAAGGAAATTCAAGTTACTGGTAAGTAAGGTTAGAATTACTTATCAGGATCAGTACTGGGCTCAAAGATGCAGCACTTAGGTCTCTCATGATAACAGGTGAGTAAATCAGAATTCGTAGTTCGGCTGACTTTAGAGGAATATTTGTAAGTTTCAAAAATCGACACTTAGAATCTTTTTCAGCAAAAAGCAGGCAATGATATCCTATGGAAGGAAATTCAAGTTACTGGTAAGTACGGTTAGAATTACTTTTCAGGATCAGTACTGGGCTCAAAGATGCAGCACTGAGGTCTCTCATGCTAACAGGTGAGTAAATCGGAATTTGTAATTCGGCTGATTTTAGAGGAATATTTGTAAGTTTCAAAACTCCACACTTAGAAGAAGTTCCAAGTGAAACCACTCAATGTTAGCCTATGGAAGGAAATTCAAGTTGCTGGTAAGTACGGTTAGAATTACTTTTCAGGATCAGTACTGGGCTCAAAGATGCAGCACTGAGGTCTCTCATGATAACAGGTGAGTAAATCAGAATTCGTAGTTCGGCTGACTTTAGAGGAATATTTGTAAGTTTCAAAAATCGACACTTAGAATCTTTTTCAGCAAAAAGCAGGCAATGATATCCTATGGAAGGATGTTCAAGTTACTGGTAAGTACGGTTAGAATTACTTTTCAGGATCAGTACTGGGCTCAAAGATGCAGCACTGAGGTCTCTCATGATAACAGGTGAGTAAATCAGAATTCGTAGTTCGGCTGAATTTAGAGGAATATTTGTAAGTTTCAAAACTCCACACTTAGAATTTCCAAGTGAAACCAGTCAATGTTAGCCTATGGAAGGAAATTCAAGTTACTGGTAAGTACGGTTAGCATTACTTTTCAGGATCAGTACTGGGATCAAAGATGCAGCACTGAGGTCTCTCCTGATAACAGGTGAGTAAATCGGAATTTGTAATTTGGCTGATTTTAGAGGAATATTTGTAAGTTTCAAAACTCCACACTTAGATGAATTTCCAAGTGAAACCACTCAATGTTAGCCTATGGAAGGAAATTCAAGTTGCTGGTAAGTACGGTTAGAATTACTTTTCAAGATCAGTACTGGGCTCAAAGATGCAGCACTGAGGTCTCTCATGATAACAGGTGAGTAAATCGGAATTCGCAGTTCGGTTGAATTTAGAGGAATATTTGTAAGTTTCAAAACTCCACACTTAGAAGAATTTTCAAGTGAAACCACTCTATGTTAGCCTATGGAAGGAAATTCAAGTTGCTGGTAAGTACGGTTAGAATTACTTTTCAGGATCAGTACTGGGCTCAAAGATGCAGCACTGAGGTCTCTCATGATAACAGGTGAGTAAATCAGAATTCGTAGTTCGGCTGACTTTAGAGGAATATTTGTAAGTTTCAAAACTCCACACTTAGAAACTTTTTCAGCAAAAAGCAGGCAGTGATATCCTATGGAAGGAAATTCAAGTTACTGGTAAGTAAGGTTAGAATTACTTGTCAGGATCAGTACTGGGCTCAAAGATGCAGCACTTAGGTCTCTCATGCTAACAGGTGAGTAAATCGGAATTTGTAATTCGGCTGATTTTAGAGGAATATTTGTAAGTTTCAAAACTCCACACTTAGAAGAAGTTCCAAGTGAAACCACTCAATGTTAGCCTATGGAAGGAAATTCAAGTTGCTGGTAAGTACGGTTAGAATTACTTTTCAGGATCAGTACTGGGCTCAAAGATGCAGCACTGAGGTCTCTCATGATAACAGGTGAGTAAATCAGAATTCGTAGTTCGGCTGACTTTAGAGGAATATTTGTAAGTTTCAAAAATCGACACTTAGAATCTTTTTCAGCAAAAAGCAGGCAATGATATCCTATGGAAGGAAGTTCAAGTTACTGGTAAGTACGGTTAGAATTACTTTTCAGGATCAGTACTGGGCTCAAAGATGCAGCACTGAGGTCTCTCATGATAACAGGTGAGTAAATCAGAATTCGTAGTTCGGCTGACTTTAGAGGAATATTTGTAAGTTTCAAAACTCCACACTTAGAATTTCCAAGTGAAACCAGTCAATGTTAGCCTATGGAAGGAAATTCAAGTTACTGGTAAGTACGGTTAGCATTACTTTTCAGGATAAGTACTGGGATCAAAGATGCAGCACTGAGGTCTCTCCTGATAACAGGTGAGTAAATCGGAATTTGTAATTTGGCTGATTTTAGAGGAATATTTGTAAGTTTCAAAACTCCACACTTAGAAGAAGTTCCAAGTGAAACCAGTCAATCTTAGCCTATGGAAGGAAATTCAAGTTACTGGTAAGTACGGTTAGAATTACTTTTCAGGATCAGTACTGGGCTCAAAGATGCAGCACTGATGTTTCTCCTGATAACAGGTGAGTAAATCGGAATTCGTAGTTCGGCTGATTTTAGAGAAATATTTGTAAGTTTCAAAAATCGACACTTAGAAACTTTTTCAGCAAAAAGCAGGCAGTGATATCCTATGGAAGGAAATTCAAGTTACTGGTAAGTACGGTTAGAATTACTTGTCAGGATCAGTACTGGGCTCAAAGATGCAGCACTGAGGTCTCTCATGCTAACAGGTGAGTAAATCGGAATTCGTAGTTCGCCTGATTTTAGAGGAATATTTGTAAGTTTCAAAACTTCACACTTAGATGAATTTCCAAGTGAAACCACTCAATGTTAGCCTATGGAAGGAAATTCAAGTTGCTGGTAAGTACGGTTAGAATTACTTTTCAGGATCAGTACTGGGCTCAAAGATGCAGCACTGAGGTCTCTCATGATAACAGGTGAGTAAATCGGAATTCGTAGTTCGGCTCATTTTAGAGGAATATTTGTAAGTTTCAAAACTCCACACTAAGAAGAATTTCCAAGTGAAACCAGTCAATGTTAGCCTATGGAAGGAAATTCAAGTTACTGGTAAGTACGGTTAGAATTACTTTTCAGGATCAGTACTGGGCTCAAAGATGCAGCACTGAGGTCTCTCATGATAACAGGTGAGTAAATCAGAATTCGTAGTTCAGCTGACTTTAGAGGAATATTTGTAAGTTTCAAAACTCCACACTTAGAAACTTTTTCAGCAAAAAGCAGGCAGTGATATCCTATGGAAGGAAATTCAAGTTACTGGTAAGTACGGTTAGAATTACTTGTCAGGATCAGTACTGGGCTCAAAGATGCAGCACTGAGGTCTCTCATGATAAAAGGTGAGTAAATCAGAATTCGTAGTTCGGCTGACTTTAGAGGAATATTTGTAAGTTTCAAAAATCGACACTTAGAATCTTTTTCAGCAAAAAGCAGGCAATGATATCCTATGGAAGGAAATTCAATTTACTGGTAAGTACGGTTAGAATTACTTTTAAGGATCAGTACTGGGCTCAAAGATGCAGCACTGAGGTCTCTCATGCTAACAGGTGAGTAAATCGGAATTTGTAATTCGGCTGATTTTAGAGGAATATTTGTAAGTTTCAAAACTCCACACTTAGATGAATTTCCAAGTGAAACCACTCAATGTTAGCCTATGGAAGGAAATTCAAGTTGCTGGTAAGTACGGTTAGAATTACTTTTCAGGATCAGTACTGGGCTCAAAGATGCAGCACTGAGGTCTCTCATGATAACAGGTGAGTAAATCAGAATTCGTAGTTCGGCTGACTTTAGAGGAATATTTGTAAGTTTCAAAAATCGACACTTAGAATCTTTTTCAGCAAAAAGCAGGCAATGATATCCTATGGAAGGAAGTTCAAGTTACTGGTAAGTACGGTTAGAATTACTTTTCAGGATCAGTACTGGGCTCAAAGTTGCAGCACTGAGGTCTCTCATGATAACAGGTGAGTAAATCAGAATTCGTAGTTCGGCTGACTTTAGAGGAATATTTGTAAGTTTAAAAACTCCACACTTAGAATTTCCAAGTGAAACCAGTCAATGTTAGCCTATGGAAGGAAATTCATGTTACTGGTAAGTACGGTTAGCATTACTTTTCAGGATCAGTACTGGGCTCAAAGATGCAACACTGAGGTCTCTCATGATAACAGGTGAGTAAATCGGAATTCGTAGTTCGGCTGATTTTAGAGGAATATTTGTAAGTTTCAAAACTCCACACTTAGAAGAATTTCCAAGTGAAACCACTCAATGTTAGCCTATGGAAGGAAATGCAATTTGCTGGTAAGAACGTTTAATATTAATTTTCAGGATCAGTACTGGGCTCAAAGATGCAGCACTGAGGTCTCTCATGATAACAGGTGAGTAAATCAGAATTCGTAGTTCGGCTGACTTTAGAGGAATATTTGTAAGTTTCAAAACTCCACACTTAGAATTTCCAAGTGAAACCAGTCAATGTTAGCCTATGGAAGGAAATTCAAGTTACTGGTAAGTACGGTTAGCATTACTTTTCAGGATCAGTACTGGGATCAAAGATGCAGCACTGAGGTCTCTCCTGATAACAGGTGAGTAAATCGGAATTTGTAATTTGGCTGATTTTAGAGGAATATTTGTAAGTTTCAAAACTCCACACTTAGATGAATTTCCAAGTGAAACCACTCAATGTTAGCCTATGGAAGGAAATTCAAGTTGCTGGTAAGTACGGTTAGAATTACTTTTCAAGATCAGTACTGGGCTCAAAGATGCAGCACTGAGGTCTCTCATGATAACAGGTGAGTAAATCGGAATTCGCAGTTCGGTTGAATTTAGAGGAATATTTGTAAGTTTCAAAACTCCACACTTAGAAACTTTTTCAGCAAAAAGCAGGCAGTGATATCCTATGGAAGGAAATTCAAGTTACTGGTAAGTAAGGTTAGAATTACTTATCAGGATCAGTACTGGGCTCAAAGATGCAGCACTTAGGTCTCTCATGATAACAGGTGAGTAAATCAGAATTCGTAGTTCGGCTGACTTTAGAGGAATATTTGTAAGTTTCAAAAATCGACACTTAGAATCTTTTTCAGCAAAAAGCAGGCAATGATATCCTATGGAAGGAAATTCAAGTTACTGATAAGTACGGTTAGAATTACTTTTCAGGATCAGTACTGGGCTCAAAGATGCAGCACTGAGGTCTCTCATGCTAACAGGTGAGTAAATCGGAATTTGTAATTCGGCTGATTTTAGAGGAATATTTGTAAGTTTCAAAACTCCACACTTAGAAGAAGTTCCAAGTGAAACCACTCAATGTTAGCCTATGGAAGGAAATTCAAGTTGCTGGTAAGTACGGTTAGAATTACTTTTCAGGATCAGTACTGGGCTCAAAGATGCAGCACTGAGGTCTCTCATGATAACAGGTGAGTAAATCAGAATTCGTAGTTCGGCTGACTTTAGAGGAATATTTGTAAGTTTCAAAAATCGACACTTAGAATCTTTTTCAGCAAAAAGCAGGCAATGATATCCTATGGAAGGATGTTCAAGTTACTGGTAAGTACGGTTAGAATTACTTTTCAGGATCAGTACTGGGCTCAAAGATGCAGCACTGAGGTCTCTCATGATAACAGGTGAGTAAATCAGAATTCGTAGTTCGGCTGAATTTAGAGGAATATTTGTAAGTTTCAAAACTCCACACTTAGAATTTCCAAGTGAAACCAGTCAATGTTAGCCTATGGAAGGAAATTCAAGTTACTGGTAAGTACGGTAAGCATTACTTTTCAGGATCAGTACTGGGATCAAAGATGCAGCACTGAGGTCTCTCCTGATAACAGGTGAGTAAATCGGAATTTGTAATTTGGCTGATTTTAGAGGAATATTTGTAAGTTTCAAAACTCCACACTTAGAAGAAGTTCCAAGTGAAACCAGTCAATCTTAGCCTATGGAAGGAAATTCAAGTTACTGGTAAGTACGGTTAGAATTACTTTTCAGGCTCAGTACTGGGATCAAAGATGCAGCACTGATGTTTCTCCTGATAACAGGTGAGTAAATCAGAATTCGTAGTTCGGCTGATTTTAGAGAAATATTTGTAAGTTTCAAAAATCGACACTTAGAAACTTTTTCAGCAAAAAGCAGGCAGTGATATCCTGTGGAAGGAAATTCAAGTTACTGGTAAGTACGGTTAGAATTACTTGTCAGGATCAGTACTGGGCTCAAAGATGCAGCACTGAGGTCTCTCATGATAACAGGTGAGTAAATCGGAATTCGTAGTTCGGCTGATTTTAGAGGAATATTTGTAAGTTTCAAAACTCCACACTTAGAAGAATTTCCAAGTGAAACCAGTCAATGTTAGCCTATGGAAGGAAATTCAAGTTACTGGTAAGTACGGTTAGAATTACTTTTCAAGATCAGTACTGGGCTCAAAGATGCAGCACTGAGGTCTCTCATGATAACAGGTGAGTAAATCGGAATTCGCAGTTCGGTTGAATTTAGAGGAGTATTTGTAAGTTTCAAAAATCCACACTTAGAAGAATTTTCAAGTGAAGCCACTCAATGTTAGCCTATGGAAGGAAATTCAAGTTGCTGGTAAGTACGGTTAGAATTACTTTTCAGGATCAGTACTGGGCTCAAAGATGCAGCACTGAGGTCTCTCATGATAACAGGTGAGTAAATCAGAATTCGTAGTTCGGCTGACTTTAGAGGAATATTTGTAAGTTTCAAAAATCGACACTTAGAATCTTTTTCAGCAAAAAGCAGGCAGTGATATCCTATGGAAGGAAATTCAAGTTACTGGTAAGTACGGTTAGAATTACTTGTCAGGATCAGTACTGGGCTCAAAGATGCAGCACTGAGGTCTCTCATGATAACAGGTGAGTAAATCAGAATTCGTAGTTCGGCTGACTTTAGAGGAATATTTGTAAGTTTCAAAAATCGACACTTAGAATCTTTTTCAGCAAAAAGCAGGCAATGATATCCTATGGAAGGAAATTCAAGTTACTGGTAAGTACGGTTAGAATTACTTTTCAGGATCAGTACTGGGCTCAAAGATGCAGCACTGAGGTCTCTCATGCTAACAGGTGAGTAAATCGGAATTTGTAATTCGGCTGATTTTAGAGGAATATTTGTAAGTTTCAAAACTCCACACTTAGAAGAAGTTCCCAGTGAAACCACTCAATGTTAGCCTATGGAAGGAAATTCAAGTTGCTGGTAAGTACGGTTAGAATTACTTTTCAGGATCAGTACTGGGCTCAAAGATGCAGCACTGAGGTCTCTCATGATAACAGGTGAGTAAATCAGAATTCGTAGTTCGGCTGACTTTAGAGGAATATTTGTAAGTTTCAAAAATCGACACTTAGAATCTTTTTCAGCAAAAAGCAGGCAATGATATCCTATGGAAGGAAGTTCAAGTTACTGGTAAGTACGGTTAGAATGACTTTTCAGGATCAGTACCGGGCTCAAAGATGCAGCACTGAGGTCTCTCATGCTAACAGGTGAGTACATCGGAATTCGTAGTTCGGCTGATTTTAGAGGAATATTTGTAAGTTTCAAAACTCCACACTTAAAAGAATTTCCAAGTGAAACCACTCAATGTTAGCCTATGGAAGGAAATGCAATTTGCTGGTAAGAACGTTTAAAATTAATTTTCAGGATCAGTACTGGGCTCAAAGATGCAGCACTGAGGTCTCTCATGATAACAGGTGAGTAAATCAGAATTCGTAGTTCGGCTGAATTTAGAGGAATATTTGTAAGTTTCAAAACTCCACACTTAGAATTTCCAAGTGAAACCAGTCAATGTTAGCCTATGGAAGGAAATTCAAGTTACTGGTAAGTACGGTAAGCATTACTTTTCAGGATCAGTACTGGGATCAAAGATGCAGCACTGAGGTCTCTCCTGATAACAGGTGAGTAAATCGGAATTTGTAATTTGGCTGATTTTAGAGGAATATTTGTAAGTTTCAAAACTCCACACTTAGAAGAAGTTCCAAGTGAAACCAGTCAATCTTAGCCTATGGAAGGAAATTCAAGTTACTGGTAAGTACGGTTAGAATTACTTTTCAGGATCAGTACTGGGCTCAAAGATGCAGCACTGAGGTCTCTCATGATAACAGGTGAGTAAATCAGAATTCGTAGTTCGGCTGACTTTAGAGGAATATTTGTAAGTTTCAAAAATCGACACTTAGAATCTTTTTCAGCAAAAAGCAGGCAATGATATCCTATGGAAGGAAGTTCAAGTTACTGGTAAGTACGGTTAGAATTACTTTTCAGGATCAGTACTGGGCTCAAAGATGCAGCACTGAGGTCTCTCATGATAACAGGTGAGTAAATCAGAATTCGTAGTTCGGCTGAATTTAGAGGAATATTTGTAAGTTTCAAAACTCCACACTTAGAATTTCCAAGTGAAACCAGTCAATGTTAGCCTATGGAAGGAAATTCAAGTTACTGGTAAGTACGGTAAGCATTACTTTTCAGGATCAGTACTGGGATCAAAGATGCAGCACTGAGGTCTCTCCTGATAACAGGTGAGTAAATCGGAATTTGTAATTTGGCTGATTTTAGAGGAATATTTGTAAGTTTCAAAACTCCACACTTAGAAGAAGTTCCAAGTGAAACCAGTCAATCTTAGCCTATGGAAGGAAATTCAAGTTACTGGTAAGTACGGTTAGAATTACTTTTCAGGATCAGTACTGGGCTCAAAGATGCAGCACTGATGTTTCTCCTGATAACAGGTGAGTAAATCGGAATTCGTAGTTCGGCTGATTTTAGAGAAATATTTGTAAGTTTCAAAAACCGACACTTAGAAACT
The DNA here is from genome assembly GCF_964204655.1 of Triturus cristatus. Classification (NCBI taxonomy): domain Eukaryota; kingdom Metazoa; phylum Chordata; class Amphibia; order Caudata; family Salamandridae; genus Triturus; species Triturus cristatus. Next base: position 2,302,792 of record NW_028187462.1, read on the forward strand.
TTTTCAGCAAAAAGCAGGCAGTGATATCCTATGGAAGGAAATTCAAGTTACTGGTAAGTACGGTTAGAATTACTTGTCAGGATCAGTACTGGGCTCAAAGATGCAGCACTGAGGTCTCTCATGCTAACAGGTGAGTAAATCGGAATTCGTAGTTCGCCTGATTTTAGAGGAATATTTGTAAGTTTCAAAACTTCACACTTAGATGAATTTCCAAGTGAAACCACTCAATGTTAGCCTATGGAAGGAAATTCAAGTTACTGGTAAGTACGGTTAGAATTACTTTTCAGGATCAGTACTGGGCTCAAAGATGCAGCACTGAGGTCTCTCATGATAACAGGTGAGTAAATCAGAATTCGTAGTTCAGCTGACTTTAGAGGAATATTTGTAAGTTTCAAAACTCCACACTTAGAAACTTTTTCAGCAAAAAGCAGGCAGTGATATCCTATGGAAGGAAATTCAAGTTACTGGTAAGTACGGTTAGAATTACTTTTCAGGATCAGTACTGGGCTCAAAGATGCAGCACTGAGGTCTCTCATGATAAAAGGTGAGTAAATCAGAATTCGTAGTTCGGCTGACTTAAGAGGAATATTTGTAAGTTTCAAAAATCGACACTTAGAATCTTTTTCAGCAAAAAGCAGGCAATGATATCCTATGGAAGGAAATTCAATTTACTGGTAAGTACGGTTAGAATTACTTTTCAGGATCAGTACTGGGCTCAAAGATGCAGCACTGAGGTCTCTCATGCTAACAGGTGAGTAAATCGGAATTTGTAATTCGGCTGATTTTAGAGGAATATTTGTAAGTTTCAAAACTCCACACTTAGATGAATTTCCAAGTGAAACCACTCAATGTTAGCCTATGGAAGGAAATTCAAGTTGCTGGTAAGTACGGTTAGAATTACTTTTCAGGATCAGTACTGGGCTCAAAGATGCAGCACTGAGGTCTCTCATGATAACAGGTGAGTAAATCAGAATTCGTAGTTCGGCTGACTTTAGAGGAATATTTGTAAGTTTCAAAAATCGACACTTAGAATCTTTTTCAGCAAAAAGCAGGCAGTGATATCCTATGGAAGGAAATTCAAGTTACTGGTAAGTACGGTTAGAATTACTTGTCAGGATCAGTACTGGGCTCAAAGATGCAGCACTGAGGTCTCTCATGATAACAGGTGAGTAAATCAGAATTCGTAGTTCGGCTGACTTTAGAGGAATATTTGTAAGTTTCAAAAATCGACACTTAGAATCTTTTTCAGCAAAAAGCAGGCAATGATATCCTATGGAAGGAAATTCAAGTTACTGGTAAGTACGGTTAGAATTACTTTTCAGGATCAGTACTGGGCTCAAAGATGCAGCACTGAGGTCTCTCATGCTAACAGGTGAGTAAATCGGAATTTGTAATTCGGCTGATTTTAGAGGAATATTTGTAAGTTTCAAAACTCCACACTTAGAAGAAGTTCCAAGTGAAACCACTCAATGTTAGCCTATGGAAGGAAATTCAAGTTGCTGGTAAGTACGGTTAGAATTACTTTTCAGGATCAGTACTGGGCTCAAAGATGCAGCACTGAGGTCTCTCATGATAACAGGTGAGTAAATCAGAATTCGTAGTTCGGCTGACTTTAGAGGAATATTTGTAAGTTTCAAAAATCGACACTTAGAATCTTTTTCAGCAAAAAGCAGGCAATGATATCCTATGGAAGGAAGTTCAAGTTACTGGTAAGTACGGTTAGAATTACTTTTCAGGATCAGTACTGGGCTCAAAGATGCAGCACTGAGGTCTCTCATGATAACAGGTGAGTAAATCAGAATTCATAGTTCGGCTGACTTTAGAGGAATATTTGTAAGTTTCAAAACTCCACACTTAGAATTTCCAAGTGAAACCAGTCAATGTTAGCCTATGGAAGGAAATTCAAGTTACTGGTAAGTACGGTTAGCATTACTTTTCAGGATAAGTACTGGGATCAAAGATGCAGCACTGAGGTCTCTCCTGATAACAGGTGAGTAAATCGGAATTTGTAATTTGGCTGATTTTAGAGGAATATTTGTAAGTTTCAAAACTCCACACTTAGAAGAAGTTCCAAGTGAAACCAGTCAATCTTAGCCTATGGAAGGAAATTCAAGTTACTGGTAAGTACGGTTAGAATTACTTTTCAGGATCAGTACTGGGCTCAAAGATGCAGCACTGATGTTTCTCCTGATAACAGGTGAGTAAATCGGAATTCGTAGTTCGGCTGATTTTAGAGAAATATTTGTAAGTTTCAAAAATCGACACTTAGAAACTTTTTCAGCAAAAAGCAGGCAGTGATATCCTATGGAAGGAAATTCAAGTTACTGGTAAGTACGGTTAGAATTACTTGTCAGGATCAGTACTGGGCTCAAAGATGCAGCACTGAGGTCTCTCATGCTAACAGGTGAGTAAATCGGAATTCGTAGTTCGCCTGATTTTAGAGGAATATTTGTAAGTTTCAAAACTTCACACTTAGATGAATTTCCAAGTGAAACCACTCAATGTTAGCCTATGGAAGGAAATTCAAGTTGCTGGTAAGTACGGTTAGAATTACTTTTCAGGATCAGTACTGGGCTCAAAGATGCAGCACTGAGGTCTCTCATGATAACAGGTGAGTAAATCGGAATTCGTAGTTCGGCTCATTTTAGAGGAATATTTGTAAGTTTCAAAACTCCACACTAAGAAGAATTTCCAAGTGAAACCAGTCAATGTTAGCCTATGGAAGGAAATTCAAGTTACTGGTAAGTACGGTTAGAATTACTTTTCAGGATCAGTACTGGGCTCAAAGATGCAGCACTGAGGTCTCTCATGATAACAGGTGAGTAAATCAGAATTCGTAGTTCAGCTGACTTTAGAGGAATATTTGTAAGTTTCAAAACTCCACACTTAGAAACTTTTTCAGCAAAAAGCAGGCAGTGATATCCTATGGAAGGAAATTCAAGTTACTGGTAAGTACGGTTAGAATTACTTGTCAGGATCAGTACTGGGCTCAAAGATGCAGCACTGAGGTCTCTCATGATAAAAGGTGAGTAAATCAGAATTCGTAGTTCGGCTGACTTTAGAGGAATATTTGTAAGTTTCAAAAATCGACACTTAGAATCTTTTTCAGCAAAAAGCAGGCAATGATATCCTATGGAAGGAAATTCAATTTACTGGTAAGTACGGTTAGAATTACTTTTCAGGATCAGTACTGGGCTCAAAGATGCAGCACTGAGGTCTCTCATGCTAACAGGTGAGTAAATCGGAATTTGTAATTCGGCTGATTTTAGAGGAATATTTGTAAGTTTCAAAACTCCACACTTAGATGAATTTCCAAGTGAAACCACTCAATGTTAGCCTATGGAAGGAAATTCAAGTTGCTGGTAAGTACGGTTAGAATTACTTTTCAGGATCAGTACTGGGCTCAAAGATGCAGCACTGAGGTCTCTCATGATAACAGGTGAGTAAATCAGAATTCGTAGTTCGGCTGACTTTAGAGGAATATTTGTAAGTTTCAAAAATCGACACTTAGAATCTTTTTCAGCAAAAAGCAGGCAATGATATCCTATGGAAGGAAGTTCAAGTTACTGGTAAGTACGGTTAGAATTACTTTTCAGGATCAGTACTGGGCTCAAAGTTGCAGCACTGAGGTCTCTCATGATAACAGGTGAGTAAATCAGAATTCGTAGTTCGGCTGACTTTAGAGGAATATTTGTAAGTTTCAAAACTCCACACTTAGAATTTCCAAGTGAAACCAGTCAATGTTAGCCTATGGAAGGAAATTCATGTTACTGGTAAGTACGGTTAGCATTACTTTTCAGGATCAGTACTGGGCTCAAAGATGCAACACTGAGGTCTCTCATGATAACAGGTGAGTAAATCGGAATTCGTAGTTCGGCTGATTTTAGAGGAATATTTGTAAGTTTCAAAACTCCACACTTAGAAGAATTTCCAAGTGAAACCACTCAATGTTAGCCTATGGAAGGAAATGCAATTTGCTGGTAAGAACGTTTAATATTAATTTTCAGGATCAGTACTGGGCTCAAAGATGCAGCACTGAGGTCTCTCATGATAACAGGTGAGTAAATCAGAATTCGTAGTTCGGCTGACTTTAGAGGAATATTTGTAAGTTTCAAAACTCCACACTTAGAATTTCCAAGTGAAACCAGTCAATGTTAGCCTATGGAAGGAAATTCAAGTTACTGGTAAGTACGGTTAGCATTACTTTTCAGGATCAGTACTGGGATCAAAGATGCAGCACTGAGGTCTCTCCTGATAACAGGTGAGTAAATCGGAATTTGTAATTTGGCTGATTTTAGAGGAATATTTGTAAGTTTCAAAACTCCACACTTAGATGAATTTCCAAGTGAAACCACTCAATGTTAGCCTATGGAAGGAAATTCAAGTTGCTGGTAAGTATGGTTAGAATTACTTTTCAAGATCAGTACTGGGCTCAAAGATGCAGCACTGAGGTCTCTCATGATAACAGGTGAGTAAATCGGAATTCGCATTTCGGTTGAATTTAGAGGAATATTTGTAAGTTTCAAAACTCCACACTTAGAAACTTTTTCAGCAAAAAGCAGGCAGTGATATCCTATGGAAGGAAATTCAAGTTACTGGTAAGTAAGGTTAGAATTACTTATCAGGATCAGTACTGGGCTCAAAGATGCAGCACTTAGGTCTCTCATGATAACAGGTGAGTAAATCAGAATTCGTAGTTCGGCTGACTTTAGAGGAATATTTGTAAGTTTCAAAAATCGACACTTAGAATCTTTTTCAGCAAAAAGCAGGCAATGATATCCTATGGAAGGAAATTCAAGTTACTGGTAAGTACGGTTAGAATTACTTTTCAGGATCAGTACTGGGCTCAAAGATGCAGCACTGAGGTCTCTCATGCTAACAGGTGAGTAAATCGGAATTTGTAATTCGGCTGATTTTAGAGGAATATTTGTAAGTTTCAAAACTCCACACTTAGAAGAAGTTCCAAGTGAAACCACTCAATGTTAGCCTATGGAAGGAAATTCAAGTTGCTGGTAAGTACGGTTAGAATTACTTTTCAGGATCAGTACTGGGCTCAAAGATGCAGCACTGAGGTCTCTCATGATAACAGGTGAGTAAATCAGAATTCGTAGTTCGGCTGACTTTAGAGGAATATTTGTAAGTTTCAAAAATCGACACTTAGAATCTTTTTCAGCAAAAAGCAGGCAATGATATCCTATGGAAGGAAGTTCAAGTTACTGGTAAGTACGGTTAGAATTACTTTTCAGGATCAGTACTGGGCTCAAAGATGCAGCACTGAGGTCTCTCATGATAACAGGTGAGTAAATCAGAATTCGTAGTTCGGCTGAATTTAGAGGAATATTTGTAAGTTTGAAAACTCCACACTTAGAATTTCCAAGTGAAACCAGTCAATGTTAGCCTATGGAAGGAAATTCAAGTTACTGGTAAGTACGGTAAGCATTACTTTTCAGGATCAGTACTGGGATCAAAGATGCAGCACTGAGGTCTCTCCTGATAACAGGTGAGTAAATCGGAATTTGTAATTTGGCTGATTTTAGAGGAATATTTGTAAGTTTCAAAACTCCACACTTAGAAGAAGTTCCAAGTGAAACCAGTCAATCTTAGCCTATGGAAGGAAATTCAAGTTACTGGTAAGTACGGTTAGAATTACTTTTCAGGATCAGTACTGGGCTCAAAGATGCAGCACTGATGTTTCTCCTGATAACAGGTGAGTAAATCAGAATTCGTAGTTCGGCTGATTTTAGAGAAATATTTGTAAGTTTCAAAAATCGACACTTAGAAACTTTTTCAGCAAAAAGCAGGCAGTGATATCCTATGGAAGGAAATTCAAGTTACTGGTAAGTACGGTTAGAATTACTTGTCAGGATCAGTACTGGGCTCAAAGATGCAGCACTGAGGTCTCTCATGATAACAGGTGAGTAAATCGGAATTCGTAGTTCGGCTGATTTTAGAGGAATATTTGTAAGTTTCAAAACTCCACACTTAGAAGAATTTCCAAGTGAAACCAGTCAATGTTAGCCTATGGAAGGAAATTCAAGTTACTGGTAAGTACGGTTAGAATTACTTTTCAAGATCAGTACTGGGCTCAAAGATGCAGCACTGAGGTCTCTCATGATAACAGGTGAGTAAATCGGAATTCGCAGTTCGGTTGAATTTAGAGGAATATTTGTAAGTTTCAAAAATCCACACTTAGAAGAATTTTCAAGTGAAGCCACTCAATGTTAGCCTATGGAAGGAAATTCAAGTTACTGGTAAGTACGGTTAGAATTACTTTTCAGGATCAGTACTGGGCTCAAAGATGCAGCACTGAGGTCTCTCATGATAACAGGTGAGTAAATCAGAATTCGTAGTTCGGCTGACTTTAGAGGAATATTTGTAAGTTTCAAAAATCGACACTTAGAATCTTTTTCAGCAAAAAGCAGGCAATGATATCCTATGGAAGGAAGTTCAAGTTACTGGTAAGTACGGTTAGAATTACTTTTCAGGATCAGTACTGGGCTCAAAGATGCAGCACTGAGGTCTCTCATGATAACAGGTGAGTAAATCAGAATTCGTAGTTCGGCTGAATTTAGAGGAATATTTGTAAGTTTCAAAACTCCACACTTAGAATTTCCAAGTGAAACCAGTCAATGTTAGCCTATGGAAGGAAATTCAAGTTACTGGTAAGTACGGTAAGCATTACTTTTCAGGATCAGTACTGGGATCAAAGATGCAGCACTGAGGTCTCTCCTGATAACAGGTGAGTAAATCGGAATTTGTAATTTGGCTGATTTTAGAGGAATATTTGTAAGTTTCAAAACTCCACACTTAGAAGAAGTTCCAAGTGAAACCAGTCAATCTTAGCCTATGGAAGGAAATTCAAGTTACTGGTAAGTACGGTTAGAATTACTTTTCAGGATCAGTACTGGGCTCAAAGATGCAGCACTGATGTTTCTCCTGATAACAGGTGAGTAAATCAGAATTCGTAGTTCGGCTGATTTTAGAGAAATATTTGTAAGTTTCAAAAATCGACACTTAGAAACTTTTTCAGCAAAAAGCAGGCAGTGATATCCTATGGAAGGAAATTCAAGTTACTGGTAAGTACGGTTAGAATTACTTGTCAGGATCAGTACTGGGCTCAAAGATGCAGCACTGAGGTCTCTCATGATAACAGGTGAGTAAATCGGAATTCGTAGTTCGGCTGATTTTAGAGGAATATTTGTAAGTTTCAAAACTCCACACTTAGAAGAATTTCCAAGTGAAACCAGTCAATGTTAGCCTATGGAAGGAAATTCAAGTTACTGGTAAGTACGGTTAGAATTACTTTTCAAGATCAGTACTGGGCTCAAAGATGCAGCACTGAGGTCTCTCATGATAACAGGTGAGTAAATCGGAATTCGCAGTTCGGTTGAATTTAGAGGAATATTTGTAAGTTTCAAAAATCCACACTTAGAAGAATTTTCAAGTGAAGCCACTCAATGTTAGCCTATGGAAGGAAATTCAAGTTGCTGGTAAGTACGGTTAGAATTACTTTTCAGGATCAGTACTGGGCTCAAAGATGCAGCACTGAGGTCTCTCATGATAACAGGTGAGTAAATCAGAATTCGTAGTTCGGCTGACTTTAGAGGAATATTTGTAAGTTTCAAAAATCGACACTTAGAATCTTTTTCAGCAAAAAGCAGGCAGTGATATCCTATGGAAGGAAATTCAAGTTACTGGTAAGTACGGTTAGAATTACTTGTCAGGATCAGTACTGGGCTCAAAGATGCAGCACTGAGGTCTCTCATGATAACAGGTGAGTAAATCAGAATTCGTAGTTCGGCTGACTTTAGAGGAATATTTGTAAGTTTCAAAAATCGACACTTAGAATCTTTTTCAGCAAAAAGCAGGCAATGATATCCTATGGAAGGAAATTCAAGTTACTGGTAAGTACGGTTAGAATTACTTTTCAGGATCAGTACTGGGCTCAAAGATGCAGCACTGAGGTCTCTCATGCTAACAGGTGAGTAAATCGGAATTTGTAATTCGGCTGATTTTAGAGGAATATTTGTAAGTTTCAAAACTCCACACTTAGAAGAAGTTCCAAGTGAAACCACTCAATGTTAGCCTATTAAAGGAAATTCAAGTTGCTGGTAAGTACGGTTAGAATTACTTTTCAGGATCAGTACTGGGCTCAAAGATGCAGCACTGAGGTCTCTCATGATAACAGGTGAGTAAATCAGAATTCGTAGTTCGGCTGACTTTAGAGGAATATTTGTAAGTTTCAAAAATCGACACTTAGAATCTTTTTCAGCAAAAAGCAGGCAATGATATCCTATGGAAGGAAGTTCAAGTTACTGGTAAGTACGGTTAGAATGACTTTTCAGGATCAGTACCGGGCTCAAAGATGCAGCACTGAGGTCTCTCATGCTAACAGGTGAGTACATCGGAATTCGTAGTTCGGCTGATTTTAGAGGAATATTTGTAAGTTTCAAAACTCCACACTTAAAAGAATTTCCAAGTGAAACCACTCAATGTTAGCCTATGGAAGGAAATGCAATTTGCTGGTAAGAACGTTTAAAATTAATTTTCAGGATCAGTACTGGGCTCAAAGATGCAGCACTGAGGTCTCTCATGATAACAGGTGAGTAAATCAGAATTCGTAGTTCGGCTGAATTTAGAGGAATATTTGTAAGTTTCAAAACTCCACACTTAGAATTTCCAAGTGAAACCAGTCAATGTTAGCCTATGGAAGGAAATTCAAGTTACTGGTAAGTACGGTAAGCATTACTTTTCAGGATCAGTACTGGGATCAAAGATGCAGCACTGAGGTCTCTCCTGATAACAGGTGAGTAAATCGGAATTTGTAATTTGGCTGATTTTAGAGGAATATTTGTAAGTTTCAAAACTCCACACTTAGAAGAAGTTCCAAGTGAAACCAGTCAATCTTAGCCTATGGAAGGAAATTCAAGTTACTGGTAAGTACGGTTAGAATTACTTTTCAGGATCAGTACTGGGCTCAAAGATGCAGCACTGAGGTCTCTCATGATAACAGGTGAGTAAATCAGAATTCGTAGTTCGGCTGACTTTAGAGGAATATTTGTAAGTTTCAAAAATCGACACTTAGAAGAATTTTCAAGTGAAGCCACTCAATGTTAGCCTATGGAAGGAAATTCAAGTTGCTGGTAAGTACGGTTAGAATTACTTTTCAGGATCAGTACTGGGCTCAAAGATGCAGCACTGAGGTCTCTCATGATAACAGGTGAGTAAATCAGAATTCGTAGTTCGGCTGACTTTAGAGGAATATTTGTAAGTTTCAAAAATCGACACTTAGAATCTTTTTCAGCAAAAAGCAGGCAGTGATATCCTATGGAAGGAAATTCAAGTTACTGGTAAGTACGGTTAGAATTACTTGTCAGGATCAGTACTGGGCTCAAAGATGCAGCACTGAGGTCTCTCATGATAACAGGTGAGTAAATCAGAATTCGTAGTTCGGCTGACTTTAGAGGAATATTTGTAAGTTTCAAAAATCGACACTTAGAATCTTTTTCAGCAAAAAGCAGGCAATGATATCCTATGGAAGGAAATTCAAGTTACTGGTAAGTACGGTTAGAATTACTTTTCAGGATCAGTACTGGGCTCAAAGATGCAGCACTGAGGTCTCTCATGCTAACAGGTGAGTAAATCGGAATTTGTAATTCGGCTGATTTTAGAGGAATATTTGTAAGTTTCAAAACTCCACACTTAGAAGAAGTTCCAAGTGAAACCACTCAATGTTAGCCTATGGAAGGAAATTCAAGTTGCTGGTAAGTACGGTTAGAATTACTTTTCAGGATCAGTACTGGGCTCAAAGATGCAGCACTGAGGTCTCTCATGATAACAGGTGAGTAAATCAGAATTCGTAGTTCGGCTGACTTTAGAGGAATATTTGTAAGTTTCAAAAATCGACACTTAGAATCTTTTTCAGCAAAAAGCAGGCAATGATATCCTATGGAAGGAAGTTCAAGTTACTGGTAAGTACGGTTAGAATGACTTTTCAGGATCAGTACCGGGCTCAAAGATGCAGCACTGAGGTCTCTCATGCTAACAGGTGAGTACATCGGAATTCGTAGTTCGGCTGATTTTAGAGGAATATTTGTAAGTTTCAAAACTCCACACTTAAAAGAATTTCCAAGTGAAACCACTCAATGTTAGCCTATGGAAGGAAATGCAATTTGCTGGTAAGAACGTTTAAAATTAATTTTCAGGATCAGTACTGGGCTCAAAGATGCAGCACTGAGGTCTCTCATGATAACAGGTGAGTAAATCAGAATTCGTAGTTCGGCTGAATTTAGAGGAATATTTGTAAGTTTCAAAACTCCACACTTAGAATTTCCAAGTGAAACCAGTCAATGTTAGCCTATGGAAGGAAATTCAAGTTACTGGTAAGTACGGTAAGCATTACTTTTCAGGATCAGTACTGGGATCAAAGATGCAGCACTGAGGTCTCTCCTGATAACAGGTGAGTAAATCGGAATTTGTAATTTGGCTGATTTTAGAGGAATATTTGTAAGTTTCAAAACTCCACACTTAGAAGAAGTTCCAAGTGAAACCAGTCAATCTTAGCCTATGGAAGGAAATTCAAGTTACTGGTAAGTACGGTTAGAATTACTTTTCAGGATCAGTACTGGGCTCAAAGATGCAGCACTGAGGTCTCTCATGATAACAGGTGAGTAAATCAGAATTCGTAGTTCGGCTGACTTTAGAGGAATATTTGTAAGTTTCAAAAATCAACACTTAGAATCTTTTTCAGCAAAAAGCAGGCAATGATATCCTATGGAAGGAAGTTCAAGTTACTGGTAAGTACGGTTAGAATTACTTTTCAGGATCAGTACTGGGCTCAAAGATGCAGCACTGAGGTCTCTCATGATAACAGGTGAGTAAATCAGAATTCGTAGTTCGGCTGAATTTAGAGGAATATTTGTAAGTTTCAAAACTCCACACTTAGAATTTCCAAGTGAAACCAGTCAATGTTAGCCTATGGAAGGAAATTCAAGTTACTGGTAAGTACGGTAAGCATTACTTTTCAGGATCAGTACTGGGATCAAAGATGCAGCACTGAGGTCTCTCCTGATAACAGGTGAGTAAATCGGAATTTGTAATTTGGCTGATTTTAGAGGAATATTTGTAAGTTTCAAAACTCCACACTTAGAAGAAGTTCCAAGTGAAACCAGTCAATCTTAGCCTATGGAAGGAAATTCAAGTTACTGGTAAGTACGGTTAGAATTACTTTTCAGGATCAGTACTGGGCTCAAAGATGCAGCACTGATGTTTCTCCTGATAACAGGTGAGTAAATCGGAATTCGTAGTTCGGCTGATTTTAGAGAAATATTTGTAAGTTTCAAAAATCGACACTTAGAAACTTTTTCAGCAAAAAGCAGGCAGTGATATCCTATGGAAGGAAATTCAAGTTACTGGTAAGTACGGTTAGAATTACTTGTCAGGATCAGTACTGGGCTCAAAGATGCAGCACTGAGGTCTCTCATGCTAACAGGTGAGTAAATCGGAATTCGTAGTTCGCCTGATTTTAGAGGAATATTTGTAAGTTTCAAAACTTCACACTTAGATGAATTTCCAAGTGAAACCACTCAATGTTAGCCTATGGAAGGAAATTCAAGTTGCTGGTAAGTACGGTTAGAATTACTTTTCAGGATCAGTACTGGGCTCAAAGATGCAGCACTGAGGTCTCTCATGATAACAGGTGAGTAAATCGGAATTCGTAGTTCGGCTGATTTTAGAGGAATATTTGTAAGTTTCAAAACTCCACACTAAGAAGAATTTCCAAGTGAAACCAGTCAATGTTAGCCTATGGAAGGAAATTCAAGTTACTGGTAAGTACGGTTAGAATTACTTTTCAGGATCAGTACTGGGCTCAAAGATGCAGCACTGAGGTCTCTCATGATAACAGGTGAGTAAATCAGAATTCGTAGTTCAGCTGACTTTAGAGGAATATTTGTAAGTTTCAAAACTCCACACTTAGAAACTTTTTCAGCAAAAAGCAGGCAGTGATATCCTATGGAAGGAAATTCAAGTTACTGGTAAGTACGGTTAGAATTACTTGTCAGGATCAGTACTGGGCTCAAAGATGCAGCACTGAGGTCTCTCATGATAAAAGGTGAGTAAATCAGAATTCGTAGTTCGGCTGACTTAAGAGGAATATTTGTAAGTTTCAAAAATCGACACTTAGAATCTTTTTCAGCAAAAAGCAGGCAATGATATCCTATGGAAGGAAATTCAATTTACTGGTAAGTACGGTTAGAATTACTTTTCAGGATCAGTACTGGGCTCAAAGATGCAGCACTGAGGTCTCTCATGCTAACAGGTGAGTAAATCGGAATTTGTAATTCGGCTGATTTTAGAGGAATATTTGTAAGTTTCAAAACTCCACACTTAGATGAATTTCCAAGTGAAACCACTCAATGTTAGCCTATGGAAGGAAATTCAAGTTGCTGGTAAGTACGGTTAGAATTACTTTTCAGGATCAGTACTGGGCTCAAAGATGCAGCACTGAGGTCTCTCATGATAACAGGTGAGTAAATCAGAATTCGTAGTTCGGCTGACTTTAGAGGAATATTTGTAAGTTTCAAAAATCGACACTTAGAATCTTTTTCAGCAAAAAGCAGGCAGTGATATCCTATGGAAGGAAATTCAAGTTACTGGTAAGTACGGTTAGAATTACTTGTCAGGATCAGTACTGGGCTCAAAGATGCAGCACTGAGGTCTCTCATGATAACAGGTGAGTAAATCAGAATTCGTAGTTCGGCTGACTTTAGAGGAATATTTGTAAGTTTCAAAAATCGACACTTAGAATCTTTTTCAGCAAAAAGCAGGCAATGATATCCTATGGAAGGAAATTCAAGTTACTGGTAAGTACGGTTAGAATTACTTTTCAGGATCAGTACTGGGCTCAAAGATGCAGCACTGAGGTCTCTCATGCTAACAGGTGAGTAAATCGGAATTTGTAATTCGGCTGATTTTAGAGGAATATTTGTAAGTTTCAAAACTCCACACTTAGAAGAAGTTCCAAGTGAAACCACTCAATGTTAGCCTATGGAAGGAAATTCAAGTTGCTGGTAAGTACGGTTAGAATTACTTTTCAGGATCAGTACTGGGCTCAAAGATGCAGCACTGAGGTCTCTCATGATAACAGGTGAGTAAATCAGAATTCGTAGTTCGGCTGACTTTAGAGGAATATTTGTAAGTTTCAAAAATCGACACTTAGAATCTTTTTCAGCAAAAAGCAGGCAATGATATCCTATGGAAGGAAGTTCAAGTTACTGGTAAGTACGGTTAGAATGACTTTTCAGGATCAGTACCGGGCTCAAAGATGCAGCACTGAGGTCTCTCATGCTAACAGGTGAGTACATCGGAATTCGTAGTTCGGCTGATTTTAGAGGAATATTTGTAAGTTTCAAAACTCCACACTTAAAAGAATTTCCAAGTGAAACCACTCAATGTTAGCCTATGGAAGGAAATGCAATTTGCTGGTAAGAACGTTTAAAATTAATTTTCAGGATCAGTACTGGGCTCAAAGATGCAGCACTGAGGTCTCTCATGATAACAGGTGAGTAAATCAGAATTCGTAGTTCGGCTGAATTTAGAGGAATATTTGTAAGTTTCAAAACTCCACACTTAGAATTTCCAAGTGAAACCAGTCAATGTTAGCCTATGGAAGGAAATTCAAGTTACTGGTAAGTACGGTAAGCATTACTTTTCAGGATCAGTACTGGGATCAAAGATGCAGCACTGAGGTCTCTCCTGATAACAGGTGAGTAAATCGGAATTTGTAATTTGGCTGATTTTAGAGGAATATTTGTAAGTTTCAAAACTCCACACTTAGAAGAAGTTCCAAGTGAAACCAGTCAATCTTAGCCTATGGAAGGAAATTCAAGTTACTGGTAAGTACGGTTAGAATTACTTTTCAGGATCAGTACTGGGCTCAAAGATGCAGCACTGAGGTCTCTCATGATAACAGGTGAGTAAATCAGAATTCGTAGTTCGGCTGACTTTAGAGGAATATTTGTAAGTTTCAAAAATCGACACTTAGAATCTTTTTCAGCAAAAAGCAGGCAATGATATCCTATGGAAGGAAGTTCAAGTTACTGGTAAGTACGGTTAGAATTACTTTTCAGGATCAGTACTGGGCTCAAAGATGCAGCACTGAGGTCTCTCATGATAACAGGTGAGTAAATCAGAATTCGTAGTTCGGCTGAATTTAGAGGAATATTTGTAAGTTTCAAAACTCCACACTTAGAATTTCCAAGTGAAACCAGTCAATGTTAGCCTATGGAAGGAAATTCAAGTTACTGGTAAGTACGGTAAGCATTACTTTTCAGGATCAGTACTGGGATCAAAGATGCAGCACTGAGGTCTCTCCTGATAACAGGTGAGTAAATCGGAATTTGTAATTTGGCTGATTTTAGAGGAATATTTGTAAGTTTCAAAACTCCACACTTAGAAGAAGTTCCAAGTGAAACCAGTCAATCTTAGCCTATGGAAGGAAATTCAAGTTACTGGTAAGTACGGTTAGAATTACTTTTCAGGATCAGTACTGGGCTCAAAGATGCAGCACTGATGTTTCTCCTGATAACAGGTGAGTAAATCGGAATTCGTAGTTCGGCTGATTTTAGAGAAATATTTGTAAGTTTCAAAAATCGACACTTAGAAACTTTTTCAGCAAAAAGCAGGCAGTGATATCCTATGGAAGGAAATTCAAGTTACTGGTAAGTACGGTTAGAATTACTTGTCAGGATCAGTACTGGGCTCAAAGATGCAGCACTGAGGTCTCTCATGCTAACAGGTGAGTAAATCGGAATTCGTAGTTCGCCTGATTTTAGAGGAATATTTGTAAGTTTCAAAACTTCACACTTAGATGAATTTCCAAGTGAAACCACTCAATGTTAGCCTATGGAAGGAAATTCAAGTTGCTGGTAAGTACGGTTAGAATTACTTTTCAGGATCAGTACTGGGCTCAAAGATGCAGCACTGAGGTCTCTCATGATAACAGGTGAGTAAATCGGAATTCGTAGTTCGGCTGATTTTAGAGGAATATTTGTAAGTTTCAAAACTCCACACTAAGAAGAATTTCCAAGTGAAACCAGTCAATGTTAGCCTATGGAAGGAAATTCAAGTTACTGGTAAGTACGGTTAGAATTACTTTTCAGGATCAGTACTGGGCTCAAAGATGCAGCACTGAGGTCTCTCATGATAACAGGTGAGTAAATCAGAATTCGTAGTTCAGCTGACTTTAGAGGAATATTTGTAAGTTTCAAAACTCCACACTTAGAAACTTTTTCAGCAAAAAGCAGGCAGTGATATCCTATGGAAGGAAATTCAAGTTACTGGTAAGTACGGTTAGAATTACTTGTCAGGATCAGTACTGGGCTCAAAGATGCAGCACTGAGGTCTCTCATGATAAAAGGTGAGTAAATCAGAATTCGTAGTTCGGCTGACTTAAGAGGAATATTTGTAAGTTTCAAAAATCGACACTTAGAATCTTTTTCAGCAAAAAGCAGGCAATGATATCCTATGGAAGGAAATTCAATTTACTGGTAAGTACGGTTAGAATTACTTTTCAGGATCAGTACTGGGCTCAAAGATGCAGCACTGAGGTCTCTCATGCTAACAGGTGAGTAAATCGGAATTTGTAATTCGGCTGATTTTAGAGGAATATTTGTAAGTTTCAAAACTCCACACTTAGATGAATTTCCAAGTGAAACCACTCAATGTTAGCCTATGGAAGGAAATTCAAGTTGCTGGTAAGTACGGTTAGAATTACTTTTCAGGATCAGTACTGGGCTCAAAGATGCAGCACTGAGGTCTCTCATGATAACAGGTGAGTAAATCAGAATTCGTAGTTCGGCTGACTTTAGAGGAATATTTGTAAGTTTCAAAAATCGACACTTAGAATCTTTTTCAGCAAAAAGCAGGCAGTGATATCCTATGGAAGGAAATTCAAGTTACTGGTAAGTACGGTTAGAATTACTTGTCAGGATCAGTACTGGGCTCAAAGATGCAGCACTGAGGTCTCTCATGATAACAGGTGAGTAAATCAGAATTCGTAGTTCGGCTGACTTTAGAGGAATATTTGTAAGTTTCAAAAATCGACACTTAGAATCTTTTTCAGCAAAAAGCAGGCAATGATATCCTATGGAAGGAAATTCAAGTTACTGGTAAGTACGGTTAGAATTACTTTTCAGGATCAGTACTGGGCTCAAAGATGCAGCACTGAGGTCTCTCATGCTAACAGGTGAGTAAATCGGAATTTGTAATTCGGCTGATTTTAGAGGAATATTTGTAAGTTTCAAAACTCCACACTTAGAAGAAGTTCCAAGTGAAACCACTCAATGTTAGCCTATGGAAGGAAATTCAAGTTGCTGGTAAGTACGGTTAGAATTACTTTTCAGGATCAGTACTGGGCTCAAAGATGCAGCACTGAGGTCTCTCATGATAACAGGTGAGTAAATCAGAATTCGTAGTTCGGCTGACTTTAGAGGAATATTTGTAAGTTTCAAAAATCGACACTTAGAATCTTTTTCAGCAAAAAGCAGGCAATGATATCCTATGGAAGGAAGTTCAAGTTACTGGTAAGTACGGTTAGAATGACTTTTCAGGATCAGTACCGGGCTCAAAGATGCAGCACTGAGGTCTCTCATGCTAACAGGTGAGTACATCGGAATTCGTAGTTCGGCTGATTTTAGAGGAATATTTGTAAGTTTCAAAACTCCACACTTAAAAGAATTTCCAAGTGAAACCACTCAATGTTAGCCTATGGAAGGAAATGCAATTTGCTGGTAAGAACGTTTAAAATTAATTTTCAGGATCAGTACTGGGCTCAAAGATGCAGCACTGAGGTCTCTCATGATAACAGGTGAGTAAATCAGAATTCGTAGTTCGGCTGAATTTAGAGGAATATTTGTAAGTTTCAAAACTCCACACTTAGAATTTCCAAGTGAAACCAGTCAATGTTAGCCTATGGAAGGAAATTCAAGTTACTGGTAAGTACGGTAAGCATTACTTTTCAGGATCAGTACTGGGATCAAAGATGCAGCACTGAGGTCTCTCCTGATAACAGGTGAGTAAATCGGAATTTGTAATTTGGCTGATTTTAGAGGAATATTTGTAAGTTTCAAAACTCCACACTTAGAAGAAGTTCCAAGTGAAACCAGTCAATCTTAGCCTATGGAAGGAAATTCAAGTTACTGGTAAGTACGGTTAGAATTACTTTTCAGGATCAGTACTGGGCTCAAAGATGCAGCACTGAGGTCTCTCATGATAACAGGTGAGTAAATCAGAATTCGTAGTTCGGCTGACTTTAGAGGAATATTTGTAAGTTTCAAAAATCGACACTTAGAATCTTTTTCAGCAAAAAGCAGGCAATGATATCCTATGGAAGGAAGTTCAAGTTACTGGTAAGTACGGTTAGAATTACTTTTCAGGATCAGTACTGGGCTCAAAGATGCAGCACTGAGGTCTCTCATGATAACAGGTGAGTAAATCAGAATTCGTAGTTCGGCTGAATTTAGAGGAATATTTGTAAGTTTCAAAACTCCACACTTAGAATTTCCAAGTGAAACCAGTCAATGTTAGCCTATGGAAGGAAATTCAAGTTACTGGTAAGTACGGTAAGCATTACTTTTCAGGATCAGTACTGGGATCAAAGATGCAGCACTGAGGTCTCTCCTGATAACAGGTGAGTAAATCGGAATTTGTAATTTGGCTGATTTTAGAGGAATATTTGTAAGTTTCAAAACTCCACACTTAGAAGAAGTTCCAAGTGAAACCAGTCAATCTTAGCCTATGGAAGGAAATTCAAGTTACTGGTAAGTACGGTTAGAATTACTTTTCAGGATCAGTACTGGGCTCAAAGATGCAGCACTGATGTTTCTCCTGATAACAGGTGAGTAAATCGCAATTCGTAGTTCGGCTGATTTTAGAGAAATATTTGTAAGTTTCAAAAATCGACACTTAGAAACTTTTTCAGCAAAAAGCAGGCAGTGATATCCTATGGAAGGAAATTCAAGTTACTGGTAAGTACGGTTAGAATTACTTGTCAGGATCAGTACTGGGCTCAAAGATGCAGCACTGAGGTCTCTCATGCTAACAGGTGAGTAAATCGGAATTCGTAGTTCGCCTGATTTTAGAGGAATATTTGTAAGTTTCAAAACTTCACACTTAGATGAATTTCCAAGTGAAACCACTCAATGTTAGCCTATGGAAGGAAATTCAAGTTGCTGGTAAGTACGGTTAGAATTACTTTTCAGGATCAGTACTGGGCTCAAAGATGCAGCACTGAGGTCTCTCATGATAACAGGTGAGTAAATCGGAATTCGTAGTTCGGCTGATTTTAGAGGAATATTTGTAAGTTTCAAAACTCCACACTAAGAAGAATTTCCAAGTGAAACCAGTCAATGTTAGTCTATGGAAGGAAATTCAAGTTACTGGTAAGTACGGTTAGAATTACTTTTCAGGATCAGTACTGGGCTCAAAGATGCAGCACTGAGGTCTCTCATGATAACAGGTGAGTAAATCAGAATTCGTAGTTCAGCTGACTTTAGAGGAATATTTGTAAGTTTCAAAACTCCACACTTAGAAACTTTTTCAGCAAAAAGCAGGCAGTGATATCCTATGGAAGGAAATTCAAGTTACTGGTAAGTACGGTTAGAATTACTTGTCAGGATCAGTACTGGGCTCAAACATGCAGCACTGAGGTCTCTCATGATAAAAGGTGAGTAAATCAGAATTCGTAGTTCGGCTGACTTAAGAGGAATATTTGTAAGTTTCAAAAATCGACACTTAGAATCTTTTTCAGCAAAAAGCAGGCAATGATATCCTATGGAAGGAAATTCAATTTACTGGTAAGTACGGTTAGAATTTCTTTTCAGGATCAGTACTGGGCTCAAAGATGCAGCACTGAGGTCTCTCATGCTAACAGGTGAGTAAATCGGAATTTGTAATTCGGCTGATTTTAGAGGAATATTTGTAAGTTTCAAAACTCCACACTTAGATGAATTTCCAAGTGAAACCACTCAATGTTAGCCTATGGAAGGAAATTCAAGTTGCTGGTAAGTACGGTTAGAATTACTTTTCAGGATCAGTACTGGGCTCAAAGATGCAGCACTGAGGTCTCTCATGATAACAGGTGAGTAAATCAGAATTCGTAGTTCGGCTGACTTTAGAGGAATATTTGTAAGTTTCAAAACTCCACACTTAGAATTTCCAAGTGAAACCAGTCAATGTTAGCCTATGGAAGGAAATTCAAGTTACTGGTAAGTACGGTTAGCATTACTTTTCAGGATCAGTACTGGGCTCAAAGATGCAGCACAGAGGTCTCTCATGATAACAGGTGAGTAAATCGGAATTCGTAGTTCGGCTGATTTTAGAGGAATATTTGTAAGTTTCAAAACTCCACACTTAGAAGAATTTCCAAGTGAAACCACTCAATGTTAGCCTATGGAAGGAAATGCAATTTGCTGGTAAGAACGTTTAATATTAATTTTCAGGATCAGTACTGGGCTCAAAGATGCAGCACTGAGGTCTCTCATGATAACAGGTGAGTAAATCAGAATTCGTAGTTCGGCTGACTTTAGAGGAATATTTGTAAGTTTCAAAACTCCACACTTAGAATTTCCAAGTGAAACCAGTCAATGTTAGCCTATGGAAGGAAATTCAAGTTACTGGTAAGTACGGTTAGCATTACTTTTCAGGATCAGTACTGGGATCAAAGATGCAGCACTGAGGTCTCTCCTGATAACAGGTGAGTAAATCGGAATTTGTAATTTGGCTGATTTTAGAGGAATATTTGTAAGTTTCAAAACTCCACACTTAGATGAATTTCCAAGTGAAACCACTCAATGTTAGCCTATGGAAGGAAATTCAAGTTGCTGGTAAGTACGGTTAGAATTACTTTTCAAGATCAGTACTGGGCTCAAAGATGCAGCACTGAGGTCTCTCATGATAACAGGTGAGTAAATTGGAATTCGCAGTTCGGTTGAATTTAGAGGAATATTTGTAAGTTTCAAAACTCCACACTTAGAAGAATTTTCAAGTGAAACCACTCTATGTTAGCCTATGGAAGGAAATTCAAGTTGCTGGTAAGTACGGTTAGAATTACTTTTCAGGATCAGTACTGGGCTCAAAGATGCAGCACTGAGGTCTCTCATGATAACAGGTGAGTAAATCAGAATTCGTAGTTCGGCTGACTTTAGAGGAATATTTGTAAGTTTCAAAACTCCACACTTAGAAACTTTTTCAGCAAAAAGCAGGCAGTGATATCCTATGGAAGGAAATTCAAGTTACTGGTAAGTAAGGTTAGAATTACTTGTCAGGATCAGTACTGGGCTCAAAGATGCAGCACTTAGGTCTCTCATGATAACAGGTGAGTAAATCAGAATTCGTAGTTCGGCTGACTTTAGAGGAATATTTGTAAGTTTCAAAAATCGACACTTAGAATCTTTTTCAGCAAAAAGCAGGCAATGATATCCTATGGAAGGAAATTCAAGTTACTGGTAAGTACGGTTAGAATTACTTTTCAGGATCAGTACTGGGCTCAAAGATGCAGCACTGAGGTCTCTCATGCTAACAGGTGAGTAAATCGGAATTTGTAATTAGGCTGATTTTAGAGGAATATCTGTAAGTTTCAAAACTCCACACTTAGAAGAAGTTCCAAGTGAAACCACTCAATGTTAGCCTATGGAAGGAAATTCAAGTTGCTGGTAAGTACGGTTAGAATTACTTTTCAGGATCAGTACTGGGCTCAAAGATGCAGCACTGAGGTCTCTCATGATAACAGGTGAGTAAATCAGAATTCGTAGTTCGGCTGACTTTAGAGGAATATTTGTAAGTTTCAAAAATCGCCACTTAGAATCTTTTTCAGCAAAAAGCAGGCAATGATATCCTATGGAAGGAAGTTCAAGTTACTGGTAAGTACGGTTAGAATTACTTTTCAGGATCAGTACTGGGCTCAAAGATGCAGCACTGAGGTCTCTCATGATAACAGGTGAGTAAATCAGAATTCGTAGTTCGGCTGACTTTAGAGGAATATTTGTAAGTTTCAAAACTCCACACTTAGAATTTCCAAGTGAAACCAGTCAATGTTAGCCTATGGAAGGAAATTCAAGTTACTGGTAAGTACGGTTAGCATTACTTTTCAGGATAAGTACTGGGATCAAAGATGCAGCACTGAGGTCTCTCCTGATAACAGGTGAGTAAATCGGAATTTGTAATTTGGCTGATTTTAGAGGAATATTTGTAAGTTTCAAAACTCCACACTTAGAAGAAGTTCCAAGTGAAACCAGTCAATCTTAGCCTATGGAAGGAAATTCAAGTTACTGGTAAGTACGGTTAGAATTACTTTTCAGGATCAGTACTGGGCTCAAAGATGCAGCACTGATGTTTCTCCTGATAACAGGTGAGTAAATCGGAATTCGTAGTTCGGCTGATTTTAGAGAAATATTTGTAAGTTTCAAAAATCGACACTTAGAAACTTTTTCAGCAAAAAGCAGGCAGTGATATCCTATGGAAGGAAATTCAAGTTACTGGTAAGTACGGTTAGAATTACTTGTCAGGATCAGTACTGGGCTCAAAGATGCAGCACTGAGGTCTCTCATGCTAACAGGTGAGTAAATCGGAATTCGTAGTTCGCCTGATTTTAGAGGAATATTTGTAAGTTTCAAAACTTCACACTTAGATGAATTTCCAAGTGAAACCACTCAATGTTAGCCTATGGAAGGAAATTCAAGTTGCTGGTAAGTACGGTTAGAATTACTTTTCAGGATCAGTACTGGGCTCAAAGATGCAGCACTGAGGTCTCTCATGATAACAGGTGAGTAAATCGGAATTCGTAGTTCGGCTGATTTTAGAGGAATATTTGTAAGTTTCAAAACTCCACACTAAGAAGAATTTCCAAGTGAAACCAGTCAATGTTAGCCTATGGAAGGAAATTCAAGTTACTGGTAAGTACGGTTAGAATTACTTTTCAGGATCAGTACTGGGCTCAAAGATGCAGCACTGAGGTCTCTCATGATAACAGGTGAGTAAATCAGAATTCGTAGTTCAGCTGACTTTAGAGGAATATTTGTAAGTTTCAAAACTCCACACTTAGAAACTTTTTCAGCAAAAAGCAGGCAGTGATATCCTATGGAAGGAAATTCAAGTTACTGGTAAGTACGGTTAGAATTACTTGTCAGGATCAGTACTGGGCTCAAAGATGCAGCACTGATGTTTCTCCTGATAACAGGTGAGTAAATCAGAATTCGTAGTTCGGCTGATTTTAGAGAAATATTTGTAAGTTTCAAAAATCGACACTTAGAAACTTTTTCAGCAAAAAGCAGGCAGTGATATCCTATGGAAGGAAATTCAAGTTACTGGTAAGTACGGTTAGAATTACTTGTCAGGATCAGTACTGGGCTCAAAGATGCAGCACTGAGGTCTCTCATGATAACAGGTGAGTAAATCGGAATTCGTAGTTCGGCTGATTTTAGAGGAATATTTGTAAGTTTCAAAACTCCACACTTAGAAGAATTTCCAAGTGAAACCAGTCAATGTTAGCCTATGGAAGGAAATTCAAGTTACTGGTAAGTACGGTTAGAATTACTTTTCAAGATCAGTACTGGGCTCAAAGATGCAGCACTGAGGTCTCTCATGATAACAGGTGAGTAAATCGGAATTCGCAGTTCGGTTGAATTTAGAGGAATATTTGTAAGTTTCAAAAATCCACACTTAGAAGAATTTTCAAGTGAAGCCACTCAATGTTAGCCTATGGAAGGAAATTCAAGTTACTGGTAAGTACGGTTAGAATTACTTTTCAGGATCAGTACTGGGCTCAAAGATGCAGCACTGAGGTCTCTCATGATAACAGGTGAGTAAATCAGAATTCGTAGTTCGGCTGACTTTAGAGGAATATTTGTAAGTTTCAAAAATCGACACTTAGAATCTTTTTCAGCAAAAAGCAGGCAATGATATCCTATGGAAGGAAGTTCAAGTTACTGGTAAGTACGGTTAGAATTACTTTTCAGGATCAGTACTGGGCTCAAAGATGCAGCACTGAGGTCTCTCATGATAACAGGTGAGTAAATCAGAATTCGTAGTTCGGCTGAATTTAGAGGAATATTTGTAAGTTTCAAAACTCCACACTTAGAATTTCCAAGTGAAACCAGTCAATGTTAGCCTATGGAAGGAAATTCAAGTTACTGGTAAGTACGGTAAGCATTACTTTTCAGGATCAGTACTGGGATCAAAGATGCAGCACTGAGGTCTCTCCTGATAACAGGTGAGTAAATCGGAATTTGTAATTTGGCTGATTTTAGAGGAATATTTGTAAGTTTCAAAACTCCACACTTAGAAGAAGTTCCAAGTGAAACCAGTCAATCTTAGCCTATGGAAGGAAATTCAAGTTACTGGTAAGTACGGTTAGAATTACTTTTCAGGATCAGTACTGGGCTCAAAGATGCAGCACTGATGTTTCTCCTGATAACAGGTGAGTAAATCAGAATTCGTAGTTCGGCTGATTTTAGAGAAATATTTGTAAGTTTCAAAAATCGACACTTAGAAACTTTTTCAGCAAAAAGCAGGCAGTGATATCCTATGGAAGGAAATTCAAGTTACTGGTAAGTACGGTTAGAATTACTTGTCAGGATCAGTACTGGGCTCAAAGATGCAGCACTGAGGTCTCTCATGATAACAGGTGAGTAAATCGGAATTCGTAGTTCGGCTGATTTTAGAGGAATATTTGTAAGTTTCAAAACTCCACACTTAGAAGAATTTCCAAGTGAAACCAGTCAATGTTAGCCTATGGAAGGAAATTCAAGTTACTGGTAAGTACGGTTAGAATTACTTTTCAAGATCAGTACTGGGCTCAAAGATGCAGCACTGAGGTCTCTCATGATAACAGGTGAGTAAATCGGAATTCGCAGTTCGGTTGAATTTTGAGGAATATTTGTAAGTTTCAAAAATCCACACTTAGAAGAATTTTCAAGTGAAGCCACTCAATGTTAGCCTATGGAAGGAAATTCAAGTTGCTGGTAAGTACGGTTAGAATTACTTTTCAGGATCAGTACTGGGCTCAAAGATGCAGCACTGAGGTCTCTCATGATAACAGGTGAGTAAATCAGAATTCGTAGTTCGGCTGACTTTAGAGGAATATTTGTAAGTTTCAAAAATCGACACTTAGAATCTTTTTCAGCAAAAAGCAGGCAGTGATATCCTATGGAAGGAAATTCAAGTTACTGGTAAGTACGGTTAGAATTACTTGTCAGGATCAGTACTGGGCTCAAAGATGCAGCACTGAGGTCTCTCATGATAACAGGTGAGTAAATCAGAATTCGTAGTTCGGCTGACTTTAGAGGAATATTTGTAAATTTCAAAAATCGACACTTAGAATCTTTTTCAGCAAAAAGCAGGCAATGATATCCTATGGAAGGAAATTCAAGTTACTGGTAAGTACGGTTAGAATTACTTTTCAGGATCAGTACTGGGCTCAAAGATGCAGCACTGAGGTCTCTCATGCTAACAGGTGAGTAAATCGGAATTTGTAATTCGGCTGATTTTAGAGGAATATTTGTAAGTTTCAAAACTCCACACTTAGAAGAAGTTCCAAGTGAAACCACTCAATGTTAGCCTATTAAAGGAAATTCAAGTTGCTGGTAAGTACGGTTAGAATTACTTTTCAGGATCAGTACTGGGCTCAAAGATGCAGCACTGAGGTCTCTCATGATAACAGGTGAGTAAATCAGAATTCGTAGTTCGGCTGACTTTAGAGGAATATTTGTAAGTTTCAAAAATCGACACTTAGAATCTTTTTCAGCAAAAAGCAGGCAATGATATCCTATGGAAGGAAGTTCAAGTTACTGGTAAGTACGGTTAGAATGACTTTTCAGGATCAGTACCGGGCTCAAAGATGCAGCACTGAGGTCTCTCATGCTAACAGGTGAGTACATCGGAATTCGTAGTTCGGCTGATTTTAGAGGAATATTTGTAAGTTTCAAAACTCCACACTTAAAAGAATTTCCAAGTGAAACCACTCAGTGTTAGCCTATGGAAGGAAATGCAATTTGCTGGTAAGAACGTTTAAAATTAATTTTCAGGATCAGTACTGGGCTCAAAGATGCAGCACTGAGGTCTCTCATGATAACAGGTGAGTAAATCAGAATTCGTAGTTCGGCTGAATTTAGAGGAATATTTGTAAGTTTCAAAACTCCACACTTAGAATTTCCAAGTGAAACCAGTCAATGTTAGCCTATGGAAGGAAATTCAAGTTACTGGTAAGTACGGTAAGCATTACTTTTCAGGATCAGTACTGGGATCAAAGATGCAGCACTGAGGTCTCTCCTGATAATAGGTGAGTAAATCGGAATTTGTAATTTGGCTGATTTTAGAGGAATATTTGTAAGTTTCAAAACTCCACACTTAGAAGAAGTTCCAAGTGAAACCAGTCAATCTTAGCCTATGGAAGGAAATTCAAGTTACTGGTAAGTACGGTTAGAATTACTTTTCAGGATCAGTACTGGGCTCAAAGATGCAGCACTGAGGTCTCTCATGATAACAGGTGAGTAAATCAGAATTCGTAGTTCGGCTGACTTTAGAGGAATATTTGTAAGTTTCAAAAATCGACACTTAGAAGAATTTTCAAGTGAAGCCACTCAATGTTAGCCTATGGAAGGAAATTCAAGTTGCTGGTAAGTACGGTTAGAATTACTTTTCAGGATCAGTACTGGGCTCAAAGATGCAGCACTGAGGTCTCTCATGATAACAGGTGAGTAAATCAGAATTCGTAGTTCGGCTGACTTTAGAGGAATATTTGTAAGTTTCAAAAATCGACACTTAGAATCTTTTTCAGCAAAAAGCAGGCAGTGATATCCTATGGAAGGAAATTCAAGTTACTGGTAAGTACGGTTAGAATTACTTGTCAGGATCAGTACTGGGCTCAAAGATGCAGCACTGAGGTCTCTCATGATAACAGGTGAGTAAATCAGAATTCGTAGTTCGGCTGACTTTAGAGGAATATTTGTAAGTTTCAAAAATCGACACTTAGAATCTTTTTCAGCAAAAAGCAGGCAATGATATCCTATGGAAGGAAATTCAAGTTACTGGTAAGTACGGTTAGAATTACTTTTCAGGATCAGTACTGGGCTCAAAGATGCAGCACTGAGGTCTCTCATGCTAACAGGTGAGTAAATCGGAATTTGTAATTCGGCTGATTTTAGAGGAATATTTGTAAGTTTCAAAACTCCACACTTAGAAGAAGTTCCAAGTGAAACCACTCAATGTTAGCCTATGGAAGGAAATTCAAGTTGCTGGTAAGTACGGTTAGAATTACTTTTCAGGATCAGTACTGGGCTCAAAGATGCAGCACTGAGGTCTCTCATGATAACAGGTGAGTAAATCAGAATTCGTAGTTCGGCTGACTTTAGAGGAATATTTGTAAGTTTCAAAAATCGACACTTAGAATCTTTTTCAGCAAAAAGCAGGCAATGATATCCTATGGAAGGAAGTTCAAGTTACTGGTAAGTACGGTTAGAATGACTTTTCAGGATCAGTACCGGGCTCAAAGATGCAGCACTGAGGTCTCTCATGCTAACAGGTGAGTACATCGGAATTCGTAGTTCGGCTGATTTTAGAGGAATATTTGTAAGTTTCAAAACTCCACACTTAAAAGAATTTCCAAGTGAAACCACTCAATGTTAGCCTATGGAAGGAAATGCAATTTGCTGGTAAGAACGTTTAAAATTAATTTTCAGGATCAGTACTGGGCTCAAAGATGCAGCACTGAGGTCTCTCATGATAACAGGTGAGTAAATCAGAATTCGTAGTTCGGCTGAATTTAGAGGAATATTTGTAAGTTTCAAAACTCCACACTTAGAATTTCCAAGTGAAACCAGTCAATGTTAGCCTATGGAAGGAAATTCAAGTTACTGGTAAGTACGGTAAGCATTACTTTTCAGGATCAGTACTGGGATCAAAGATGCAGCACTGAGGTCTCTCCTGATAACAGGTGAGTAAATCGGAATTTGTAATTTGGCTGATTTTAGAGGAATATTTGTAAGTTTCAAAACTCCACACTTAGAAGAAGTTCCAAGTGAAACCAGTCAATCTTAGCCTATGGAAGGAAATTCAAGTTACTGGTAAGTACGGTTAGAATTACTTTTCAGGATCAGTACTGGGCTCAAAGATGCAGCACTGAGGTCTCTCATGATAACAGGTGAGTAAATCAGAATTCGTAGTTCGGCTGACTTTAGAGGAATATTTGTAAGTTTCAAAAATCGACACTTAGAATCTTTTTCAGCAAAAAGCAGGCAATGATATCCTATGGAAGGAAGTTCAAGTTACTGGTAAGTACGGTTAGAATTACTTTTCAGGATCAGTACTGGGCTCAAAGATGCAGCACTGAGGTCTCTCATGATAACAGGTGAGTAAATCAGAATTCGTAGTTCGGCTGAATTTAGAGGAATATTTGTAAGTTTCAAAACTCCACACTTAGAATTTCCAAGTGAAACCAGTCAATGTTAGCCTATGGAAGGAAATTCAAGTTACTGGTAAGTACGGTAAGCATTACTTTTCAGGATCAGTACTGGGATCAAAGATGCAGCACTGAGGTCTCTCCTGATAACAGGTGAGTAAATCGGAATTTGTAATTTGGCTGATTTTAGAGGAATATTTGTAAGTTTCAAAACTCCACACTTAGAAGAAGTTCCAAGTGAAACCAGTCAATCTTAGCCTATGGAAGGAAATTCAAGTTACTGGTAAGTACGGTTAGAATTACTTTTCAGGATCAGTACTGGGCTCAAAGATGCAGCACTGAGGTCTCTCATGATAACAGGTGAGTAAATCAGAATTCGTAGTTCAGCTGACTTTAGAGGAATATTTGTAAGTTTCAAAACTCCACACTTAGAAACTTTTTCAGCAAAAAGCAGGCAGTGATATCCTATGGAAGGAAATTCAAGTTACTGGTAAGTACGGTTAGAATTACTTGTCAGGATCAGTACTGGGCTCAAAGATGCAGCACTGATGTTTCTCCTGATAACAGGTGAGTAAATCAGAATTCGTAGTTCGGCTGATTTTAGAGAAATATTTGTAAGTTTCAAAAATCGACACTTAGAAACTTTTTCAGCAAAAAGCAGGCAGTGATATCCTATGGAAGGAAATTCAAGTTACTGGTAAGTACGGTTAGAATTACTTGTCAGGATCAGTACTGGGCTCAAAGATGCAGCACTGAGGTCTCTCATGATAACAGGTGAGTAAATCGGAATTCGTAGTTCGGCTGATTTTAGAGGAATATTTGTAAGTTTCAAAACTCCACACTTAGAAGAATTTCCAAGTGAAACCAGTCAATGTTAGCCTATGGAAGGAAATTCAAGTTACTGGTAAGTACGGTTAGAATTACTTTTCAAGATCAGTACTGGGCTCAAAGATGCAGCACTGAGGTCTCTCATGATAACAGGTGAGTAAATCGGAATTCGCAGTTCGGTTGAATTTAGAGGAATATTTGTAAGTTTCAAAAATCCACACTTAGAAGAATTTTCAAGTGAAGCCACTCAATGTTAGCCTATGGAAGGAAATTCAAGTTACTGGTAAGTACGGTTAGAATTACTTTTCAGGATCAGTACTGGGCTCAAAGATGCAGCACTGAGGTCTCTCATGATAACAGGTGAGTAAATCAGAATTCGTAGTTCGGCTGACTTTAGAGGAATATTTGTAAGTTTCAAAAATCGACACTTAGAATCTTTTTCAGCAAAAAGCAGGCAATGATATCCTATGGAAGGAAGTTCAAGTTACTGGTAAGTACGGTTAGAATTACTTTTCAGGATCAGTACTGGGCTCAAAGATGCAGCACTGAGGTCTCTCATGATAACAGGTGAGTAAATCAGAATTCGTAGTTCGGCTGAATTTAGAGGAATATTTGTAAGTTTCAAAACTCCACACTTAGAATTTCCAAGTGAAACCAGTCAATGTTAGCCTATGGAAGGAAATTCAAGTTACTGGTAAGTACGGTAAGCATTACTTTTCAGGATCAGTACTGGGATCAAAGATGCAGCACTGAGGTCTCTCCTGATAACAGGTGAGTAAATCGGAATTTGTAATTTGGCTGATTTTAGAGGAATATTTGTAAGTTTCAAAACTCCACACTTAGAAGAAGTTCCAAGTGAAACCAGTCAATCTTAGCCTATGGAAGGAAATTCAAGTTACTGGTAAGTACGGTTAGAATTACTTTTCAGGATCAGTACTGGGCTCAAAGATGCAGCACTGATGTTTCTCCTGATAACAGGTGAGTAAATCAGAATTCGTAGTTCGGCTGATTTTAGAGAAATATTTGTAAGTTTCAAAAATCGACACTTAGAAACTTTTTCAGCAAAAAGCAGGCAGTGATATCCTATGGAAGGAAATTCAAGTTACTGGTAAGTACGGTTAGAATTACTTGTCAGGATCAGTACTGGGCTCAAAGATGCAGCACTGAGGTCTCTCATGATAACAGGTGAGTAAATCGGAATTCGTAGTTCGGCTGATTTTAGAGGAATATTTGTAAGTTTCAAAACTCCACACTTAGAAGAATTTCCAAGTGAAACCAGTCAATGTTAGCCTATGGAAGGAAATTCAAGTTACTGGTAAGTACGGTTAGAATTACTTTTCAAGATCAGTACTGGGCTCAAAGATGCAGCACTGAGGTCTCTCATGATAACAGGTGAGTAAATCGGAATTCGCAGTTCGGTTGAATTTTGAGGAATATTTGTAAGTTTCAAAAATCCACACTTAGAAGAATTTTCAAGTGAAGCCACTCAATGTTAGCCTATGGAAGGAAATTCAAGTTGCTGGTAAGTACGGTTAGAATTACTTTTCAGGATCAGTACTGGGCTCAAAGATGCAGCACTGAGGTCTCTCATGATAACAGGTGAGTAAATCAGAATTCGTAGTTCGGCTGACTTTAGAGGAATATTTGTAAGTTTCAAAAATCGACACTTAGAATCTTTTTCAGCAAAAAGCAGGCAGTGATATCCTATGGAAGGAAATTCAAGTTACTGGTAAGTACGGTTAGAATTACTTGTCAGGATCAGTACTGGGCTCAAAGATGCAGCACTGAGGTCTCTCATGATAACAGGTGAGTAAATCAGAATTCGTAGTTCGGCTGACTTTAGAGGAATATTTGTAAATTTCAAAAATCGACACTTAGAATCTTTTTCAGCAAAAAGCAGGCAATGATATCCTATGGAAGGAAATTCAAGTTACTGGTAAGTACGGTTAGAATTACTTTTCAGGATCAGTACTGGGCTCAAAGATGCAGCACTGAGGTCTCTCATGCTAACAGGTGAGTAAATCGGAATTTGTAATTCGGCTGATTTTAGAGGAATATTTGTAAGTTTCAAAACTCCACACTTAGAAGAAGTTCCAAGTGAAACCACTCAATGTTAGCCTATTAAAGGAAATTCAAGTTGCTGGTAAGTACGGTTAGAATTACTTTTCAGGATCAGTACTGGGCTCAAAGATGCAGCACTGAGGTCTCTCATGATAACAGGTGAGTAAATCAGAATTCGTAGTTCGGCTGACTTTAGAGGAATATTTGTAAGTTTCAAAAATCGACACTTAGAATCTTTTTCAGCAAAAAGCAGGCAATGATATCCTATGGAAGGAAGTTCAAGTTACTGGTAAGTACGGTTAGAATGACTTTTCAGGATCAGTACCGGGCTCAAAGATGCAGCACTGAGGTCTCTCATGCTAACAGGTGAGTACATCGGAATTCGTAGTTCGGCTGATTTTAGAGGAATATTTGTAAGTTTCAAAACTCCACACTTAAAAGAATTTCCAAGTGAAACCACTCAGTGTTAGCCTATGGAAGGAAATGCAATTTGCTGGTAAGAACGTTTAAAATTAATTTTCAGGATCAGTACTGGGCTCAAAGATGCAGCACTGAGGTCTCTCATGATAACAGGTGAGTAAATCAGAATTCGTAGTTCGGCTGAATTTAGAGGAATATTTGTAAGTTTCAAAACTCCACACTTAGAATTTCCAAGTGAAACCAGTCAATGTTAGCCTATGGAAGGAAATTCAAGTTACTGGTAAGTACGGTAAGCATTACTTTTCAGGATCAGTACTGGGATCAAAGATGCAGCACTGAGGTCTCTCCTGATAATAGGTGAGTAAATCGGAATTTGTAATTTGGCTGATTTTAGAGGAATATTTGTAAGTTTCAAAACTCCACACTTAGAAGAAGTTCCAAGTGAAACCAGTCAATCTTAGCCTATGGAAGGAAATTCAAGTTACTGGTAAGTACGGTTAGAATTACTTTTCAGGATCAGTACTGGGCTCAAAGATGCAGCACTGAGGTCTCTCATGATAACAGGTGAGTAAATCAGAATTCGTAGTTCGGCTGACTTTAGAGGAATATTTGTAAGTTTCAAAAATCGACACTTAGAAGAATTTTCAAGTGAAGCCACTCAATGTTAGCCTATGGAAGGAAATTCAAGTTGCTGGTAAGTACGGTTAGAATTACTTTTCAGGATCAGTACTGGGCTCAAAGATGCAGCACTGAGGTCTCTCATGATAACAGGTGAGTAAATCAGAATTCGTAGTTCGGCTGACTTTAGAGGAATATTTGTAAGTTTCAAAAATCGACACTTAGAATCTTTTTCAGCAAAAAGCAGGCAGTGATATCCTATGGAAGGAAATTCAAGTTACTGGTAAGTACGGTTAGAATTACTTGTCAGGATCAGTACTGGGCTCAAAGATGCAGCACTGAGGTCTCTCATGATAACAGGTGAGTAAATCAGAATTCGTAGTTCGGCTGACTTTAGAGGAATATTTGTAAGTTTCAAAAATCGACACTTAGAATCTTTTTCAGCAAAAAGCAGGCAATGATATCCTATGGAAGGAAATTCAAGTTACTGGTAAGTACGGTTAGAATTACTTTTCAGGATCAGTACTGGGCTCAAAGATGCAGCACTGAGGTCTCTCATGCTAACAGGTGAGTAAATCGGAATTTGTAATTCGGCTGATTTTAGAGGAATATTTGTAAGTTTCAAAACTCCACACTTAGAAGAAGTTCCAAGTGAAACCACTCAATGTTAGCCTATGGAAGGAAATTCAAGTTGCTGGTAAGTACGGTTAGAATTACTTTTCAGGATCAGTACTGGGCTCAAAGATGCAGCACTGAGGTCTCTCATGATAACAGGTGAGTAAATCAGAATTCGTAGTTCGGCTGACTTTAGAGGAATATTTGTAAGTTTCAAAAATCGACACTTAGAATCTTTTTCAGCAAAAAGCAGGCAATGATATCCTATGGAAGGAAGTTCAAGTTACTGGTAAGTACGGTTAGAATGACTTTTCAGGATCAGTACCGGGCTCAAAGATGCAGCACTGAGGTCTCTCATGCTAACAGGTGAGTACATCGGAATTCGTAGTTCGGCTGATTTTAGAGGAATATTTGTAAGTTTCAAAACTCCACACTTAAAAGAATTTCCAAGTGAAACCACTCAATGTTAGCCTATGGAAGGAAATGCAATTTGCTGGTAAGAACGTTTAAAATTAATTTTCAGGATCAGTACTGGGCTCAAAGATGCAGCACTGAGGTCTCTCATGATAACAGGTGAGTAAATCAGAATTCGTAGTTCGGCTGAATTTAGAGGAATATTTGTAAGTTTCAAAACTCCACACTTAGAATTTCCAAGTGAAACCAGTCAATGTTAGCCTATGGAAGGAAATTCAAGTTACTGGTAAGTACGGTAAGCATTACTTTTCAGGATCAGTACTGGGATCAAAGATGCAGCACTGAGGTCTCTCCTGATAACAGGTGAGTAAATCGGAATTTGTAATTTGGCTGATTTTAGAGGAATATTTGTAAGTTTCAAAACTCCACACTTAGAAGAAGTTCCAAGTGAAACCAGTCAATCTTAGCCTATGGAAGGAAATTCAAGTTACTGGTAAGTACGGTTAGAATTACTTTTCAGGATCAGTACTGGGCTCAAAGATGCAGCACTGAGGTCTCTCATGATAACAGGTGAGTAAATCAGAATTCGTAGTTCGGCTGACTTTAGAGGAATATTTGTAAGTTTCAAAAATCGACACTTAGAATCTTTTTCAGCAAAAAGCAGGCAATGATATCCTATGGAAGGAAGTTCAAGTTACTGGTAAGTACGGTTAGAATTACTTTTCAGGATCAGTACTGGGCTCAAAGATGCAGCACTGAGGTCTCTCATGATAACAGGTGAGTAAATCAGAATTCGTAGTTCGGCTGAATTTAGAGGAATATTTGTAAGTTTCAAAACTCCACACTTAGAATTTCCAAGTGAAACCAGTCAATGTTAGCCTATGGAAGGAAATTCAAGTTACTGGTAAGTACGGTAAGCATTACTTTTCAGGATCAGTACTGGGATCAAAGATGCAGCACTGAGGTCTCTCCTGATAACAGGTGAGTAAATCGGAATTTGTAATTTGGCTGATTTTAGAGGAATATTTGTAAGTTTCAAAACTCCACACTTAGAAGAAGTTCCAAGTGAAACCAGTCAATCTTAGCCTATGGAAGGAAATTCAAGTTACTGGTAAGTACGGTTAGAATTACTTTTCAGGATCAGTACTGGGCTCAAAGATGCAGCACTGATGTTTCTCCTGATAACAGGTGAGTAAATCAGAATTCGTAGTTCGGCTGATTTTAGAGAAATATTTGTAAGTTTCAAAAATCGACACTTAGAAACTTTTTCAGCAAAAAGCAGGCAGTGATATCCTATGGAAGGAAATTCAAGTTACTGGTAAGTACGGTTAGAATTACTTGTCAGGATCAGTACTGGGCTCAAAGATGCAGCACTGAGGTCTCTCATGATAACAGGTGAGTAAATCGGAATTCGTAGTTCGGCTGATTTTAGAGGAATATTTGTAAGTTTCAAAACTCCACACTTAGAAGAATTTCCAAGTGAAACCAGTCAATGTTAGCCTATGGAAGGAAATTCAAGTTACTGGTAAGTACGGTTAGAATTACTTTTCAAGATCAGTACTGGGCTCAAAGATGCAGCACTGAGGTCTCTCATGATAACAGGTGAGTAAATCGGAATTCGCAGTTCGGTTGAATTTAGAGGAATATTTGTAAGTTTCAAAAATCCACACTTAGAAGAATTTTCAAGTGAAGCCACTCAATGTTAGCCTATGGAAGGAAATTCAAGTTGCTGGTAAGTACGGTTAGAATTACTTTTCAGGATCAGTACTGGGCTCAAAGATGCAGCACTGAGGTCTCTCATGATAACAGGTGAGTAAATCAGAATTCGTAGTTCGGCTGACTTTAGAGGAATATTTGTAAGTTTCAAAAATCGACACTTAGAATCTTTTTCAGCAAAAAGCAGGCAGTGATATCCTATGGAAGGAAATTCAAGTTACTGGTAAGTACGGTTAGAATTACTTGTCAGGATCAGTACTGGGCTCAAAGATGCAGCACTGAGGTCTCTCATGATAACAGGTGAGTAAATCAGAATTCGTAGTTCGGCTGACTTTAGAGGAATATTTGTAAATTTCAAAAATCGACACTTAGAATCTTTTTCAGCAAAAAGCAGGCAATGATATCCTATGGAAGGAAATTCAAGTTACTGGTAAGTACGGTTAGAATTACTTTTCAGGATCAGTACTGGGCTCAAAGATGCAGCACTGAGGTCTCTCATGCTAACAGGTGAGTAAATCGGAATTTGTAATTCGGCTGATTTTAGAGGAATATTTGTAAGTTTCAAAACTCCACACTTAGAAGAAGTTCCAAGTGAAACCACTCAATGTTAGCCTATTAAAGGAAATTCAAGTTGCTGGTAAGTACGGTTAGAATTACTTTTCAGGATCAGTACTGGGCTCAAAGATGCAGCACTGAGGTCTCTCATGATAACAGGTGAGTAAATCAGAATTCGTAGTTCGGCTGACTTTAGAGGAATATTTGTAAGTTTCAAAAATCGACACTTAGAATCTTTTTCAGCAAAAAGCAGGCAATGATATCCTATGGAAGGAAGTTCAAGTTACTGGTAAGTACGGTTAGAATGACTTTTCAGGATCAGTACCGGGCTCAAAGATGCAGCACTGAGGTCTCTCATGCTAACAGGTGAGTACATCGGAATTCGTAGTTCGGCTGATTTTAGAGGAATATTTGTAAGTTTCAAAACTCCACACTTAAAAGAATTTCCAAGTGAAACCACTCAGTGTTAGCCTATGGAAGGAAATGCAATTTGCTGGTAAGAACGTTTAAAATTAATTTTCAGGATCAGTACTGGGCTCAAAGATGCAGCACTGAGGTCTCTCATGATAACAGGTGAGTAAATCAGAATTCGTAGTTCGGCTGAATTTAGAGGAATATTTGTAAGTTTCAAAACTCCACACTTAGAATTTCCAAGTGAAACCAGTCAATGTTAGCCTATGGAAGGAAATTCAAGTTACTGGTAAGTACGGTAAGCATTACTTTTCAGGATCAGTACTGGGATCAAAGATGCAGCACTGAGGTCTCTCCTGATAATAGGTGAGTAAATCGGAATTTGTAATTTGGCTGATTTTAGAGGAATATTTGTAAGTTTCAAAACTCCACACTTAGAAGAAGTTCCAAGTGAAACCAGTCAATCTTAGCCTATGGAAGGAAATTCAAGTTACTGGTAAGTACGGTTAGAATTACTTTTCAGGATCAGTACTGGGCTCAAAGATGCAGCACTGAGGTCTCTCATGATAACAGGTGAGTAAATCAGAATTCGTAGTTCGGCTGACTTTAGAGGAATATTTGTAAGTTTCAAAAATCGACACTTAGAAGAATTTTCAAGTGAAGCCACTCAATGTTAGCCTATGGAAGGAAATTCAAGTTGCTGGTAAGTACGGTTAGAATTACTTTTCAGGATCAGTACTGGGCTCAAAGATGCAGCACTGAGGTCTCTCATGATAACAGGTGAGTAAATCAGAATTCGTAGTTCGGCTGACTTTAGAGGAATATTTGTAAGTTTCAAAAATCGACACTTAGAATCTTTTTCAGCAAAAAGCAGGCAGTGATATCCTATGGAAGGAAATTCAAGTTACTGGTAAGTACGGTTAGAATTACTTGTCAGGATCAGTACTGGGCTCAAAGATGCAGCACTGAGGTCTCTCATGATAACAGGTGAGTAAATCAGAATTCGTAGTTCGGCTGACTTTAGAGGAATATTTGTAAGTTTCAAAAATCGACACTTAGAATCTTTTTCAGCAAAAAGCAGGCAATGATATCCTATGGAAGGAAATTCAAGTTACTGGTAAGTACGGTTAGAATTACTTTTCAGGATCAGTACTGGGCTCAAAGATGCAGCACTGAGGTCTCTCATGCTAACAGGTGAGTAAATCGGAATTTGTAATTCGGCTGATTTTAGAGGAATATTTGTAAGTTTCAAAACTCCACACTTAGAAGAAGTTCCAAGTGAAACCACTCAATGTTAGCCTATGGAAGGAAATTCAAGTTGCTGGTAAGTACGGTTAGAATTACTTTTCAGGATCAGTACTGGGCTCAAAGATGCAGCACTGAGGTCTCTCATGATAACAGGTGAGTAAATCAGAATTCGTAGTTCGGCTGACTTTAGAGGAATATTTGTAAGTTTCAAAAATCGACACTTAGAATCTTTTTCAGCAAAAAGCAGGCAATGATATCCTATGGAAGGAAGTTCAAGTTACTGGTAAGTACGGTTAGAATGACTTTTCAGGATCAGTACCGGGCTCAAAGATGCAGCACTGAGGTCTCTCATGCTAACAGGTGAGTACATCGGAATTCGTAGTTCGGCTGATTTTAGAGGAATATTTGTAAGTTTCAAAACTCCACACTTAAAAGAATTTCCAAGTGAAACCACTCAATGTTAGCCTATGGAAGGAAATGCAATTTGCTGGTAAGAACGTTTAAAATTAATTTTCAGGATCAGTACTGGGCTCAAAGATGCAGCACTGAGGTCTCTCATGATAACAGGTGAGTA
Source organism: Triturus cristatus (assembly GCF_964204655.1). Classification (NCBI taxonomy): domain Eukaryota; kingdom Metazoa; phylum Chordata; class Amphibia; order Caudata; family Salamandridae; genus Triturus; species Triturus cristatus. The sequence goes on from NW_028187462.1 coordinate 2,339,703, forward strand.
AATCAGAATTCGTAGTTCGGCTGAATTTAGAGGAATATTTGTAAGTTTCAAAACTCCACACTTAGAATTTCCAAGTGAAACCAGTCAATGTTAGCCTATGGAAGGAAATTCAAGTTACTGGTAAGTACGGTAAGCATTACTTTTCAGGATCAGTACTGGGATCAAAGATGCAGCACTGAGGTCTCTCCTGATAACAGGTGAGTAAATCGGAATTTGTAATTTGGCTGATTTTAGAGGAATATTTGTAAGTTTCAAAACTCCACACTTAGAAGAAGTTCCAAGTGAAACCAGTCAATCTTAGCCTATGGAAGGAAATTCAAGTTACTGGTAAGTACGGTTAGAATTACTTTTCAGGATCAGTACTGGGCTCAAAGATGCAGCACTGAGGTCTCTCATGATAACAGGTGAGTAAATCAGAATTCGTAGTTCGGCTGACTTTAGAGGAATATTTGTAAGTTTCAAAAATCGACACTTAGAATCTTTTTCAGCAAAAAGCAGGCAATGATATCCTATGGAAGGAAGTTCAAGTTACTGGTAAGTACGGTTAGAATTACTTTTCAGGATCAGTACTGGGCTCAAAGATGCAGCACTGAGGTCTCTCATGATAACAGGTGAGTAAATCAGAATTCGTAGTTCGGCTGAATTTAGAGGAATATTTGTAAGTTTCAAAACTCCACACTTAGAATTTCCAAGTGAAACCAGTCAATGTTAGCCTATGGAAGGAAATTCAAGTTACTGGTAAGTACGGTAAGCATTACTTTTCAGGATCAGTACTGGGATCAAAGATGCAGCACTGAGGTCTCTCCTGATAACAGGTGAGTAAATCGGAATTTGTAATTTGGCTGATTTTAGAGGAATATTTGTAAGTTTCAAAACTCCACACTTAGAAGAAGTTCCAAGTGAAACCAGTCAATCTTAGCCTATGGAAGGAAATTCAAGTTACTGGTAAGTACGGTTAGAATTACTTTTCAGGATCAGTACTGGGCTCAAAGATGCAGCACTGATGTTTCTCCTGATAACAGGTGAGTAAATCGGAATTCGTAGTTCGGCTGATTTTAGAGAAATATTTGTAAGTTTCAAAAATCGACACTTAGAAACTTTTTCAGCAAAAAGCAGGCAGTGATATCCTATGGAAGGAAATTCAAGTTACTGGTAAGTACGGTTAGAATTACTTGTCAGGATCAGTACTGGGCTCAAAGATGCAGCACTGAGGTCTCTCATGCTAACAGGTGAGTAAATCGGAATTCGTAGTTCGCCTGATTTTAGAGGAATATTTGTAAGTTTCAAAACTTCACACTTAGATGAATTTCCAAGTGAAACCACTCAATGTTAGCCTATGGAAGGAAATTCAAGTTGCTGGTAAGTACGGTTAGAATTACTTTTCAGGATCAGTACTGGGCTCAAAGATGCAGCACTGAGGTCTCTCATGATAACAGGTGAGTAAATCGGAATTCGTAGTTCGGCTGATTTTAGAGGAATATTTGTAAGTTTCAAAACTCCACACTAAGAAGAATTTCCAAGTGAAACCAGTCAATGTTAGCCTATGGAAGGAAATTCAAGTTACTGGTAAGTACGGTTAGAATTACTTTTCAGGATCAGTACTGGGCTCAAAGATGCAGCACTGAGGTCTCTCATGATAACAGGTGAGTAAATCAGAATTCGTAGTTCAGCTGACTTTAGAGGAATATTTGTAAGTTTCAAAACTCCACACTTAGAAACTTTTTCAGCAAAAAGCAGGCAGTGATATCCTATGGAAGGAAATTCAAGTTACTGGTAAGTACGGTTAGAATTACTTGTCAGGATCAGTACTGGGCTCAAAGATGCAGCACTGAGGTCTCTCATGATAAAAGGTGAGTAAATCAGAATTCGTAGTTCGGCTGACTTAAGAGGAATATTTGTAAGTTTCAAAAATCGACACTTAGAATCTTTTTCAGCAAAAAGCAGGCAATGATATCCTATGGAAGGAAATTCAATTTACTGGTAAGTACGGTTAGAATTACTTTTCAGGATCAGTACTGGGCTCAAAGATGCAGCACTGAGGTCTCTCATGCTAACAGGTGAGTAAATCGGAATTTGTAATTCGGCTGATTTTAGAGGAATATTTGTAAGTTTCAAAACTCCACACTTAGATGAATTTCCAAGTGAAACCACTCAATGTTAGCCTATGGAAGGAAATTCAAGTTGCTGGTAAGTACGGTTAGAATTACTTTTCAGGATCAGTACTGGGCTCAAAGATGCAGCACTGAGGTCTCTCATGATAACAGGTGAGTAAATCAGAATTCGTAGTTCGGCTGACTTTAGAGGAATATTTGTAAGTTTCAAAAATCGACACTTAGAATCTTTTTCAGCAAAAAGCAGGCAGTGATATCCTATGGAAGGAAATTCAAGTTACTGGTAAGTACGGTTAGAATTACTTGTCAGGATCAGTACTGGGCTCAAAGATGCAGCACTGAGGTCTCTCATGATAACAGGTGAGTAAATCAGAATTCGTAGTTCGGCTGACTTTAGAGGAATATTTGTAAGTTTCAAAAATCGACACTTAGAATCTTTTTCAGCAAAAAGCAGGCAATGATATCCTATGGAAGGAAATTCAAGTTACTGGTAAGTACGGTTAGAATTACTTTTCAGGATCAGTACTGGGCTCAAAGATGCAGCACTGAGGTCTCTCATGCTAACAGGTGAGTAAATCGGAATTTGTAATTCGGCTGATTTTAGAGGAATATTTGTAAGTTTCAAAACTCCACACTTAGAAGAAGTTCCAAGTGAAACCACTCAATGTTAGCCTATGGAAGGAAATTCAAGTTGCTGGTAAGTACGGTTAGAATTACTTTTCAGGATCAGTACTGGGCTCAAAGATGCAGCACTGAGGTCTCTCATGATAACAGGTGAGTAAATCAGAATTCGTAGTTCGGCTGACTTTAGAGGAATATTTGTAAGTTTCAAAAATCGACACTTAGAATCTTTTTCAGCAAAAAGCAGGCAATGATATCCTATGGAAGGAAGTTCAAGTTACTGGTAAGTACGGTTAGAATGACTTTTCAGGATCAGTACCGGGCTCAAAGATGCAGCACTGAGGTCTCTCATGCTAACAGGTGAGTACATCGGAATTCGTAGTTCGGCTGATTTTAGAGGAATATTTGTAAGTTTCAAAACTCCACACTTAAAAGAATTTCCAAGTGAAACCACTCAATGTTAGCCTATGGAAGGAAATGCAATTTGCTGGTAAGAACGTTTAAAATTAATTTTCAGGATCAGTACTGGGCTCAAAGATGCAGCACTGAGGTCTCTCATGATAACAGGTGAGTAAATCAGAATTCGTAGTTCGGCTGAATTTAGAGGAATATTTGTAAGTTTCAAAACTCCACACTTAGAATTTCCAAGTGAAACCAGTCAATGTTAGCCTATGGAAGGAAATTCAAGTTACTGGTAAGTACGGTAAGCATTACTTTTCAGGATCAGTACTGGGATCAAAGATGCAGCACTGAGGTCTCTCCTGATAACAGGTGAGTAAATCGGAATTTGTAATTTGGCTGATTTTAGAGGAATATTTGTAAGTTTCAAAACTCCACACTTAGAAGAAGTTCCAAGTGAAACCAGTCAATCTTAGCCTATGGAAGGAAATTCAAGTTACTGGTAAGTACGGTTAGAATTACTTTTCAGGATCAGTACTGGGCTCAAAGATGCAGCACTGAGGTCTCTCATGATAACAGGTGAGTAAATCAGAATTCGTAGTTCGGCTGACTTTAGAGGAATATTTGTAAGTTTCAAAAATCGACACTTAGAATCTTTTTCAGCAAAAAGCAGGCAATGATATCCTATGGAAGGAAGTTCAAGTTACTGGTAAGTACGGTTAGAATTACTTTTCAGGATCAGTACTGGGCTCAAAGATGCAGCACTGAGGTCTCTCATGATAACAGGTGAGTAAATCAGAATTCGTAGTTCGGCTGAATTTAGAGGAATATTTGTAAGTTTCAAAACTCCACACTTAGAATTTCCAAGTGAAACCAGTCAATGTTAGCCTATGGAAGGAAATTCAAGTTACTGGTAAGTACGGTAAGCATTACTTTTCAGGATCAGTACTGGGATCAAAGATGCAGCACTGAGGTCTCTCCTGATAACAGGTGAGTAAATCGGAATTTGTAATTTGGCTGATTTTAGAGGAATATTTGTAAGTTTCAAAACTCCACACTTAGAAGAAGTTCCAAGTGAAACCAGTCAATCTTAGCCTATGGAAGGAAATTCAAGTTACTGGTAAGTACGGTTAGAATTACTTTTCAGGATCAGTACTGGGCTCAAAGATGCAGCACTGATGTTTCTCCTGATAACAGGTGAGTAAATCGCAATTCGTAGTTCGGCTGATTTTAGAGAAATATTTGTAAGTTTCAAAAATCGACACTTAGAAACTTTTTCAGCAAAAAGCAGGCAGTGATATCCTATGGAAGGAAATTCAAGTTACTGGTAAGTACGGTTAGAATTACTTGTCAGGATCAGTACTGGGCTCAAAGATGCAGCACTGAGGTCTCTCATGCTAACAGGTGAGTAAATCGGAATTCGTAGTTCGCCTGATTTTAGAGGAATATTTGTAAGTTTCAAAACTTCACACTTAGATGAATTTCCAAGTGAAACCACTCAATGTTAGCCTATGGAAGGAAATTCAAGTTGCTGGTAAGTACGGTTAGAATTACTTTTCAGGATCAGTACTGGGCTCAAAGATGCAGCACTGAGGTCTCTCATGATAACAGGTGAGTAAATCGGAATTCGTAGTTCGGCTGATTTTAGAGGAATATTTGTAAGTTTCAAAACTCCACACTAAGAAGAATTTCCAAGTGAAACCAGTCAATGTTAGTCTATGGAAGGAAATTCAAGTTACTGGTAAGTACGGTTAGAATTACTTTTCAGGATCAGTACTGGGCTCAAAGATGCAGCACTGAGGTCTCTCATGATAACAGGTGAGTAAATCAGAATTCGTAGTTCAGCTGACTTTAGAGGAATATTTGTAAGTTTCAAAACTCCACACTTAGAAACTTTTTCAGCAAAAAGCAGGCAGTGATATCCTATGGAAGGAAATTCAAGTTACTGGTAAGTACGGTTAGAATTACTTGTCAGGATCAGTACTGGGCTCAAAGATGCAGCACTGAGGTCTCTCATGATAAAAGGTGAGTAAATCAGAATTCGTAGTTCGGCTGACTTAAGAGGAATATTTGTAAGTTTCAAAAATCGACACTTAGAATCTTTTTCAGCAAAAAGCAGGCAATGATATCCTATGGAAGGAAATTCAATTTACTGGTAAGTACGGTTAGAATTACTTTTCAGGATCAGTACTGGGCTCAAAGATGCAGCACTGAGGTCTCTCATGCTAACAGGTGAGTAAATCGGAATTTGTAATTCGGCTGATTTTAGAGGAATATTTGTAAGTTTCAAAACTCCACACTTAGATGAATTTCCAAGTGAAACCACTCAATGTTAGCCTATGGAAGGAAATTCAAGTTGCTGGTAAGTACGGTTAGAATTACTTTTCAGGATCAGTACTGGGCTCAAAGATGCAGCACTGAGGTCTCTCATGATAACAGGTGAGTAAATCAGAATTCGTAGTTCGGCTGACTTTAGAGGAATATTTGTAAGTTTCAAAACTCCACACTTAGAATTTCCAAGTGAAACCAGTCAATGTTAGCCTATGGAAGGAAATTCAAGTTACTGGTAAGTACGGTTAGCATTACTTTTCAGGATCAGTACTGGGCTCAAAGATGCAGCACAGAGGTCTCTCATGATAACAGGTGAGTAAATCGGAATTCGTAGTTCGGCTGATTTTAGAGGAATATTTGTAAGTTTCAAAACTCCACACTTAGAAGAATTTCCAAGTGAAACCACTCAATGTTAGCCTATGGAAGGAAATGCAATTTGCTGGTAAGAACGTTTAATATTAATTTTCAGGATCAGTACTGGGCTCAAAGATGCAGCACTGAGGTCTCTCATGATAACAGGTGAGTAAATCAGAATTCGTAGTTCGGCTGACTTTAGAGGAATATTTGTAAGTTTCAAAACTCCACACTTAGAATTTCCAAGTGAAACCAGTCAATGTTAGCCTATGGAAGGAAATTCAAGTTACTGGTAAGTACGGTTAGCATTACTTTTCAGGATCAGTACTGGGATCAAAGATGCAGCACTGAGGTCTCTCCTGATAACAGGTGAGTAAATCGGAATTTGTAATTTGGCTGATTTTAGAGGAATATTTGTAAGTTTCAAAACTCCACACTTAGATGAATTTCCAAGTGAAACCACTCAATGTTAGCCTATGGAAGGAAATTCAAGTTGCTGGTAAGTACGGTTAGAATTACTTTTCAAGATCAGTACTGGGCTCAAAGATGCAGCACTGAGGTCTCTCATGATAACAGGTGAGTAAATTGGAATTCGCAGTTCGGTTGAATTTAGAGGAATATTTGTAAGTTTCAAAACTCCACACTTAGAAGAATTTTCAAGTGAAACCACTCTATGTTAGCCTATGGAAGGAAATTCAAGTTGCTGGTAAGTACGGTTAGAATTACTTTTCAGGATCAGTACTGGGCTCAAAGATGCAGCACTGAGGTCTCTCATGATAACAGGTGAGTAAATCAGAATTCGTAGTTCGGCTGACTTTAGAGGAATATTTGTAAGTTTCAAAACTCCACACTTAGAAACTTTTTCAGCAAAAAGCAGGCAGTGATATCCTATGGAAGGAAATTCAAGTTACTGGTAAGTAAGGTTAGAATTACTTGTCAGGATCAGTACTGGGCTCAAAGATGCAGCACTTAGGTCTCTCATGATAACAGGTGAGTAAATCAGAATTCGTAGTTCGGCTGACTTTAGAGGAATATTTGTAAGTTTCAAAAATCGACACTTAGAATCTTTTTCAGCAAAAAGCAGGCAATGATATCCTATGGAAGGAAATTCAAGTTACTGGTAAGTACGGTTAGAATTACTTTTCAGGATCAGTACTGGGCTCAAAGATGCAGCACTGAGGTCTCTCATGCTAACAGGTGAGTAAATCGGAATTTGTAATTCGGCTGATTTTAGAGGAATATTTGTAAGTTTCAAAACTCCACACTTAGAAGAAGTTCCAAGTGAAACCACTCAATGTTAGCCTATGGAAGGAAATTCAAGTTGCTGGTAAGTACGGTTAGAATTACTTTTCAGGATCAGTACTGGGCTCAAAGATGCAGCACTGAGGTCTCTCATGATAACAGGTGAGTAAATCAGAATTCGTAGTTCGGCTGACTTTAGAGGAATATTTGTAAGTTTCAAAAATCGCCACTTAGAATCTTTTTCAGCAAAAAGCAGGCAATGATATCCTATGGAAGGAAGTTCAAGTTACTGGTAAGTACGGTTAGAATTACTTTTCAGGATCAGTACTGGGCTCAAAGATGCAGCACTGAGGTCTCTCATGATAACAGGTGAGTAAATCAGAATTCGTAGTTCGGCTGACTTTAGAGGAATATTTGTAAGTTTCAAAACTCCACACTTAGAATTTCCAAGTGAAACCAGTCAATGTTAGCCTATGGAAGGAAATTCAAGTTACTGGTAAGTACGGTTAGCATTACTTTTCAGGATAAGTACTGGGATCAAAGATGCAGCACTGAGGTCTCTCCTGATAACAGGTGAGTAAATCGGAATTTGTAATTTGGCTGATTTTAGAGGAATATTTGTAAGTTTCAAAACTCCACACTTAGAAGAAGTTCCAAGTGAAACCAGTCAATCTTAGCCTATGGAAGGAAATTCAAGTTACTGGTAAGTACGGTTAGAATTACTTTTCAGGATCAGTACTGGGCTCAAAGATGCAGCACTGATGTTTCTCCTGATAACAGGTGAGTAAATCGGAATTCGTAGTTCGGCTGATTTTAGAGAAATATTTGTAAGTTTCAAAAATCGACACTTAGAAACTTTTTCAGCAAAAAGCAGGCAGTGATATCCTATGGAAGGAAATTCAAGTTACTGGTAAGTACGGTTAGAATTACTTGTCAGGATCAGTACTGGGCTCAAAGATGCAGCACTGAGGTCTCTCATGCTAACAGGTGAGTAAATCGGAATTCGTAGTTCGCCTGATTTTAGAGGAATATTTGTAAGTTTCAAAACTTCACACTTAGATGAATTTCCAAGTGAAACCACTCAATGTTAGCCTATGGAAGGAAATTCAAGTTGCTGGTAAGTACGGTTAGAATTACTTTTCAGGATCAGTACTGGGCTCAAAGATGCAGCACTGAGGTCTCTCATGATAACAGGTGAGTAAATCGGAATTCGTAGTTCGGCTGATTTTAGAGGAATATTTGTAAGTTTCAAAACTCCACACTAAGAAGAATTTCCAAGTGAAACCAGTCAATGTTAGCCTATGGAAGGAAATTCAAGTTACTGGTAAGTACGGTTAGAATTACTTTTCAGGATCAGTACTGGGCTCAAAGATGCAGCACTGAGGTCTCTCATGATAACAGGTGAGTAAATCAGAATTCGTAGTTCAGCTGACTTTAGAGGAATATTTGTAAGTTTCAAAACTCCACACTTAGAAACTTTTTCAGCAAAAAGCAGGCAGTGATATCCTATGGAAGGAAATTCAAGTTACTGGTAAGTACGGTTAGAATTACTTGTCAGGATCAGTACTGGGCTCAAAGATGCAGCACTGAGGTCTCTCATGATAAAAGGTGAGTAAATCAGAATTCGTAGTTCGGCTGACTTTAGAGGAATATTTGTAAGTTTCAAAAATCGACACTTAGAATCTTTTTCAGCAAAAAGCAGGCAATGATATCCTATGGAAGGAAATTCAATTTACTGGTAAGTACGGTTAGAATTACTTTTCAGGATCAGTACTGGGCTCAAAGATGCAGCACTGAGGTCTCTCATGCTAACAGGTGAGTAAATCGGAATTTGTAATTCGGCTGATTTTAGAGGAATATTTGTAAGTTTCAAAACTCCACACTTAGATGAATTTCCAAGTGAAACCACTCAATGTTAGCCTATGGAAGGAAATTCAAGTTGCTGGTAAGTACGGTTAGAATTACTTTTCAGGATCAGTACTGGGCTCAAAGATGCAGCACTGAGGTCTCTCATGATAACAGGTGAGTAAATCAGAATTCGTAGTTCGGCTGACTTTAGAGGAATATTTGTAAGTTTCAAAAATCGACACTTAGAATCTTTTTCAGCAAAAAGCAGGCAATGATATCCTATGGAAGGAAGTTCAAGTTACTGGTAAGTACGGTTAGAATTACTTTTCAGGATCAGTACTGGGCTCAAAGTTGCAGCACTGAGGTCTCTCATGATAACAGGTGAGTAAATCAGAATTCGTAGTTCGGCTGACTTTAGAGGAATATTTGTAAGTTTCAAAACTCCACACTTAGAATTTCCAAGTGAAACCAGTCAATGTTAGCCTATGGAAGGAAATTCATGTTACTGGTAAGTACGGTTAGCATTACTTTTCAGGATCAGTACTGGGCTCAAAGATGCAACACTGAGGTCTCTCATGATAACAGGTGAGTAAATCGGAATTCGTAGTTCGGCTGATTTTAGAGGAATATTTGTAAGTTTCAAAACTCCACACTTAGAAGAATTTCCAAGTGAAACCACTCAATGTTAGCCTATGGAAGGAAATGCAATTTGCTGGTAAGAACGTTTAATATTAATTTTCAGGATCAGTACTGGGCTCAAAGATGCAGCACTGAGGTCTCTCATGATAACAGGTGAGTAAATCAGAATTCGTAGTTCGGCTGAATTTAGAGGAATATTTGTAAGTTTCAAAACTCCACACTTAGAATTTCCAAGTGAAACCAGTCAATGTTAGCCTATGGAAGGAAATTCAAGTTACTGGTAAGTACGGTTAGCATTACTTTTCAGGATCAGTACTGGGATCAAAGATGCAGCACTGAGGTCTCTCCTGATAACAGGTGAGTAAATCGGAATTTGTAATTTGGCTGATTTTAGAGGAATATTTGTAAGTTTCAAAACTCCACACTTAGATGAATTTCCAAGTGAAACCACTCAATGTTAGCCTATGGAAGGAAATTCAAGTTGCTGGTAAGTACGGTTAGAATTACTTTTCAAGATCAGTACTGGGCTCAAAGATGCAGCACTGAGGTCTCTCATGATAACAGGTGAGTAAATCGGAATTCGCAGTTCGGTTGAATTTAGAGGAATATTTGTAAGTTTCAAAACTCCACACTTAGAAACTTTTTCAGCAAAAAGCAGGCAGTGATATCCTATGGAAGGAAATTCAAGTTACTGGTAAGTAAGGTTAGAATTACTTATCAGGATCAGTACTGGGCTCAAAGATGCAGCACTTAGGTCTCTCATGATAACAGGTGAGTAAATCAGAATTCGTAGTTCGGCTGACTTTAGAGGAATATTTGTAAGTTTCAAAAATCGACACTTAGAATCTTTTTCAGCAAAAAGCAGGCAATGATATCCTATGGAAGGAAATTCAAGTTACTGGTAAGTACGGTTAGAATTACTTTTCAGGATCAGTACTGGGCTCAAAGATGCAGCACTGAGGTCTCTCATGCTAACAGGTGAGTAAATCGGAATTTGTAATTAGGCTGATTTTAGAGGAATATTTGTAAGTTTCAAAACTCCACACTTAGAAGAAGTTCCAAGTGAAACCACTCAATGTTAGCCTATGGAAGTAAATTCAAGTTGCTGGTAAGTACGGTTAGAATTACTTTTCAGGATCAGTACTGGGCTCAAAGATGCAGCACTGAGGTCTCTCATGATAACAGGTGAGTAAATCAGAATTCGTAGTTCGGCTGACTTTAGAGGAATATTTGTAAGTTTCAAAAATCGACACTTAGAATCTTTTTCAGCAAAAAGCAGGCAATGATATCCTATGGAAGGAAGTTCAAGTTACTGGTAAGTACGGTTAGAATTACTTTTCAGGATCAGTACTGGGCTCAAAGATGCAGCACTGAGGTCTCTCATGATAACAGGTGAGTAAATCAGAATTCGTAGTTCGGCTGACTTTAGAGGAATATTTGTAAGTTTCAAAACTCCACACTTAGAATTTCCAAGTGAAACCAGTCAATGTTAGCCTATGGAAGGAAATTCAAGTTACTGGTAAGTACGGTTAGCATTACTTTTCAGGATAAGTACTGGGATCAAAGATGCAGCACTGAGGTCTCTCCTGATAACAGGTGAGTAAATCGGAATTTGTAATTTGGCTGATTTTAGAGGAATATTTGTAAGTTTCAAAACTCCACACTTAGAAGAATTTCCAAGTGAAACCACTCAATGTTAGCCTATGGAAGGAAATGCAATTTGCTGGTAAGAACGTTTAATATTAATTTTCAGGATCAGTACTGGGCTCAAAGATGCAGCACTGAGGTCTCTCATGATAACAGGTGAGTAAATCAGAATTCGTAGTTCGGCTGACTTTAGAGGAATATTTGTAAGTTTCAAAACTCCACACTTAGAATTTCCAAGTGAAACCAGTCAATGTTAGCCTATGGAAGGAAATTCAAGTTACTGGTAAGTACGGTTAGCATTACTTTTCAGGATCAGTACTGGGATCAAAGATGCAGCACTGAGGTCTCTCCTGATAACAGGTGAGTAAATCGGAATTTGTAATTTGGCTGATTTTAGAGGAATATTTGTAAGTTTCAAAACTCCACACTTAGATGAATTTCCAAGTGAAACCACTCAATGTTAGCCTATGGAAGGAAATTCAAGTTGCTGGTAAGTACGGTTAGAATTACTTTTCAAGATCAGTACTGGGCTCAAAGATGCAGCACTGAGGTCTCTCATGATAACAGGTGAGTAAATCGGAATTCGCAGTTCGGTTGAATTTAGAGGAATATTTGTAAGTTTCAAAACTCCACACTTAGAAACTTTTTCAGCAAAAAGCAGGCAGTGATATCCTATGGAAGGAAATTCAAGTTACTGGTAAGTAAGGTTAGAATTACTTATCAGGATCAGTACTGGGCTCAAAGATGCAGCACTTAGGTCTCTCATGATAACAGGTGAGTAAATCAGAATTCGTAGTTCGGCTGACTTTAGAGGAATATTTGTAAGTTTCAAAAATCGACACTTAGAATCTTTTTCAGCAAAAAGCAGGCAATGATATCCTATGGAAGGAAATTCAAGTTACTGGTAAGTACGGTTAGAATTACTTTTCAGGATCAGTACTGGGCTCAAAGATGCAGCACTGAGGTCTCTCATGCTAACAGGTGAGTAAATCGGAATTTGTAATTCGGCTGATTTTAGAGGAATATTTGTAAGTTTCAAAACTCCACACTTAGAAGAAGTTCCAAGTGAAACCACTCAATGTTAGCCTATGGAAGGAAATTCAAGTTGCTGGTAAGTACGGTTAGAATTACTTTTCAGGATCAGTACTGGGCTCAAAGATGCAGCACTGAGGTCTCTCATGATAACAGGTGAGTAAATCAGAATTCGTAGTTCGGCTGACTTTAGAGGAATATTTGTAAGTTTCAAAAATCGACACTTAGAATCTTTTTCAGCAAAAAGCAGGCAATGATATCCTATGGAAGGAAGTTCAAGTTACTGGTAAGTACGGTTAGAATTACTTTTCAGGATCAGTACTGGGCTCAAAGATGCAGCACTGAGGTCTCTCATGATAACAGGTGAGTAAATCAGAATTCGTAGTTCGGCTGACTTTAGAGGAATATTTGTAAGTTTAAAAACTCCACACTTAGAATTTCCAAGTGAAACCAGTCAATGTTAGCCTATGGAAGGAAATTCAAGTTACTGGTAAGTACGGTTAGCATTACTTTTCAGGATAAGTACTGGGATCAAAGATGCAGCACTGAGGTCTCTCCTGATAACAGGTGAGTAAATCGGAATTTGTAATTTGGCTGATTTTAGAGGAATATTTGTAAGTTTCAAAACTCCACACTTAGAAAAAGTTCCAAGTGAAACCAGTCAATCTTAGCCTATGGAAGGAAATTCAAGTTACTGGTAAGTACGGTTAGAATTACTTTTCAGGATCAGTACTGGGCTCAAAGATGCAGCACTGATGTTTCTCCTGATAACAGGTGAGTAAATCGGAATTCGTAGTTCGGCTGATTTTAGAGAAATATTTGTAAGTTTCAAAAATCGACACTTAGAAACTTTTTCAGCAAAAAGCAGGCAGTGATATCCTATGGAAGGAAATTCAAGTTACTGGTAAGTACGGTTAGAATTACTTGTCAGGATCAGTACTGGGCTCAAAGATGCAGCACTGAGGTCTCTCATGCTAACAGGTGAGTAAATCGGAATTCGTAGTTCGCCTGATTTTAGAGGAATATTTGTAAGTTTCAAAACTTCACACTTAGATGAATTTCCAAGTGAAACCACTCAATGTTAGCCTATGGAAGGAAATTCAAGTTGCTGGTAAGTACGGTTAGAATTACTTTTCAGGATCAGTACTGGGCTCAAAGATGCAGCACTGAGGTCTCTAATGATAACATGTGAGTAAATCGGAATTCGTAGTTCGGCTGATTTTAGAGGAATATTTGTAAGTTTCAAAACTCCACACTAAGAAGAATTTCCAAGTGAAACCAGTCAATGTTAGCCTATGGAAGGAAATTCAAGTTACTGGTAAGTACGGTTAGAATTACTTTTCAGGATCAGTACTGGGCTCAAAGATGCAGCACTGAGGTCTCTCATGATAACAGGTGAGTAAATCAGAATTCGTAGTTCAGCTGACTTTAGAGGAATATTTGTAAGTTTCAAAACTCCACACTTAGAAACTTTTTCAGCAAAAAGCAGGCAGTGATATCCTATGGAAGGAAATTCAAGTTACTGGTAAGTACGGTTAGAATTACTTGTCAGGATCAGTACTGGGCTCAAAGATGCAGCACTGAGGTCTCTCATGATAAAAGGTGAGTAAATCAGAATTCGTAGTTCGGCTGACTTTAGAGGAATATTTGTAAGTTTCAAAAATCGACACTTAGAATCTTTTTCAGCAAAAAGCAGGCAATGATATCCTATGGAAGGAAATTCAATTTACTGGTAAGTACGGTTAGAATTACTTTTCAGGATCAGTACTGGGCTCAAAGATGCAGCACTGAGGTCTTTCATGCTAACAGGTGAGTAAATCGGAATTTGTAATTCGGCTGATTTTAGAGGAATATTTGTAAGTTTCAAAACTCCACACTTAGAAGAAGTTCCAAGTGAAACCACTCAATGTTAGCCTATGGAAGGAAATTCAAGTTGCTGGTAAGTACGGTTAGAATTACTTTTCAGGATCAGTACTGGGCTCAAAGATGCAGCACTGAGGTCTCTCATGATAACAGGTGAGTAAATCAGAATTCGTAGTTCGGCTGACTTTAGAGGAATATTTGTAAGTTTCAAAAATCGACACTTAGAATCTTTTTCAGCAAAAAGCAGGCAATGATATCCTATGGAAGGAAGTTCAAGTTACTGGTAAGTACGGTTAGAATTACTTTTCAGGATCAGTACTGGGCTCAAAGATGCAGCACTGAGGTCTCTCATGATAACAGGTGAGTAAATCAGAATTCGTAGTTCGGCTGAATTTAGAGGAATATTTGTAAGTTTCAAAACTCCACACTTAGAATTTCCAAGTGAAACCAGTCAATGTTAGCCTATGGAAGGAAATTCAAGTTACTGGTAAGTACGGTAAGCATTACTTTTCAGGATCAGTACTGGGATCAAAGATGCAGCACTGAGGTCTCTCCTGATAACAGGTGAGTAAATCGGAATTTGTAATTTGGCTGATTTTAGAGGAATATTTGTAAGTTTCAAAACTCCACACTTAGAAGAAGTTCCAAGTGAAACCAGTCAATCTTAGCCTATGGAAGGAAATTCAAGTTACTGGTAAGTACGGTTAGAATTACTTTTCAGGATCAGTACTGGGCTCAAAGATGCAGCACTGATGTTTCTCCTGATAACAGGTGAGTAAATCAGAATTCGTAGTTCGGCTGATTTTAGAGAAATATTTGTAAGTTTCAAAAATCGACACTTAGAAACTTTTTCAGCAAAAAGCAGGCAGTGATATCCTATGGAAGGAAATTCAAGTTACTGGTAAGTACGGTTAGAATTACTTGTCAGGATCAGTACTGGGCTCAAAGATGCAGCACTGAGGTCTCTCATGATAACAGGTGAGTAAATCGGAATTCGTAGTTCGGCTGATTTTAGAGGAATATTTGTAAGTTTCAAAACTCCACACTTAGAAGAATTTCCAAGTGAAACCACTCAATGTTAGCCTATGGAAGGAAATTCAAGTTGCTGGTAAGTACGGTTAGAATTACTTTTCAGGATCAGTACTGGGCTCAAAGATGCAGCACTGAGGTCTCTCATGATAACAGGTGAGTAAATCGGAATTCGTAGTTCGGCTGATTTTAGAGGAATATTTGTAAGTTTCAAAACTCCACACTAAGAAGAATTTCCAAGTGAAACCAGTCAATGTTAGCCTATGGAAGGAAATTCAAGTTACTGGTAAGTACGGTTAGAATTACTTTTCAGGATCAGTACTGGGCTCAAAGATGCAGCACTGAGGTCTCTCATGATAACAGGTGAGTAAATCAGAATTCGTAGTTCAGCTGACTTTAGAGGAATATTTGTAAGTTTCAAAACTCCACACTTAGAAACTTTTTCAGCAAAAAGCAGGCAGTGATATCCTATGGAAGGAAATTCAAGTTACTGGTAAGTACGGTTAGAATTACTTGTCAGGATCAGTACTGGGCTCAAAGATGCAGCACTGAGGTCTCTCATGATAAAAGGTGAGTAAATCAGAATTCGTAGTTCGGCTGACTTTAGAGGAATATTTGTAAGTTTCAAAAATCGACACTTAGAATCTTTTTCAGCAAAAAGCAGGCAATGATATCCTATGGAAGGAAATTCAATTTACTGGTAAGTACGGTTAGAATTACTTTTCAGGATCAGTACTGGGCTCAAAGATGCAGCACTGAGGTCTCTCATGCTAACAGGTGAGTAAATCGAAATTTGTAATTCGGCTGATTTTAGAGGAATATTTGTAAGTTTCAAAACTCCACACTTAGAAGAAGTTCCAAGTGAAACCAGTCAATCTTAGCCTATGGAAGGAAATTCAAGTTGCTGGTAAGTACGGTTAGAATTACTTTTCAGGATCAGTACTGGGCTCAAAGATGCAGCACTGAGGTCTCTCATGATAACAGGTGAGTAAATCAGAATTCGTAGTTCGGCTGACTTTAGAGGAATATTTGTAAGTTTCAAAAATCGACACTTAGAATCTTTTTCAGCAAAAAGCAGGCAATGATATCCTATGGAAGGAAGTTCAAGTTACTGGTAAGTACGGTTAGAATTACTTTTCAGGATCAGTACTGGGCTCAAAGATGCAGCACTGAGGTCTCTCATGATAACAGGTGAGTAAATCAGAATTCGTAGTTCGGCTGAATTTAGAGGAATATTTGTAAGTTTCAAAACTCCACACTTAGAATTTCCAAGTGAAACCAGTCAATCTTAGCCTATGGAAGGAAATTCAAGTTACTGGTAAGTACGGTTAGAATTACTTTTCAGGATCAGTACTGGGCTCAAAGATGCAGCACTGATGTTTCTCCTGATAACAGGTGAGTAAATCAGAATTCGTAGTTCGGCTGATTTTAGAGAAATATTTGTAAGTTTCAAAAATCGACACTTAGAAACTTTTTCAGCAAAAAGCAGGCAGTGATATCCTATGGAAGGAAATTCAAGTTACTGGTAAGTACGGTTAGAATTACTTGTCAGGATCAGTACTGGGCTCAAAGATGCAGCACTGAGGTCTCTCATGATAACAGGTGAGTAAATCGGAATTCGTAGTTCGGCTGATTTTAGAGGAATATTTGTAAGTTTCAAAACTCCACACTTAGAAGAATTTCCAAGTGAAACCAGTCAATGTTAGCCTATGGAAGGAAATTCAAGTTGCTGGTAAGTACGGTTAGAATTACTTTTCAGGATCAGTACTGGGCTCAAAGATGCAGCACTGAGGTCTCTCATGATAACAGGTGAGTAAATCAGAATTCGTAGTTCGGCTGACTTTAGAGGAATATTTGTAAGTTTCAAAAATCGACACTTAGAATCTTTTTCAGCAAAAAGCAGGCAGTGATATCCTATGGAAGGAAATTCAAGTTACTGGTAAGTACGGTTAGAATTACTTGTCAGGATCAGTACTGGGCTCAAAGATGCAGCACTGAGGTCTCTCATGATAACAGGTGAGTAAATCAGAATTCGTAGTTCGGCTGACTTTAGAGGAATATTTGTAAGTTTCAAAAATCGACACTTAGAATCTTTTTCAGCAAAAAGCAGGCAATGATATCCTATGGAAGGAAATTCAAGTTACTGGTAAGTACGGTTAGAATTACTTTTCAGGATCAGTACTGGGCTCAAAGATGCAGCACTGAGGTCTCTCATGCTAACAGGTGAGTAAATCGGAATTTGTAATTCGGCTGATTTTAGAGGAATATTTGTAAGTTTCAAAACTCCACACTTAGAAGAAGTTCCAAGTGAAACCACTCAATGTTAGCCTATGGAAGGAAATTCAAGTTGCTGGTAAGTACGGTTAGAATTACTTTTCAGGATCAGTACTGGGCTCAAAGATGCAGCACTGAGGTCTCTCATGATAACAGGTGAGTAAATCAGAATTCGTAGTTCGGCTGACTTTAGAGGAATATTTGTAAGTTTCAAAAATCGACACTTAGAATCTTTTTCAGCAAAAAGCAGGCAATGATATCCTATGGAAGGAAGTTCAAGTTACTGGTAAGTACGGTTAGAATGACTTTTCAGGATCAGTACCGGGCTCAAAGATGCAGCACTGAGGTCTCTCATGCTAACAGGTGAGTACATCGGAATTCGTAGTTCGGCTGATTTTAGAGGAATATTTGTAAGTTTCAAAACTCCACACTTAAAAGAATTTCCAAGTGAAACCACTCAATGTTAGCCTATGGAAGGAAATGCAATTTGCTGGTAAGAACGTTTAAAATTAATTTTCAGGATCAGTACTGGGCTCAAAGATGCAGCACTGAGGTCTCTCATGATAACAGGTGAGTAAATCAGAATTCGTAGTTCGGCTGAATTTAGAGGAATATTTGTAAGTTTCAAAACTCCACACTTAGAATTTCCAAGTGAAACCAGTCAATGTTAGCCTATGGAAGGAAATTCAAGTTACTGGTAAGTACGGTAAGCATTACTTTTCAGGATCAGTACTGGGATCAAAGATGCAGCACTGAGGTCTCTCCTGATAACAGGTGAGTAAATCGGAATTTGTAATTTGGCTGATTTTAGAGGAATATTTGTAAGTTTCAAAACTCCACACTTAGAAGAAGTTCCAAGTGAAACCAGTCAATCTTAGCCTATGGAAGGAAATTCAAGTTACTGGTAAGTACGGTTAGAATTACTTTTCAGGATCAGTACTGGGCTCAAAGATGCAGCACTGAGGTCTCTCATGATAACAGGTGAGTAAATCAGAATTCGTAGTTCGGCTGACTTTAGAGGAATATTTGTAAGTTTCAAAAATCGACACTTAGAATCTTTTTCAGCAAAAAGCAGGCAATGATATCCTATGGAAGGAAGTTCAAGTTACTGGTAAGTACGGTTAGAATTACTTTTCAGGATCAGTACTGGGCTCAAAGATGCAGCACTGAGGTCTCTCATGATAACAGGTGAGTAAATCAGAATTCGTAGTTCGGCTGAATTTAGAGGAATATTTGTAAGTTTCAAAACTCCACACTTAGAATTTCCAAGTGAAACCAGTCAATGTTAGCCTATGGAAGGAAATTCAAGTTACTGGTAAGTACGGTAAGCATTACTTTTCAGGATCAGTACTGGGATCAAAGATCCAGCACTGAGGTCTCTCCTGATAACAGGTGAGTAAATCGGAATTTGTAATTTGGCTGATTTTAGAGGAATATTTGTAAGTTTCAAAACTCCACACTTAGAAGAAGTTCCAAGTGAAACCAGTCAATCTTAGCCTATGGAAGGAAATTCAAGTTACTGGTAAGTACGGTTAGAATTACTTTTCAGGATCAGTACTGGGCTCAAAGATGCAGCACTGATGTTTCTCCTGATAACAGGTGAGTAAATCAGAATTCGTAGTTCGGCTGATTTTAGAGGAATATTTGTAAGTTTCAAAACTCCACACTTAGAAGAATTTCCAAGTGAAACCAGTCAATGTTAGCCTATGGAAGGAAATTCAAGTTACTGGTAAGTACGGTTAGAATTACTTTTCAAGATCAGTACTGGGCTCAAAGATGCAGCACTGAGGTCTCTCATGATAACAGGTGAGTAAATCGGAATTCGCAGTTCGGTTGAATTTAGAGGAATATTTGTAAGTTTCAAAAATCCACACTTAGAAGAATTTTCAAGTGAAGCCACTCAATGTTAGCCTATGGAAGGAAATTCAAGTTGCTGGTAAGTACGGTTAGAATTACTTTTCAGGATCAGTACTGGGCTCAAAGATGCAGCACTGAGGTCTCTCATGATAACAGGTGAGTAAATCAGAATTCGTAGTTCGGCTGACTTTAGAGGAATATTTGTAAGTTTCAAAAATCGACACTTAGAATCTTTTTCAGCAAAAAGCAGGCAGTGATATCCTATGGAAGGAAATTCAAGTTACTGGTAAGTACGGTTAGAATTACTTGTCAGGATCAGTACTGGGCTCAAAGATGCAGCACTGAGGTCTCTCATGATAACAGGTGAGTAAATCAGAATTCGTAGTTCGGCTGACTTTAGAGGAATATTTGTAAGTTTCAAAAATCGACACTTAGAATCTTTTTCAGCAAAAAGCAGGCAATGATATCCTATGGAAGGAAATTCAAGTTACTGGTAAGTACGGTTAGAATTACTTTTCAGGATCAGTACTGGGCTCAAAGATGCAGCACTGAGGTCTCTCATGCTAACAGGTGAGTAAATCGGAATTTGTAATTCGGCTGATTTTAGAGGAATATTTGTAAGTTTCAAAACTCCACACTTAGAAGAAGTTCCAAGTGAAACCACTCAATGTTAGCCTATGGAAGGAAATTCAAGTTGCTGGTAAGTACGGTTAGAATTACTTTTCAGGATCAGTACTGGGCTCAAAGATGCAGCACTGAGGTCTCTCATGATAACAGGTGAGTAAATCAGAATTCGTAGTTCGGCTGACTTTAGAGGAATATTTGTAAGTTTCAAAAATCGACACTTAGAATCTTTTTCAGCAAAAAGCAGGCAATGATATCCTATGGAAGGAAGTTCAAGTTACTGGTAAGTACGGTTAGAATGACTTTTCAGGATCAGTACCGGGCTCAAAGATGCAGCACTGAGGTCTCTCATGCTAACAGGTGAGTACATCGGAATTCGTAGTTCGGCTGATTTTAGAGGAATATTTGTAAGTTTCAAAACTCCACACTTAAAAGAATTTCCAAGGGAAACCACTCAATGTTAGCCTATGGAAGGAAATGCAATTTGCTGGTAAGAACGTTTAAAATTATTTTCAGGATCAGTACTGGGCTCAAAGATGCAGCACTGAGGTCTCTCATGATAACAGGTGAGTAAATCAGAATTCGTAGTTCGGCTGAATTTAGAGGAATATTTGTAAGTTTCAAAACTCCACACTTAGAATTTCCAAGTGAAACCAGTCAATGTTAGCCTATGGAAGGAAATTCAAGTTACTGGTAAGTACGGTAAGCATTACTTTTCAGGATCAGTACTGGGATCAAAGATGCAGCACTGAGGTCTCTCCTGATAACAGGTGAGTAAATCGGAATTTGTAATTTGGCTGATTTTAGAGGAATATTTGTAAGTTTCAAAACTCCACACTTAGAAGAAGTTCCAAGTGAAACCAGTCAATCTTAGCCTATGGAAGGAAATTCAAGTTACTGGTAAGTACGGTTAGAATTACTTTTCAGGATCAGTACTGGGCTCAAAGATGCAGCACTGATGTTTCTCCTGATAACAGGTGAGTAAATCAGAATTCGTAGTTCGGCTGATTTTAGAGAAATATTTGTAAGTTTCAAAAATCAACACTTAGAAACTTTTTCAGCAAAAAGCAGGCAGTGATATCCTATGGAAGGAAATTCAAGTTACTGGTAAGTACGGTTAGAATTACTTGTCAGGATCAGTACTGGGCTCAAAGATGCAGCACTGAGGTCTCTCATGCTAACAGGTGAGTAAATCGGAATTCGTAGTTCGGCTGATTTTAGAGGAATATTTGTAAGTTTCAAAACTTCACACTTAGATGAATTTCCAAGTGAAACCACTCAATGTTAGCCTATGGAAGGAAATTCAAGTTGCTGGTAAGTACGGTTAGAATTACTTTTCAGGATCAGTACTGGGCTCAAAGATGCAGCACTGAGGTCTCTCATGATAACAGGTGAGTAAATCGGAATTCGTAGTTCGGCTGATTTTAGAGGAATATTTGTAAGTTTCAAAACTCCACACTTAGAAGAATTTCCAAGTGAAACCAGTCAATGTTAGCCTATGGAAGGAAATTCAAGTTACTGGTAAGTACGGTTAGAATTACTTTTCAAGATCAGTACTGGGCTCAAAGATGCAGCACTGAGGTCTCTCATGATAACAGGTGAGTAAATCGGAATTCGCAGTTCGGTTGAATTTAGAGGAATATTTGTAAGTTTCAAAACTCCACACTTAGAAGAATTTTCAAGTGAAACCACTCTATGTTAGCCTATGGAAGGAAATTCAAGTTCCTGGTAAGTACGGTTAGAATTACTTTTCAGGATCAGTACTGGGCTCAAAGATGCAGCACTGAGGTCTCTCATGATAACAGGTGAGTAAATCAGAATTCGTAGTTCGGCTGACTTTAGAGGAATATTTGTAAATTTCAAAACTCCACACTTAGAAACTTTTTCAGGAAAAAGCAGGCAGTGATATCCTATGGAAGGAAATTCAAGTTACTGGTAAGTACGGTTAGAATTACTTATCAGGATCAGTACTGGGCTCAAAGATGCAGCACTGAGGTCTCTCATGATAACAGGTGAGTAAATCAGAATTCGTAGTTCGGCTGACTTCAGAGGAATATTTGTAAGTTTCAAAAATCGACACTTAGAATCTTTTTCAGAAAAAAGCAGGCAATGATATCCTATGGAAGGAAATTCAATTTACTGGTAAGTACGGTTAGAATTACTTTTCAGGATCAGTACTGGGCTCAAAGATGCAGCACTGAGGTCTCTCATGCTAACAGGAGAGTAAATCGGAATTTGTAATTCGGCTGATTTTAGAGGAATATTTGCAAGTTTCAAAACTCCACACTTAGAAGAAGTTCCAAGTGAAACCACTCAATGTTAGCCTATGAAAGGAAATTCAAGTTGCTGGTAAGTACAGTTAGAATTACTTTTCAGGATCAGTACTGGGCTCAAAGATGCAGCACTGAGGTCTCTCATGATAACAGGTGAGTAAATCAGAATTCGTAGTTCGGCTGACTTTAGAGGAATATTTGTAAGTTTCAAAAATCGACACTTAGAATCTTTTTCAGCAAAAAGCAGGCAATGATATCCTATGGAAGGAAGTTCAAGTTACTGGTAAGTACGGTTAGAATTACTTTTCAGGATCAGTACTGGGCTCAAAGTTGCAACACTGAGGTCTCTCATGATAACAGGTGAGTAAATCAGAATTCGTAGTTCGGCTGACTTTAGAGGAATATTTGTAAATTTCAAAACTCCACACTTAGAAACTTTTTCAGCAAAAAGCAGGCAGTGATATCCTATGGAAGGAAATTCAAGTTACTGGTAAGTACGGTTAGAATTACTTATCAGGATCAGTACTGGGCTCAAAGATGCAGCACTGAGGTCTCTCATGATAACAGGTGAGTAAATCAGAATTCGTAGTTCGGCTGACTTCAGAGGAATATTTGTAAGTTTCAAAAATCGACACTTAGAATCTTTTTCAGCAAAAAGCAGGCAATGATATCCTATGGAAGGAAATTCAATTTACTGGTAAGTACGGTTAGAATTACTTTTCAGGATCAGTACTGGGCTCAAAGATGCAGCACTGAGGTCTCTCATGCTAACAGGAGAGTAAATCGGAATTTGTAATTCGGCTGATTTTAGAGGAATATTTGCAAGTTTCAAAACTCCACACTTAGAAGAAGTTCCAAGTGAAACCACTCAATGTTAGCCTATGAAAGGAAATTCAAGTTGCTGGTAAGTACAGTTAGAATTACTTTTCAGGATCAGTACTGGGCTCAAAGATGCAGCACTGAGGTCTCTCATGATAACAGGTGAGTAAATCAGAATTCGTAGTTCGGCTGACTTTAGAGGAATATTTGTAAGTTTCAAAAATCGACACTTAGAATCTTTTTCAGCAAAAAGCAGGCAATGATATCCTATGGAAGGAAGTTCAAGTTACTGGTAAGTACGGTTAGAATTACTTTTCAGGATCAGTACTGGGCTCAAAGTTGCAACACTGAGGTCTCTCATGATAACAGGTGAGTAAATCAGAATTCGTAGTTCGGCTGACTTTAGAGGAATATTTGTAAGTTTCAAAACTCCACACTTAGAATTTCCAAGTTAAACCAGTCAATGTTAGCCTATGGAAGGAAATTCAAGTTACTGGTAAGTACGGTTAGCATTACTTTTCAGGATCAGTACTGGGATCAAAGATGCAGCACTGAGGTCTCTCCTGATAACAGGTGAGTAAATCGGAATTTGTAATTTGGCTGATTTTAGAGGAATATTTGTAAGTTTCAAAACTCCACACTTAGAAGAAGTTCCAAGTGAAACCAGTCAATGTTAGCCTATGGAAGGAAATTCAAGTTACTGGTAAGTACGGTTAGAATTACTTTTCAAGATCAGTACTGGGCTCAAAGATGCAGCACTGAGGTCTCTCATGATAACAGGTGAGTAAATCGGAATTCGCAGTTCGGTTGAATTTAGAGGAATATTTGTAAGTTTCAAAACTCCACACTTAGAAGAATTTTCAAGTGAAACCACTCTATGTTAGCCTATGGAAGGAAATTCAAGTTGCTGGTAATTACGGTTAGAATTACTTTTCAGGATCAGTACTGGGCTCAAAGATGCAGCACTGAGGTCTCTCATGATAACAGGTGAGTAAATCAGAATTCGTAGTTTGGCTGACTTTAGAGGAATATTTGTAAGTTTCAAAACTCCACACTTAGAAACTTTTTCAGCAAAAAGCAGGCAGTGATATCCTATGGAAGGAAATTCAAGTTACTGGTAAGTACGGTTAGAATTACTTGTCAGGATCAGTACTGGGCTCAAAGATGCAGCACTTAGGTCTCTCATGATAACAGGTGAGTAAATCAGAATTCGTAGTTCGGCTGACTTTAGAGGAATATTTGTAAGTTTCAAAAATCGACACTTAGAATCTTTTTCAGCAAAAAGCAGGCAATGATATCCTATGGAAGGAAATTCAAGTTACTGGTAAGTACGGTTAGAATTACTTTTCAGGATCAGTACTGGGCTCAAAGATGCAGCACTGAGGTCTCTCATGCTAACAGGTGAGTAAATCGGAATTTGTAATTCGGCTGATTTTAGAGGAATATTTGTAAGTTTCAAAACTCCACACTTAGAAGAAGTTCCAAGTGAAACCACTCAATGTTAGCCTATGGAAGAAAATTCAAGTTGCTGGTAAGTACGGTTAGAATTACTTTTCAGGATCAGTACTGGGCTCAAAGATGCAGCACTGAGGTCTCTCATGATAACAGGTGAGTAAATCAGAATTCGTAGTTCGGCTGACTTTAGAGGAATATTTGTAAGTTTCAAAAATCGACACTTAGAATCTTTTTCAGCAAAAAGCAGGCAATGATATCCTATGGAAGGAAGTTCAAGTTACTGGTAAGTACGGTTAGAATTACTTTTCAGGATCAGTACTGGGCTCAAAGTTGCAGCACTGAGGTCTCTCATGATAATAGGTGAGTAAATCAGAATTCGTAGTTCGGCTGACTTTAGAGGAATATTTGTAAGTTTCAAAACTCCACACTTAGAATTTCCAAGTGAAACCAGTCAATGTTAGCCTATGGAAGGAAATTCAAGTTACTGGTAAGTACGGTTAGCATTACTTTTCAGGATCAGTACTGGGCTCAAAGATGCAGCACTGAGGTCTCTCATGATAACAGGTGAGTAAATCGGAATTCGTAGTTCGGCTGATTTTAGAGGAATATTTGTAAGTTTCAAAACTCCACACTTAGAAGAATTTCCAAGTGAAACCACTCAATGTTAGCCTATGGAAGGAAATGCAATTTGCTGGTAAGAACGTTTAATATTAATTTTCAGGATCAGTACTGGGCTCAAAGATGCAGCACTGAGGTCTCTCATGATAACAGGTGAGTAAATCAGAATTCGTAGTTCGGCTGACTTTAGAGGAATATTTGTAAGTTTCAAAACTCCACACTTAGAATTTCCAAGTGAAACCAGTCAATGTTAGCCTATGGA